>NC_083752.1:4101960-4418498 GCF_033458585.1 Syngnathus typhle
GCACTGACGTCATTCCGAGGATTCGTGTGTAGAAGTCAAGGGAGCGAGCGGGATCTTTGACCCTCAGCATGGTCTGCTGCATCATGTAGTCCTAAAGCCAGCAAAGACACGCTCCCATGACGTCACTTTCTCATTAGCATAAGCCCCGTACCTGGCAAGCCCAGAAATACCCCGGACGATACGTGACCTTGGTGGCGGGGTCTCCGTCCTTACAGGCATCCGCCACCGCTTCCTCCGACAAACATCCTCTGTCCATGACGCGAAGACTCCGTCAGGCACAGAAGCAGCCGCTTAACCCGCAGCTGATCAGCCAGCTCGGATTTCCGCTTGCGGGAACCTCGGCAAAGTACGAGGCCTTTTTCGAAGTTGACTTTGGAGCCTCGGCATCGGCCGGCACGTCTTTCCCAGGACGACGAGCGGCGTGTGCGAGGCTCAGTGTAACAAGCGCGCCCAAAGGTGTTGTGTAGGCGCGCCCATGCAGGAATGTGGCTGCGTGTGTCAACATGCGTCGTCTATGTTGCAGGTACCGGAAGCAATCATTCTTTAATGGCTTTTACAGTACACTTATTTAATTCCCTTACATGTGGGAATATGTATTAAGAATTAAAACTGAGTAGACTCATGTATTGCATGTGCTGCTGTTGGCCACAGCTCACATGTTCCCCCTGAGTGACAGCAACAGAAAATTCAATAATTCATTATTATCTATTATTATTATAATTCATTCCAATGACTTCTCGCAACGCCATGCGACTGTTTGGAAGGGTGAAGGAACTGTAGGAAATTTTCATCAAATTAATTTGTTGATCAGTCTATACTAAAATTAATTGGAAAAATGTCATGACGACAAAAAAAAAAAAAAAGCCACCCTAAAAACGAATTCAAACTATATTTTTCAACGATGAATCTAAAAGTAGCAACGCACAAACACCAGCTGCAGTTTATAAAAAGAAAACAGTTGAAGTCTGTTTGGGGCACTTTCACTTCTCTTACTGCACACGGCACCCAAGCAGGCACGCATGCACGCATGCACGCACACACACACACACACACACACACACAGACGCACGCACGCGCACACACACACACACACACACACACACATTAGTCAAGCAACTAACATCACGTTGCCGTCACTGACAAGACTGACCGGTAAGATTTTGTAAATCGTGATGATGAATTCTGAACAGCCCTGACACACAAACTCAGTCACAAACACTCATGCACTCACACAAATGCACCCCCCCCCCCTCCCGCCCATGTTTCTATTTCCATCCTGCTGGTGTGTGATGTTTGCGAGTTGTTCTTGTTCGCTCCCAGCATCTGTCGACGCACCCCCCACCACTCCCTTCTCACTCCTATACGCACACCTATGATGTTGGATTTGCTCTCATTAAATCAGATCCAAATTAAAAGAGACACTCAGGCAAGTTTTCGCACTTTCATTTGTCCTCATTGTTATTCCCGTGTGTGTGTGTGTATGTGTACGTGTCCCACCTCATTAGGTGTCAACCAGAAAAGCACAAGTGCGTTTGGTTGATACCCTAACCCTCATCATCATGGGGAGGAGGAGGAGGAGGAGGAGGCAAAAGCCATTTTTCCCAAGAAGAGAAACGCTCTAGAGCGAAAGAATGATAATTGTTGTGAGCTAGCGTTCCCGCATCGATTTCCGACACTGCTCTTAAGTGACTATTCGGTGAGTGCGTGCGCGTGCGTCCCTTTGGAGTGTCATCACTGATGGATTTGATCAGTTTGAAGTCGAGCACGTCGCGTGCATTGTCCTCCAAAAAGGAATGCCGGCAGCTAACGGAGTCTTCACATGGAAATAGTTCCTCTTTGATGAGTCCAAATCGACAACAATCATCTCATATTATTGCTCTTCTGTCCACTCAAGTGTGCTAAAAGCAACGCGAGCGTGTAAAAAGCAACACTTTGTTCGGCTGACTCGTTTGAGCATTTGCATACGTTCGACTCGCAAACTCGTGCATTTTGCTTAAGGCGCGACAACAGCAAACTGATGGCGGACGAGACGATAAAAGAATCGAGCAAAGACATCCATTAGCTAATGGATGACTTCACGCACACGCACATCTCCGATTCTGTCAAGTAGACGCTGTTAGCTTCGAAACGGCGCAATTTCTGCATCGGATGCCATTTGACAGTGTACCTAATGAAGTGTCCGCTGAGTAGAATCATGCAAACTTGGGATTAAGCTGAAATGAGACAGCAAAAATCAACAAAATGATGCGGTGCCAAAATCACAGACGGGAAAGTTTAATTCAATGCCACAAAAGTGTACTTTTCATTTACACTCCAAAGTGGAAAAAAAGAATAGAAAAGTGTTTTATATTGTCCTCCACCCACAACAAAGCAAGAGAATGAACACCAAGAAGCAAAACTTCCCTTTCATGCACAAATCATGGTGTCAAATGGAAGTGCGTGGACGAGGCTGCTGTTGCTAAAGATGGCGCAGCATCACCGAGGCACCAAAATGGAGAGTGCAAAGGAAGACAAAAGGTGACTCAAACGTACATCACCTTGACACTGGGGAGGCGGGGCTTCCTGGGACGGCCGCCACAAGCAAGAGGAAGACAAACAGCACTTTTAGAAAAAGAAGAAAAAGCAACAGGTTTTCCAAAATCGGGACACAAACGATTTCCTGGAAGACCTACTTTAACTGAACGCCAGCCCTTGAAGCGCGCCCGATGAGAACTTCACGGGCTCCGCAAAGTTGACATCTGTGCAAAAACACGGGAATACATGCAGACATGCAAAAAAAAAATGTGACGACGTCCTGACGGTCAATTAGTGTCATTGCATCACCTTGCAGTCCGCTGGCGTTGCTACAAGATGGTGGCAGCGGCGACGACGACTGAGGTCTGACTACCGGCGCGAAGGCTGACTTCTGCTTGACGGCGGCCGACACCAACGTGGCGGGCGAGAATGAGAACACGCCCACCGCTGTTGACGATGCCGAACAGTTGGCGGGCAAAGACGTTAACGACGCCATCGTGGGGCTGGAAGGGACCACTGCATGCACGCACATTATTAGCATTGATGGAATACGTCAAGGGCAGGAGATGCGGACTCACCGGCGTAAGGCGAGTTGGCGGTCGATGCGTTGATGAAGGTGGGCGATGCTCCCAGGTTGCTAACAGCAGCGTTGCTGATATACGCGTGCGGCGATGGCGTGCGTGCGTGCGAGTAGCCGGCATGCAGCGGCGTGGAGCTGGCAGATGCGTACGCGTGAGGTGATAGTCCATTACCGCCGCCGGGCCGGACGAAACCTGAGGGTGGTTTAGGATTAGGGGGAAAGGACCGGTGGCGGGTAGGATTTGGAAACGCACGCACCCCGATCGGTCTGCGAGGGCTCGGTCACGTTGACGCATCGCTGCCCGGCGAATGAGCTCACACCTGTTGCGTCGGGGTGGGCGGTGCCAGACAGCTGGGCGTGGCCTCGCGGAACGCTGTACAGAGCTTCCGCAATGTTCGCCGCTCGCTTCGCCGACGCTTCCTGCACAAACCACATATGTCACGTGACATTGGTGTGCCCCAATTAGCTAGGCGTGACGTGAGCTGACCTGGTCGCTGTGCGGCAGGGCGTAGAGCGCCTCCAGCAGATCGGCCGCTCGCTTCAGGATGACCTCCTGGGGGGGAATAAAGAGTTTAAAAAAAAGATTTTAATTATTTGGTAGCTGGCGAGACGCCATTATCTCCCTCCCGTGATCATGATGTCATTCCACATACGCAAACAGATGAGCTCATTTGATCGCTTTGTCTTTAAACTAAGCCATGACCTCAACATCCAACCTGACATCATCACTGGGAGTCAAGTCATATCAGGGGAAGGGCATGTGTGTTTTTGTGTGTGCAGTGTCTAAATGAGTGTGTGGATGCACGCTTAAAACATATGCAGATCAAAATATTCATTGAGCAATTCCTCAATCATCTGTTTGCTGTTAATCCTCTCATACGGCTCGCTGCCCCGCGTGCGCATGCACCTTTGGCAGGTTGTCAGTGTCTCCAGGGTGGCGAGGGATGACCTTCTGTAGTCTTTGGAAGCCATAATCGATGGTGGGCTCGTTGAGAGCTTCGCAGGGCACATATTAAAAGACAGTTAAACAAGACTCAAAGAGATGATGGGCCTAATGTTTTTTTCATACCCGTGTAGATGAAGCGTCCCGGCATGGCCTTGCAGAACTGTTTGGACTTGTAGGCCAGGGTGACCTCCACCACGCCGGGAATGTGCCGCGACGGCGTCTGCACGCGGATGGCGTGTGGCGTGATCAGCTGCAAGAGGAAGACAAGAGGAGGTAAACGGATAATTTGGCATTTTCATTTTCTCCACTGATACTGAGCGCCGCGTGGCCTTACCTCACTCCACACTGTCGCCGATCCGAAGATGACCTGCAGGCCGTCAAAGAAGTTTTCCCCGATGACGATGACCGTAGCACCCCCGCTGGTCCAACCCTCTCCGGGGCTGATGGCGCGGATGCACGGTGAGGCCCCTACTCCGCACACACACAGCGTTACATACATTGTGTGTGTGTGTGTTGAGCCAGATGGAGGGACAGGAATCACCTGATAGGATTAACCCATCAACCATCTGCTGCTCATGATACACACCCCCACACACACAAAGCACTCATGTTGTGTAGCGTAGTGTCATGCGTTACCATGGAGGAGGTACGACGGCGTGGCGGCGGCCGGCTGGAGCCTCCGGGCCTGGCGGCCATGTTTGGAGTTGTTGTGGACAAACATGTTGTCGGACACGGAAAGCACGTGACCGTCCACGCTCACTGTCGTGGACACCACCACCTGGCGAAGGGCAATTGAGGAATTTGGATGGCCATTATTCAGCACGGGTAGAAGAAGAAGACTCAGTAAATGTTTCTTTTTGTCAGACTGTGGAACTTTTTGCCGTTGCTTTCTTCTTCCACCTCACGACTCCAAAACTAGCGAAGTAGAAGAAGCGCCTGAAGCTACTGCTTGCGCCAAATCTGACACCCATAAGACACGCGTGTTTTGCGGTGGTACGGAGCCGTGCCGGTGAAGGGTCCGGCCCTTAATGATCTCCCACAGAAACAGAGCTGTCTCCGCTGGTTTCACTACAATAGCGGCACAATTAGGCACACGCGCGGTTGCGCTCACACGCTGCTGCTGTCAGACACCCTCTCTCTCTCGCTCTCTCTCTCGCTCTCTCTGACGCCGTGCAACAGCTTCGTTAAAGAAAAGCGTGAATGGGACATCATCCTTTTTCTCACTTCCTGTCAGTGTGTGTGGAAAAGATACTTTTGTAGCGCACACACACGCACGCACGCAAGAGCCCCCGTACCTGGAACCTCCTCATGTCTCGCGGGTTTCCGGCGTTTTTCAAGCAGTTCTGGTTGCACTTGAGGAAAAACTTGAGGAAGAACCTATCCAGACACACGGCAAGATGACAAAACACAACAAAGGGCTTCTCGTCAAGTATTCGGCAGCATGCGAAACCCAAACGGGAACGAAAGCAATTGTTTCCTTTTGCCAAATCAAACGGTGCACCTTCATGTGGGAAGCTGGTCGCGTTAACTTGATCATGTTCAAATGCGATACGTGGCGGTAGGAAAACACTTGCATCCTCGGGAGGCGTCAAGTTGCTCCTTTTTGTTCACGGGGAGCTGATCTGCGAAGGCTTATTTGCGTCTTGTCACATCTCGCGGCTTCCTCGTGTTACTTGGCATCGTTCTTTGGCAAGCGTTTTTACAGACATCATTGCGCGATTTCCTCTCGGAGGTTCAACTGCTCGGAGTGAGAACAAAGCGGAGGTAAGTCGGCCGGCGTGGCAGGCGGCCGCGTCAAAGCGCGCGTTAACGAGCTCGGGCCGGCCTGGAACACGAAGCGCCTGGCTAATTACGATGACCTCTGCTACCCGGGTGACAGCCTATCACGGCGTAGGACAGCCACACTGACCTCCTGCGACCTCCCCCTGTCCGGTCCTCCTTGCGCACGTATTCCAAGTGCAATCAAGGAAATGGGAAAGTTTGCAGCGTCTTGCAAGGCAACAAAAAGCTCTCTTTGCTAGGTCAAGTTTAAAAAAAAAAAAAAAAAAAAAAAGTGGGAATGCCATTCATCTGTTCCATCTTTACCCTAACCATAATTTGTAAACACAACATGGCCACCAAAATGTGATCTTGCATTTAGCATAACCCCAGCACACAGGCACACAATTTTTTTTTTTTTATCTTTCATCCTCTCGTCGGCTTCATTTCAACCCCCCACACACACAAAATTGACCCTATCTGGCCTCAACTATGGGGTGCGCACACACAGCGCATAAATGGCTTGCATGAGTGTGCAGTCGTTAAGAAGCCTCCAATTAAAGCAGGCAATTATAAAAGCTTCAATGACTGTGGGGGGGGGGGGGGGGGGGAGCAGCGCTCAGCTACCCTGACAACCCCCCCAACATTCGATCATGTTCCAGTGATAACATGGCCTTTGACCTTTGCTACCCTCAGAGCAGCACACCCACGGATGCAAAAAAGCATGTCCAAGTGTCTACTGTAACGTGACATCAGCAAGCAAGCACAGATCTTCATGCAGATTTTTATTTTTGCAGAACGTCTCATGACGGCAACAGAGTGAGGGAGGGAAGGGGAACTTCCTGGGGAATTCCATGAGCTTCCACTCAATGCGTGCATGCCCGTTGTATTCCCAAAAGACTCACTAGGCTGTCGCTGAGCTAAGAATAACCACGCTACCCCAAACTAAAACACCCAGCAAGCAGAGTTGTTGGCAGGTGCTTCCCGAGTTGGGAAGCCCTCTGATTGGTCTCTATGTTTCGCTCCCTGGATTGGTCGCCAGTCACGGTAATTGTGGCCAGTTGACTTCCGCTCCTACAAGCTTCTCTGCAAGCGTGCCCGGATTAAAGTGTGCTGACAGGGCGCTTTCTATTGAGGTGACTTGACCTTTGCAAGGTCGCTAAATGAGCGCACATGTCAAGCCACCATCCCGTCTCACACGCTTGTACACACACACACGCTCTGTGTGTGTGTGTGCGATAAAACATAATCATCCATTAAAATGCAGCTTCACAATCTTCACCATGGAGGTGTGTGCGTGGAAGACAAAGGCGGAAAAGATGAAGAGATCATTTAATAGAGTCCCTCCTCCTCTAACTCCTCCGCCAAATGATTGACAGCCCCCTCGCCCCCCCCTTCCCTAATGGAGCTCTTTGATTGACAGACCCTCCCCATGGTGGTTTTATCCTGGGAAACAAAGCAAAGCTTCTCGTCCTCCGTGCACACCTTTCCATACGCTGACTTGAAATCCTCATCTTGCTCTCTGTCCTCCCCCTCAACTTCCTCCTCCTTGTCTTCGTCTTCTTCCTCATCTTCATCTTCATCGCCGTCATCCTGCTTTTAGCGCGTGAGAAGCGGCGCCGCATGTGTGCTCATCTTCCCTTCCGAGTTTCCTGTCATCTTTTCCTTGGGCCGCGACCCCTCTTAACCCCAACCAACTAACCCAAGATATGTTACACACCAACAGTGACAAATGCACAGGTCACACACACACACACATGCAGAGTGACATCATTGATGAGCTCAGCATGCTTTAGCTGTGTGTTGACTAAGTTCCTCAACATAGCCATCAATCCACATTTAATCGCGTGACTTACTGCACGGTTGCCTCGAACACACACCTCGTGTCTTTTTCGAACTTTTGCAATGAATGGAAAGTTTCACTTTCACATGCACGTGTGTGGCCCATTTAATCCGTCTCGCTCGGGGTTAATCAAAGGTCAACGAGATGCAACATATCCTATCACACGCCTGCTTGACTCCTAAAGAGTCTCATGCACTCTATGTGTGTGTGTGTCTGTCTGTGTTTGGCTAGTGTGTTTACATGTGTGTGAAAGAGAGATGAGTGTGTGTGTTGCAATGCGAATCTGTGAATGGCCAGTGACAGGAAGTCTCCCACGGTATCCACGGTAACCTTGACATTCCATCTCTGCCACCTACCCTGACATCTCCCATCATGCTCTCTGCTCTACACACTGCGATTTTTTTTTTAAAACTTCAAGCATAACAAATTCTGGTGACCCATTTTACTGGGATAAGTGTGTGTTGTGACATAGATGCGTGTGCAGTACATGTATGTGTGTGCACGTATGCATGACTAGTGTGTATGTTTGTGTAATCTGTTGTGTGTTGACGGTGACATCACATGTAAGCATCATTTTCAAGAAGCCAACGCAGATGTCAGAGTGTGCGCACACGCAAAGGTGACACACGCTAGCGTACCTGTCGATGATGACGGGGTCTGAGGGCGTCTCGTTGCGATTGCCGCAGCTCTTCTTGTCGCAGCAGCGGCTGAAAAGAGACAAAACAGCTGTTAGCGAGCGCACATGAAAGGAGCGAGCGCAGACAGAAATAGAGTTGTGGTGGAGATGTTTCGCTTCACACTGTCAGCGCACTTTTCCGTCAGACTTTTATCACACCTCACACACACACAGATGGAGTAGAGTTGTTTGAAGGGCTCTCGAACTACTGTGACGAGTGAGTCTGACCTGCACATGATTTCGTGCGTGAGCAATACCCGACACATCTCGGGGTTCTTGTCTTGGCCCTCGTAGACAATGGGCTGGGAAGAACCACAAGCACCTCAACTCAACTGCTATTATATCTTTAAGCTATATTATGGTGAATCATTCAAAACAAAAGGTCGTTCGTTAACATGACTGTGGTACACGTCCACATATGTCACAAGAAGGAGAGCTCACCTGTTTGCTGGCGGAGTCAATGAGTCGGACATAAAAGTCTTGCTCCGTTCTGATACCTGCACAGGAGCGGCACAAAGTTTGTTCTCATCATTTTCACAACACTCGTCTTTGCACGGAGGTCTACGTATAAACATTTCATGATATTACGTGCAAAAAGACGCCCCCCCCCCCCCCCACACACACACACTGTATATAAAAGCGAGCGACTGACCACTGGTGTAGAGCAGCTGCAACCTGTAGTGTATGCCATTGTTGGTCTTCTCGCCCGCACTTTCCTGCACGTGCACACCACACACACAACGACAGCAATTATATTTTTTTTAGGGTGCGTGTGTGTGGTGAGGTGGCATTTCAGCACAAACTATTGACAGATGCAAAGAAATAAAAAATGCGTGATGATGCGTACCTTGTCTTTCTCGATGAAGTCGATGAAGTTGGTCCTCTCCACTTCCACGGGCTGCCCTTGGCGGTCATAAAGCGCCACGACGAAGTGAAAGAAGTTGGACTTGCGCAGGTTGGAGGGTGGCTGCTTCTCGAAGTGCGCTCGACCCACTGCAACGCCGCTGCACACGGACGCCCAGCCCAGCCCGTCCAAATCGCACGTGGAAACATTCAACACAAACACAAAACATGAGTTGTGCGTCTGTGTTTTATTTCTCCTGGACGCAAACTTAGTGTCGCTCATCCAAATCGAGGATCCTGACCTCTGCGCGGCGATGTTGGCGTCCAGCAGGCCGCCGCTGCCCCCCTGCGGACACCCCAGCATCCATCCCCGGGCTGCGTTCATGCCCGCCACTTGGACCATATTGCCCAGCGGAGGCTCCTCCTTCAGGCTGCTGCCGAACATGCGCGCACCTCAAGTCAGCTGCGCTCGCCGACCGGCTCGGACCCGAACCGCCACTTCGTCGCGCTAATAGCTCCCAACCAAGGAGGGCGGAGCCTCTTCCTGCTTCACGTAGCAAAACGCGTGGCCTCAAAGTAGTCACCGTGTCCTCTTCATCACGGGAGGGATCTTCCGTTCCTCAAGGTTCCCCTTGAACTTCTCTTGCGAGGATGGTGATGAAGAGTTAGATGGGAGGTGCCGCTAATGGGAAGGGGGGGGGGGGGGCAGCAGTCGTGGCCACGCCTCTTCAACACAAACCGGGTAGATTCATTCTATTACTACCTATTTGTAGGGTCCCACCAAACGCCCATAGAACTCACCCCTCTTAAATACATCAAATACCTTGACATGTTTTAATTAGTACCAATCAGAATTTTATTTTAGGGGTTACCTGGCCACTAGCCCCGCTGGGATCCGAGTTGCATTTTGTCGACTCGAAACTCCGGGTTCCCTGGAGACCTCACCCATATGCCAAGAGCCAAAGATGACATCTGCTCCCATGTTAGTCGCGGCTTGCACATTGACAACACACACGCACGCACACATGACCCTTTTATTAGGGAGGATACAATACAAATATGCTGGAAAGCTAGATTCAATTATGTCCTGCAAACTGCATGCAGCATTGTTACATTAAAAACTCTTGGACAGTGTGACTAATGTATAAAAATTATATATTTGGGAACGTTCCAGTCGTCTTTCGAAGAAAAGTGACTTGGAAACTCACCTGAAGCTGAGCCTGCAGCACCACCTTGTGGCTGACCTGTCAAGTTGCACCTCGTTGACATCACACATCAGAGCGCCACAGAATGGTGGGATATGAAGTCATCTGATTCAATAGGCAGGTGATCACGTGACGCCAAACGCCTCAAGCTTGGACTTGAGAGCATTTTTTCAATGATCATGAACGAGTTTGAATTAGCATTCATCATTTATTTACATCGACAGTTGACCTTTTACTTTTGGGGCACCTTCTCATTGTAAAAATCACAAGTGCATACTGGCAGTCAGCTCCGACGTCATCCTCATTTGAGTCCTTCAAAAAATTCGAGCGCAAAACAAAGTTTACATTTAATTTCTTGAAAAAGAAAAAAAAAAAAAAAGACTTGCAGGTGTTCATCATACATAGCTCATGGAGCATGTATTCATTCTGAACCCCCGCTAACACTGTGTGAAGGTAACGGGCGGCGTCTGCGTCCTGCTGCTCCCACTCCTGACAGTGGAGTGATCAAACCAGCTGGGGGGGGGGGGGGGGACGCGTCATACGTGCCGGGTTGAGGAGGGGCAAAGGTAAAGTCACAGTTGTAGAAATGACATCAGTGCAAACTGTCGCCGTGTCCACGCCCGGAACAAAATGGCGTCGGCGGTTTTGAGAACATCAGGGAAGTAAGATGCTTAAGATGTTTTGGTCACCGTGCAGGCGTTTACGCTCAAGCATGCGTCAACGTTGTCAACATCATCAAAATCTCATGCTCGCCATTGGCCAAGTCGGGAGACGGGCAAAAGATTGCCAATGCGGTGGCCGTGTGCACAATCACCTGCTCATTCCCGACTCCCCGATCACAGTGACGGGATTTCCAATAGAGGACTTCACGAACTATCTCAGTCCACTACATCAAAAGTTATGGCGAACAGACCAGGCGGATGCTTTGAGTGCTGGGAACACGCATGTTCAATTGGCAACGACATCCCCTGTTATGTCATTCGACGTCTTTGTTTGAGGCGCCGACTCAGGATCATGCGATAGGTTGCTGGGTTGGGCCGAGGCTCCGCCCACCGGTTTGGCACCTCCTTCCAAACAGGAAGCCGAAGGTGAAGGGGGCGTGTCAGAGGATGCACAAGACTGAGACGGAGCTCCTTCATCCTCCGCCTTCTCCTCGCCGACTTCTTCCTGTCTCGCACACACGTGACTGGCCGGTGGCGCGTCAGCTGCCGCTTGGCTCTTGAGTTGCGCGTGACAGAGAGGACACGTCTCTTGCACATACAGCCACTTCTTCAGACAGCCCGCATGGAAGAAATGGCTGCAGGGCGTGATGACGGCACTGCTCAGGTCCTGAAGGAATAAGTCCACACACAGCCACAACCAGACGTTACGCAATGGACCACACCGACACGTCACCAACGGGTGGGTGGTGGCAACACAAACGTGAAGACAAGGCGGCTGAGTGACCTGGTAGCAGATGGCACAGATGTCGTTGTGTCGTTGCAGTTGCGCCGGGCTGGCGGTGGGGAGGCTCTTGATCTTGTTGACGGCGTCGCGGCGCAGCAAGAAGCTCTGCCAGCCCAGCTGTGCCCGCAGCCACACGTTATAGTAGGAGTGCACCAGGATGATGGTGCCGCCCATCACGCTCCACTCGCCAAACACAGTCTCCGACACGCCGTAGCACACCACGCACACCGCCACCTGATGGACACGCGTTGCTGTGACACACACATACTGCCATACGTGCGTTCGTTTATGTGTGCATGCGCGTGCGTACCAAAAACTCCAGCAGCCTGTATGTCCCGTTGACGTAGTAGATGACCTCATCCATGTTTTCCACCGGAGCCTTGCGGAACTCCTCCACCATGAAAAGCACGTAGATAAGCAGAGTGCCCAGCACCTGAAAGCATATGCACACTCAGTGACACCGGTTCGACATTCAGAGCCCACACTCCCACAATCGCAAATATATAAAAATCCAAAACACACACACACACTTCATGTCACTCACTCTCACACACACACGCCTGCCCCGCCAACCTGCAGTGACGTGAGGATGGAGGACGAGATGATGATGAGGAGCCAGAAGTCCATGTGGAAGAACTGACAGATCATGTAAGCCATGTAGGCCGGGAAGACCAGCAGGAAGAGGCACAGCGACACGGCTCGGAAGTGCTTCCACAAACTCCTGGCGGGAAGCGCGACAAGGGCGGCGGCTGAAGCGCAGAATGACGGGCAACCAAGTGTGCAGGCGGCGCGCGGGACCCCGTACCTGTCCCTGGAGGCTCCCAACGCCAGAACGATGGGGTCGGCGATCTCCAGCATGGATTGCAGGATGGAGGCCACCACGATGAACAGAATGATGGACAGCAGAAAGGCCCGGTGGATCACCTGCAGCTCAATCAGGCCCGTCTGGACGGCCAGGATCAGCAGAGTGATGCCCTCCGTCATGCCCCTGTGCATGTGCACAAACAGTCTAGGGGTGTGAGTGGGACTGAAAAGTGTATATAACTGATGTGTGAAAGGTGAAGTGTCCCACCTGTGCATGGTGTTATCGTTGATGAAGGCCCGGTAGCCCTGCAGGTAAAACTTGCAGAGCGTGAGGACACCCAGGGCGATGAAGGAGACTGTGAAGACCAGGCCCAGTAGCGAGTAGGGCGTACTGCAGCACTCGGCCACGCTGCACAGGGGTCATACACAGGTCACAAACATGCTTCGGCCGCAGCTCAGCCCGCCGTGGCACGCACCTGGTGAGAAAGAGGAAGAGCAGCCTCTCCCTGGAAGTGGGCTGGTCCCGGGTGCTGAAGTAGGAGTAGATCTGCAAGGCGAAGAGCAGCAGCCAGAAGCTCATGAAGAGCACAGGCAGGACCAATTGGTTCCACAAGGACATGCCCAGAGCCAGAAGACCATACACCTCCACCACCTGGACACCCAAGCCCAAGACAAACTCAGCCCAATCGTGGCTTACATCCATTAGGGTACGGCGTGGTCGCTGGACACAGGTCGCTGACTTGCCTGAGCCAGCTCGCGGTAGGCCGTTTTGGCCAGGTTGTATGGCACCAGCAGGTTGGACGCCAGGAAGTAGATGACCTCCAGGCCCGTGAAGATCATGGAGAACTTGTTGATGAACACGATGGTCTCCATGGGCACCAGGCACAGCCGGGCCACCAGGGGAAGCAGGTGGGCGGAGAACAGCCAGATGCGTTTGGTCTGCATCACGCATGAGCACAGCGTGCACACCACAAGCTGACCTGAGAACAGCAGGCGCCGCACATAACTGTTATTCTGCAGTCTATTTTTAAGCAGATAAAAATAAAACACCCGGACATTTATCGCTCGCTCTCACCCACGAGCGCTGTGGTGAATCGGTTCATGGAGAGCGGTTCCAGGTACACGGCGCCCTCGTGGCCCGACTCCAGCTCACTGCGCACGTAATCCCTGACCACAACACAAAATAGATGCGTTGCAGTCCCGTCTCATGTCTGTTCCCGGTGTGTGCACGTACCTGGACACCTGGTGGCCAGCAAAGAGCAGCAGAGCCGTGAGTACGTAGAGGTAAAGCTTGACCAGGTGCTGACGAGGCAGCGTGAGCAGCACCAGGCTCAGGATGTAACCTGTAACACACACACGTCAGATGCATAAGTGTGTGTGCGTGCGCACAGGCATAATGTAGCGGGAGGGGAATTTTTATTTTTTTAAAACACTTGAATGTCCATGGTACTGACCCACATAGTGCAGGTAGAGTGCCAGGTACTTGTACTGGAAGAGGGGGTTGTTGGACAGGCTGGAGCGCTGGATCTTCTGAAAGAATGAGCTCACGTCCCAGCGGTACAGCACATCCAGCAGCATGATGCTAGGCACCCGCAGGCCCACATTCAGCACCGCCTCCACGCGCTCCTTCACAGCCATGGCCGCCCCCGATGGTGGGCGCGGCGCACCACTAGGATGGGACGATCTGGCAGATGGCGCTGCGGCATAACAACAAAGCTTGCGTTACCTTCAGGAACTGTGAGCGTTTGTTGTGGCTTTGGCGAGATCACACATCATGCAAAACCTCTGCCTAAAAATTGGCAGTGCAAAAGAATTTGAATGTGAAGGGTGCTCTGTGTTGACATTATTGGAGCACACCACACACACACACACACACACAATACGACCTAAGCTGTTTTTGTTTTTTTTAATCGTCATGTGTGAAAAAAACTTGATCTGTCAAAGATCTAAACAAAAACATTTACTGTTAATATATGATCTGTTAAAGATTTTATTTATGTTAAATATCTTAAGGTGTGGGATGTGAAAAGAAATCGCCCGAACAAGAACAAATCAAGGATTAAAATATTGCGCTAAAACTCCTTACGGGTAGCAGGCCTGAATGACAAAATGCTGCTGAGGATGTGGTGTTACCTAATAGTCAAGTGCCGATGCTGCTTGCGTAACATCACCGCGGTCGTCCGCAGTATTTTGATCACTTAATCCGAGTACTTCGACACAAATTGTTTAAGTAAACGGGCTGTGACACTTTCACGGCGGATGAACAGTGACTAGCGCTGATGCCGATATGAACTCGAGTAACCTCTCCGTCTGTCTGATTCCGACGCTACATTGGCATTCATTGAATAAACCAAACAATAATTCGTTTGACTCGCTGAAACGCCATTTCACAACAAGTCTCTCATGTAATTTAATCACGATCGCACAACAACACTGACTACTTAAGCGAGCAGCCGTGAGCAGGCAAGTCCAGCTAACAGCTAGAATAGCCTAGCCGCAAACTAGCTAGCTCATCAAAGTGTGACGTCACACAAACAAGTCACACCGCTACTTCGAGAAAGTCGCGAATATAAAACAAGTATCCAGAGGCTCATAAAGTCCTAGCAGCTTTAGCGGCACATTTATTTCGGCAACATAACTTGGGCCTCGCTTGTCTTGTTTCAGCTTGGCCGGCTGGCACGTCGTTTGACCTGTTCAAAATGGCGGAGAAGGTCCAACTTACGCGCGATGGCCGCCGTCGGCGTTTTGAGTGCACGTTGGATCCCCGCCGAGGGTACGGAACATTTTAGCCGGGCCAAGGCCTAACCGAGCCGCGTCGAGCTCACAGGAGGCGGCCGAGCCACGCGTCTTGAGCATCTCGCCCACACGCCATTCTAGTACGTAGGCGGAAGGCAGATAGCCAGCTAGCAAGTAGCCCAGCGTCTCAAACGCGAGCCTGTAGCGCACTCCGCGCATGCGCAGTCGCTGCCAGCCTCCTGCAATGACTTCTTTTTCCTTCCCCATGAGGGTCGCCAACTCTCGACTGTGGAACCCATTTGACACTCACGCGAAAATACATAGCTCGCTTAATGATGTTTCAACAGTGTACAATAGATCTCACTGCCACAAGCATAGTACTGAAATATATTCAAACACACAAGCGGAAATTTAAACATCCGGAAGGGATTTGATGTCATTTATGAGAGCGTCGCGGTTGCCATGACGATCAGGCTTTGCCATTACGTCACTACCGGCTGAAGGCGGCGCGCCAGGAAAAATCTCTTTGCTGTCTTTTTTTTAGCTCCCTTTCACGCTCGTATCGTCGATACCTGAATGAAAGAGACCCAGCGATTGGACTCCCTGCCGGCCGTTTGGACCGCGTCTCATGTTAGCATTACGTGCTAACTCGCTCCGCCAGGTAAATCCTGACGTTCAGTACACCGGTAAGTGCACGCGCTCGCCTGCTTGTTCACGCGGCTAATGTTAGCGGTTAGCCGCCCGCTTAGCCCGCCGGGTTGGTCAGCCAGTTAGCCGCCTTGGCTAAAAACATCAACAATACCGGCCGCGTCTCATTTCACCTTGTGCTTTTGCAGCGCGTTTGTGCGTGCGTCTGAGCCATGTCCGTGTCCGTGATCATCAAATGGGGGGGGCAGGAGTACGCCATCACGTCCCTGTGCGAGGACGACACCGTCATGGACCTCAAGCAGTCCATCAAGACCTTGACAGGCGTGCTACCTGAGAGGCAAAAGCTGCTCGGGCTCAAGGTCAAAGGTGAATGAATTGTCGAGGTTTCCGATTGGGTGGGATTTGTGTTCTCATCTTCACGTCCGGTTCTTGCCTTGGCCTTGTGACATCAGGAAAAGCAGCGGAGGACCAAGTGAAGTTGGGCTCCCTCAAGTTGAAGCACAACACCAAGATCATGATGATGGGCACCAGCGAGGAGGGCCTGGTAGGACTGGATTTTCCATGATCCTTTCCTCTTCTGTTTCATTTTCTTGTTCTCAGTCTTCTCCCTCTCTGAGTTTTTCCTCAGTTTTCCCTTTCTCCATCGTTCTTCTCAACTCTTATGTCTCCTACTTGTGCCATTCTGACTTGTGCAGGAGGAGGTCTTGGCCCCGCCCCCCGAGAATGACGACGTGGTCAACGACTTTGACATCGAGGAGGAGGTCATCGAAGTGGAGAACAGGTCAGACGCATGAATGATCCCTTCCAGCTTCTGACAACTTCATTAGTTGACGTGTGCAGCGTGGTCAGAAATCCAAATAACAAGCCACTGTCACGTGCTTGCAGAGAGGAGAACCTGGCAAAGATTGCTCGTCGCGTTAAAGATTACAAGGTGGAGGAGATGAATTCCCCCAGGGAAGGGAAAAGACTTCTGGTCCTGGACGTGGACTACACTTTGTTTGGTGAGTGCCATGTGTATGGGTTCGTGTGCGTGTATGTTTACACGTATGTGTGTGCGTATGTGTGTAGATCACAAGTCGTTTGCAGAGACCGGTCAGGAGCTGATGAGGCCTTACCTTCATGAGTTCCTGACGTCAGCCTACGAAGATTACGACATTGTCATCTGGTGTACGTATGACCTCGTCGTGACATCACCCCGATGAGTCGACGTCATCGTTCTGCTCGTTTGTTTCCTTGCAGCCGCCACCAGTATGAAGTGGATCGATGCCAAAATGAAGGTCAGTCACCTTGATGGCTGAGACACCCATGTGACTTCTTTCAGCCAATCAGAGCAGACACGGCAACAAGAGAACACGGCAAGGCATGACAAAAGGCATTATGTGTGTGTGTCTCAGGAGCTGGGTGTGACTGACAACCCCAACTACAAGATCACCTTTATGCTGGACAGCGCCGCCATGATCACCGTGCACACACCCAAAAGAGGCGTCGTCGAGGTGAGGGAATTGTCCCTAAAAGTATTGGCCATGTCCACGTTTGTGATGCTACCGATACGTCGGCGCAGGTGAAACCGCTGGGCGTGATCTGGGGAAAGTACGAGCGCTTCTACAGCCGCAAGAATACCATCATGTTTGACGACATTGGACGCAATTTCCTGATGAACCCGCAAAACGGACTGAAGGTAGGAATCTGCTTCCGTGGCCCTCAAGTGATGTCAGACCTATTGCGACCGCTGATGCGTGGTTTGCAGATCCGACCGTTCATGAAGGCGCACATGAATCGCGAGAAGGACCGGGAGCTCCAGAAGCTGAGCGAGTACCTGAAGGAGATCGCCGCACTGGATGACTTCACCACACTTAACCACAAACACTGGGAGAGGTAACACCAGCGCATGATGAAAAATTCAAATATTTAAGCAATCGTATGTAGAGCTCCTCTACACTGTACACACACACATTTGTCTCTGCATGTGTGTGTGTAGGTACCTGTCCAAGAGGCAGCAACACTGAGACAACCATGAAGACCTCATCACGACACCACACTGGAAGATGACTCATCCTGCGGCCAAACTCCACCCATTACGCACTGGCACTGTGCGCAACCCTAACCCTACAATACAGTGGCAAAACAAACACAACAAACGCAGGAATCCAATGCAACGACGCTCCACACACAATGCAGCGCCAAAAACGACAACGCAACAGCGACATTAACAAAGCAACACCTTGTAGCAACAGAAGCAGGGGAGAAAAAAGCTGCCGATACAACAAATGCGTCACGTCATGGAAACAACTGGAGGAATGTGTGTGTAAATAGGATATTCATAAAAAAAAAACATTTTTTGTACCCATACTTGTGATTGATTTCATTTGTGTCTTCATTGATAAAGAAGTCAAAAGGTCAGCCAGTTTGTGTGTGACTATGGAACAGAGAAATCTCGTACAGAGGAGCTTTGGCTCAAAGAAAGAAAGCAAGCAAGAAAGGACAAGTTGCAGAAGAATAGAAAGAAAAAAATGGCTTTTAATTTAAAAAGTTGGCTTCTCTCAATGAAAATATGTTGAGTCATCATCTTGATACTTTCCATGTGTGCTACTCTCACACGATTGTGAAATGAAAAGCCATTCCAGTCCAGCATTGTTTTTTTGTCCTCAGGCGTTAGCATGAGGAGCTATCCCATGTGCTAGCCCAAGCGTTATCCCAATCTTGTCAAGGCAACAACACAAATGTGGTTAGTCTTTCTTGTGATCATGCCTGACATAGTGACAAGCAAGGTATTGTATTCCTTACCAGCCAGCAAAGCATCCAAAATATTGCCCTGTCACCTTTAAGCGTCCACGGGAGAAGGCTGGTGTTGCGTTTCCCGACTGGGAGTGCGCGGTGGAGGCACATCCGCCAGCGGCTGGTTGATAATGACTTGCACGACGTAATCCCGCGAGATGTTGATCTGCTCTAATCGCAGCCTGTCGGTGAGCGGGCGGCCTGAGAAGAACCAGCGCTGGGCGGCGGCGTCCACGCCTTCCAGAGCGTGCAGGCGCCGCTTCATGGCGCCCACCGTGTCGCTCGAGCGCACACGCAGGCGCAGGTCGCGGCCTGTGGAGAGGCGCAGACGCAGCTGCCGCTCGCCACCGCCGTCGTCACCCTCTACCGATGCGTCAGCCCCGGCAGAGTCTCGGTCGGAGGCGTCTGGTTCGTCGGAGTGTTCCTCGATCATGTTGATGGGTGGCGCCAGGCAGTAGACAGGCAGCTGGTAGCGGTTGCCCAACTCGTCGTAGCATTCGCTCAACAAGCCTGCAATGAGAAACATTGACCCAAAAATGCAGTTTCAGTCAATTCCATCATTTCATGTTCAAGCGCAACCAAAAATGTCTTCCTTTTTTTTAGTTATAATCTGACCTTGGTCCAAAACAAGGGCAAGAGGCCTACATGCAGGTTACTCGACTGACCGTGCGGCAGCGTGATGCTGGCGCCGTCCAGGATGGCTTGGGCCAGCTGGTGGTCTCGGCTCTCAAAGGCGCCGGCGGCCGCCCTCAGCGCGTCCCAGATCTCCTTGCGGCCTTCGAAGGCCGGTGCCGTATCCCAGAATTCGTCGCGCTTACTGCGCAGCTGGCCTTCCGTCATGGGGTAATCGCTCTTCCATTTGGGACGCTCGCGCTTGAGCAGCTGGTTCCGCCCCAGAGCAACTGACAACAACAAAGATGGGCATTCCTTAATTAGACAGCCCATCGGTGCGGGCGTCGGGTCGTGTTTGCACGTTTGTCGACATCTTTCTACTTGGATTTCTGTGCACTCAGCTAACAAACGTAGACGTTCAGAAAACAAAGCAAAAAATAATACACCCAAATTGTCTATCAACTGTGTACTTTGAGACTTTTCTTGACTTGAATAAAGCTAACATGGTAACTTTTGTTCTGATAATGACTGTATGGAATACACTACTACAATATTGGAGCACTGGAACTAAACAGAAACAAAAATGTCAACTTGAGGATTGATAACAGTCCACGTCTCATTTCAAATGCAAGGGGGAAAGAAAAAAAATCGTCCGGAAAATAAATTCAAGCCATTCGGAAGAATCGACCGAGTACTTTCGAAGCTCACCAACGCTTGAAAACGAGCGACAATAAAAGAAAAGACGTAGCAATTAGCCTGCTAGGAGCTAACATGCTAACTTAGCATCCTTGCCAGACTCACATGCTACGTGAACAAAGGCGCACACGCATCTAAAAACGTTATATTCTGCTACTTTGTTGACATTTTGGGTCCGGAACCCCTCTGTTTACCTCACCCGGGAGTAGATAAGATCCGTAGGCAGAGCCCAGCCGGACCCGACCCGGTGCCAAAGCGACACCTGGCCGTGGCCCCCACGAAGCGCCAGGAGAGAGGAAAGGAAGGGAGGACGTTACCTCCGGTTCCGTCAGAGTTGTCGTTCAAGCTGCCCGAGGAGTCGTGCTGGCTCCCCACACAGCCACCCATGTGTTGTTCGGTTCGGCGGCCCGACCCGGGTAGCTCGCCGCCTCCTCCGCCCCGCCGCGGCGCTGCGTCGCGTCGCCTAGACCTCCCCCCATCACCCCCCACCTCAGCACACTTCTAACTCACTTGCATCCCTGCGTCCTTTACTTCTCCCTCGCGTCTTTCTTACTTTCTGTCATTCTTGTGTTTTCCACCCATGCTTCCTTCCTCACTTTACAACCACCTTGCTTGTTCCCTCGCTTTCCTCTGTTGTGTATTTTTATTCTGGTATCATGCTATGTGCATCTCACTATTAAGCCGAAGTACGACCAGGGCATGTTTGGGTCAGGTTCGTGTGGTATTGTTTGGGGCTTGGTCCAGGAAGGTAGACTCATTGGCGCCGGACACATCTGGCTTCCATTAACAACTGCTAAGATACACAGGATGTAGAGATGGGGGGGCAACAGCGGGGTCATAGGTCAGCCAACAGCCCCATCTGCGCGCTCCCGCGTGGAGGGAAGCGCAAGAGTATAAGGTTTAGGACGGGAGTAGACAAGGGGACTCGACATCTTGGCTAGGGCGCGAGACACTTCTCTCTGACATCGGTTGAATAAAATCTTTCCCCAATCAGCCATGTGTGACTGAAGTTTTCCTTCCCCAAGCCAGCCACTTTTTCACCATCTTGTTTGGAAGACCAGCTGACCATCGAAGAGAATTCACCACAATTTTGGCGTCACGAACAGTTCTCTTGTCCTTCGGGGAGCCCTCGCCCGCCTGGGTGCGAGCATCGAGCGTCCGGCCGGCAGGCTGAGTTTGAGGTGAGAAGCTTCCACTCACAGTATCGCAATGTGCTCGTGCCTGGTGTGGGGGGGGATGGAGTGGCTCCTGAGCGGGACAGTTAACGGGCCTGGTGTGCCAGTGGCTGGCAAAAAGGGGGGGGATTGGTCTCCCCTAGCTGGATGTCGACGAGATGTGGATTTTGAAAGGGGGGAGTAGCCCCAATAGAAAAATGAAAATGTTCAATAAAAATAGAAAAAAGAAAAAAGGCAAATAAAAATGGGAAAATTGCATAAAACTTAATGGGGAATGTGCACAACAGTGTGAGTGACATGTCTGGTGTGAATGATGAATGAGAAAGAAAATGCTCCGAGAGAGGGCACGTGAAACAGGACAGGATGTCTGGGACATCGCTGATCGGCTGTCACGAGAGAAGAATAATAGAAAGTCCCATAAAACGTGGACTTTGTTTTGGCTACAGATCCGATGGAGGATGGAAATTTTAGCTGTGTGATTGAGGCGGAAACACAGGTACGATTGAACACTGTGTGCGACAAGAGACGGGCACCACCAAGCCACCGGAGGCACAATTCCCGGGGTCGTGCTGGGACGTTGAGATCACATTCAATGTAGTTGAGATCACACTCAATGTGGTTGAGATGTTCGGTGGGGGCATTTGTCTCTATATATAGGTCGCACGAAAAAGGGAGGCGTGCTGCAGACCGCAATTGGCAAAGCGGAGGAATGGGCAGCCTTGGCATCCGTAACCGTGTGAACGAATGTGGGAAAATTACCGGCTGGGTCTGGGACCAGGGTGCCGAGAAGGATGATGCGCGCAGACCACGTTATTTGAGCACTGATCAGATTAGGGGTTTGTGCGGGTTGCAAGGTTCCCCCGGCTGACAGCTGGTGCGTTAGCCGCTTAGAGAGACACTCTTCGGGCAACTTACCGGGGTGAACCGGTGCGCTGCGGTTGTACCCAAGTCGTCACGGTCCGATTCCGATTGGCGAGGCGCACTGTAATAGCACACACTCCTGTCAAAGTCTGATAAAATTTACGGCTTGCAGCAGACCGCAATTGGCAGAGCGGAGGAGTGGGCAGCCGATAGAAATTGGAAAACGTGGAAAGAAGAGGCCTCAGGGGGGTTAATTTTGGTATACCATGTAAGAAAAGTAATTTGTGTGCACACTGAAGTTAAAAATCTGCAGTATAAGGGGAAATGCAAAGCGCTCTTAGGGGAAACAAAGACAAGAAGTGCAAAGGGCATGTTTGTACGTGCACCTGCGCACGGTAAGAAGACACAGAATGACCAAACCGCATGGAAGCGGTTGGTGAGAAGCTACATGAGAGATGGATTCGAATCCCTTTGTCTGTGTTCTATGTTGTGCGTAATGTCTGTAAAGTTTCTGTCAGTTGTCGTCGTTCGTCTAAGCGGTGTGCGCGCTTGGTGTATGGGGTGTGCGTGCGCGCGGATGGGTGTGTGCATGTGCGGTTGTGTGCGCGCTCGGTGTGTGTGCGTTTATGTGCACACGCATGGGAGACGGCAGTGAGAGAAGAGAGGAGGGGGCCCTGGGTGCTCCAAGGCGCGGAATGGTGCTCTGACGGCAAAGGTGGGGGCCGGCGAGACGCGCGGGCCTGGCCAGCCCGTGGAGTCAACATTGGTACGCTGACCCCCCCTTGTCCGAGGGCGCTGTGCCGAGGAGCCCGCAAAGGCGAGGCTGGGTCCCCCCGGTAGAGGTCAATGTCGATGAGTACTGAGACATGACGAGGGGAGATCGAATGTGGATGAGCGAAGGGTGCATGATTAACAATGAACGTGCATGATTAAAACTGAAACTTCACTGGCACTAATGTTGAACAGTTTGCAAATAGGCAAGAGAGAGACATGCTTGCAGTACTCACTAAAATACTAATGTTTGTGTACCTGTGTGTCTTAAGAAAAGAGTTGGGCCGTGGCAGCAGTGATCTATGGCAGGACGCTACACATTCGGCCCAAGACCGATAGGTGGGGGGAGAAAGTGAAGAAAGGGGGGTTCGCTCATAAATTAAGAGGGAGCCTGTTGAGGGCGGCCAGCGCCCCTAGTCCATCTGACAACTAATGAGAAAGTGAGTGATTACGTTAACTTGAACAAGATTGACCAAACAAATATGAGACGGCGGACGCGCACGTCTCCTCCCAGAGGACAAAGAGACACGGACAGAACTCCCAGGTCGTCTGAAGAAAAGCTTCGTGGAGCGCTGCCCCCAAATTCTTCACTAATTTACGTCAGGACGCCACAAATGCGGCCAGAGACAGATAGAAAGAGGGAGTGAGAGAAGAAAGGGGGGCTAACTCGTAAATATTGAGGAGATATTGGGAGTAATCTGTTGGTCCTTTCTTTAAGACCCTTTAAATCATTTCCTGGAGTAGATAGGTTAGCAACACGAGGGATTTAGAGGTTCAACAGAAAGACAGTTAAAAGACAATAACATTTTTGATTTGAACAATTGCAGGCTAACAGGAGCATGAGAGAGGAGAGCTGAGAAGCGGGATCCACTTTGATCGAGGAGATTGGAAATTCACAGCACATATTCTAAGTCGCATTTTTGAGCAAGCATGACACAGGTAATAACGCGTGAGAGATCAAGACATAGATCAGGGCTAGTTGTGGGACGCAGACCTCGGAGTTAATTTTGAATAATGATACTGAAGACACAATGTACTGTCCCATTAAATTGGAACTATAGACAAAACGTGGCTCGACAATAGGATGAGTTGCAGGACTTACAATATAAAGACGACATTGCTGTTACTAGGAGAATTTGACTTTTGGTAAACAAACGTTACTAGTGAATGGAGGGCAGCAGCTACATTTGGAGATAGCCTTACGAGTTTGGTGTCCCAGTCTGTCTCTCTCAGTGCCAGGATCCCTGAAAACTCGACCCCGAGACTCCGCCTGCAGCCGCGGACGACTACAAGACGGTGCCTGGCTTTGAGGCACCTTTGACCTTTGGCAAGGACAAAGTAAGACTGTTGTTGTGCTTGGAGGGGGCAAGTACACTCCGGAGGATAGACAACATCCTCGGAGACGAGAAAAGACAGTGAGAAGTGGAGGAACTCACAATGTTGAAGAAAAAATGGACATTTGAACAATGGACTCATTCGAGAGTGATGGATGTGTTGGCTCTGAAGCAACAACAAAAGAACACCATCTTGAGAGGGTGAGGTGCGGCAGAAGATATGGACTTGAAATGTCCGACGGCCAAATCGCACTCCTGGCGGTGCTAAGACCTCGTGGGGCTTGGGTTAGAGTGGACAGGAGCTTCATTGTGCACTGGGTTTGACAGAACTGAGGAGATTTGATAAAGGATTGAATAATGCGTAGAGCTACAGAGAGAAGCATCATGGTCAGAGATTGAACAGATTTGAATAAAACAAATGGGCTAAAACGGTGAGAAACAAGAGCGAGATCTGATGTTTTGGCTCACCAGACATGAGAAGTAGAAATCGAGTTAGATGCATTTTAGAATGGGACATCTAGACTAAAGTGGATTCAGCCAAGGAGAAGCTAGGACGCTCGATGTACCTACTCAATACGATAGAAGTTTGTTGCACCATAGTGGAGGTTGGGTAGTCAGAAAGTTGGATCCGTTGAATTTTTGACTTTCACACATTCATGCATAGGAGTCGCACAAGGCCACAGGTAACAAGATAATGACTGAGATAGGGCTCAAATTCAACTGCACCCACACGGCAATGTAGAAGCAGGAGAGCGAAGTAAGGGATTATATGCTAAACAGTCCGCTGTAGGGTTACCAATAGGAGATTCTGTCAAAAGAACTACTAAGAAGTGGAGGCGAAGATAATAGGAGGACATAGATATTCGAAGGGTTGATAAGGGCAAACTCCATTGTCAAAGATGGGATTAGAGCAAGTTGGAATTTGCCATTTTAACAGGAATTGACAGCGAGGGAGATTGAGGATAGAAGATCTGGACAGCAATGACGTAAATTACGTTAAAAGCTGCTCATTCGAGGGAGAAGGCTCAGCGCTCCCTGTGTGGAGCTGCGGCTTTGCAGAAGGGGGGCAGACCGCGCGAGTGAGTGGATGAAAGGAGTGGTGATAGGCGACCACAAGGAAGTAGGGAGAGGTGTTGGATGGTGTGACAGCCAGGAGTTTTAGGAAGAATGAGAAAAAAAAAAAAAAAGAAAGGGGGGGGAGTGAGACTCCCCAAGAGGGGCAATAAAGAGAAGCAGACTGAGAAACAGCTTTGAGCAAGACAACAGGAAAAAAGGGGGAGAGCCAAATGATGACGTAAAAAGCCAGAGAGAATAGTCTGACCCATCTTTATTGAATTTAATTAACATAAGTAATAGAGATCGAGTTTGTAGGACCAATACGAGGGTATGGAGGCTCCCTCAAAACGCGGGTCCCACAGTTAGTCCCTCAGATAGACATATATGACAATTTGCGATGAATCTGATGGGCGAGTTTATGGAAAATTGAATTGGAGATTTATAATAGGTCATGTTGACGAATATGTCCGAATGTGAAGAGTCACTATTAGGAGTCAATATTTGCCTACACACTAAGATACTAACTCTGCTTGGTTTGGGGGGAGAGCTGAGTGATAGAGACGGATGAGTGTGTCTGTGAGTGTGTGGATGGGTGAGTGCGCATGTGATCATCTACGGCTGTGTGTGCGCAGTATGATTGGCCAGAGAGGTCTGAAGTTGGGGTGATGTGTTTGCCATTGAGGATAAGATTCCTTTCACCTGAAGGGGTGGTACAGATCGGAGGGACTGGAACTGGTAAGTGATGAGTTCCGATCGGAACCATGGTTCAATGATCAATCAGGGGCACCATCAACAACAAAACGGTTCGATGGAGAAGGCCCGTTTCAGTGATATGGTCAGACAAGACAGAACTAGTATTGAACATCAAGACTTTGGACGATTTGACGTGTGACGACTTTGAGCTCACCCAACGGGGTGACGGACTAGGTGGACAGTGACCAAATGGTTGACGCTTGAGCTTGCTCGCGACATGAGCGAGCTTTGCTTTGTTTTTCTGTGTGACTTGATTTTGTGCAGCAGCAGCAGCAACGGCCACCAGCCAAGGAGCGGATTGCGCGTTGCTGGCGTAACTTGTTTTCGTTCTTGCAGGTTGTCGATTGCGTTCGTGGAACGTTTGTGTTGAATTTACGAGAATATGTTAACCCTTGCCCTTTTGGTTTTTATAATGAACCTGTTGATTACATGGTTTTCAGGACAGGATCCC
The DNA here is from genome assembly GCF_033458585.1 of Syngnathus typhle. Classification (NCBI taxonomy): domain Eukaryota; kingdom Metazoa; phylum Chordata; class Actinopteri; order Syngnathiformes; family Syngnathidae; genus Syngnathus; species Syngnathus typhle. The sequence continues at coordinate 4,128,444 of NC_083752.1, forward strand.
GGAGCGCCAGGATTCATTTTATGACTGTTTTTGTTTTGATACTTGATGTCTGTTTTTGTGTGTACAAATGTCCGCTGTCAGCAGGGCTATAAGCTCACTGACAGGAGTGCGCTGATTTTTGTGTGTGTTGCCGAGTGTGTGATGGACAGTCAAGTTTCAGGGACTTGGGGTGACGGTCCCGGGGCCTGGATTGGAGCTAGAGGTTCCGCGGGCCTGGCTACAATGAGTGTGGTGATGAGAGGGGACGCTTTGCAGGTTCCTTTTGATAGGTAATGACACATTAAGTGAATGTGTCAAAAGGGGGGAGTGGTAAAACAGAAAGGGGGTGAGTAGGTTGCAATTTGTAATTGTGATATACAAAGTTTTTTTCCAAATTCACTTGTTTTTAAGCTTTAACAGGACACGCCAGAATTCAACTAGCAGTGACGGAAGGAGCGGAAGAAGCATCTTGAAAGAAAGGGAGTTAACGGGGGACAACAGCCTGGAATGGATGCGAAGCGTGGTAACAATTTAGTGACTATAAGGTTTAAGGTTTTTCAATGACAAAGTACGAAGGACAAATCATACAATGATTAGGGAGTGGACAGTGGCACAGTACACGACAAAAGTTTGGAAGGTCATTGAATGTCAGAGGACGACGGGGCCAGAGACAAGGAAGGGGGAAATTTCTGAACGAGTGACTGCATCAAAGCTGCTATTACAGGGCAAATGTTTAATTATACATTTTAGGACGAGTAGTTTGCAGAACGAATACAGAAAGGATTTGGTGGCTGTACCGTTTTGGAAAGATTACATGAGCGTTGTTTCAGAATGATGACTGGTTTGAACAGTGAGGTGGCTCAAACATAAGGCACGGATACATAAAGGTACAGATCTAGGAAACTACAGTATTGTGAGGGGTACCGGTTTGAGAATGCTACACGTCTTTAGACTGAAGAAGGAATTTGGGGGTGACAAATAGTATTTGGACGGGAAAAAGAGCGGCTGAAGTGACATGACTGACGGGACTTCGGAAAGATGACAGTGTGATTGAGACAGGGACATCTGCGACAGGAAAGGCTACCAGGAACAGGTAGAATTTACATTGTGACTGGGGGGAGCTAGCAACGCTGTCGGCACGACGAGAAATGAGGGGAATGAGTCCTGGAGTGTTTGCTTGTTTGTTTGCTTGTTTGTTTGCTTGTTTGTTTGTTTGTTTGTTTGTTTCAGGGACCGCGTGGGCCTCTGGAAACGAGGGGTAGGTGTCGGGAGCCCTCGGGCGTTCTGATGAGATTTCGATGAGACGATTGACACAGCTTTTTCCTCGTTGCCCCATCACCGCCAAATAATTATTTGAGGGGGCTGGAAACACTGGAGCTATCGGGTTGTGTTGCCCTGCCAGCGGTGGCCGTCGGGGCCGGAAGGACGTCCGGCCTGGGCTGCTACCTTTGACATTATGACTCCACATGTTCGCACTTGTAAAGTCACTCGATACAGACAGTAGCTTTAGCTTGGCATAGGTCGCCTGGCTGCTGACCGGGGCCTTGCACGGGATTCAACGGCCATCATAAGCAACAGGAGGACACTGAACGGACAGCCGGCCCGGGACGGTGCCGTCTACTACTAGTGCTATTTTCCACTGACGGATCAGGGGACTGGATTTCATATCTGCACGCACTTGTGCATGCGAGGGGGGCAGCGCAACAACGGGTTTAATGTTCTTGCATGCTTTGACGATTCGTTTTTATATACCTCACTGTGTTACATCGTTGTTTTGTTGCCATGTTATTTACTTTATTATGTGACCTCATTTGCTTGCCCCGTGGCATGTTTACGATACGACGTTGCATGTTGAGCGATCTGTATTTGAGGGTCATGGTTCTGCTTGTTGCTGTGTTTAGGGCTCATGCTACGCTTTGTGAAATGTGGTGTGTGCCGGAGCTCCCTTCACCTGACTCTCGCCAGGTGAGAGGCGCCTCCGGGGGTGTAGAATGGGCCTCCCTCTTTTTCCTCGTCATTAGATTGGCGGGGTTTTTTCGACGGCGGTCCGGCAACTTTTTGGGGCTTCTAACGGGCCACAGCAAACTTTTCCTCTCCAAATTGATGGCGTTGGTGATATATTGCCGAAGGGGGGTGTGCGGACGGCGTCAATCAGTTAATGGGGTTGGGGGATTCGATCTTGGTCAAATGTGGTTCCTGAGAGGCCTCAGATTGCTGTCAGGGAGGAATTTGCTATTAAATTAGGTTGAGCTTTCCTAGTTAATGTAACCTTAAGTAGCATGCCTTGAGCATGGTTTAGAATGAGACAAATAGGTCCAAATTGTAGACGAAAACCTTAAAATGGTTGGGGGAAGGTTTTTGGATGTACCGATGTCTTTTTCGTGTTGAGTTGTTGCCGGGGCACTTGATGTGCCCCGGCAGGGGGGTATGTTGTGTATTTTTATTCTGGTATCATGCTATGTGCATCTCACTATTAAGCCGAAGTACGACCAGGGCATGTTTGGGTCAGGTTCGTGTGGTATTGTTTGGGGCTTGGTCCAGGAAGGTAGACTCATTGGCGCCGGACACATCTGGCTTCCATTAACAACTGCTAAGATACACAGGATGTAGAGATGGGGGGGCAACAGCGGGGTCATAGGTCAGCCAACAGCCCCATCTGCGCGCTCCCGCGTGGAGGGAAGCGCAAGAGTATAAGGTTTAGGACGGGAGTAGACAAGGGGACTCGACATCTTGGCTAGGGCGCGAGACACTTCTCTCTGACATCGGTTGAATAAAATCTTTCCCCAATCAGCCATGTGTGACTGAAGTTTTCCTTCCCCAAGCCAGCCACTTTTTCACCATCTTGTTTGGAAGACCAGCTGACCATCGAAGAGAATTCACCACACCTCCTCAGCTCTTGCATCTGTGTTTCTTCTCCTTTTCTTTTTCTCATGTCTTGCAGTAGCACACAACTTTCCCTACTACCCCATCTTGCTCCTTTTGTGCTCCCGCTGACCATTCCTCCGCTTTTCCTTCCTTTCCTTTGGCAGCTTCTGCATCCCCATCTGTTCTCACTCGCCTCCTCATGCCAACGTGCATCCTTCCAGTAGCCTCCTGCTTTCCTTCTCCTCTTCATCACTTTCTTCCCTAGCCACGCACGCACACACACACACGCATGTGATGTGATAGCAAATGTGTAGACATCATTTTTAGAAACATTACCATGAACCCAAACGCGATTTCCTCCCTAATAAATAAGCGCAACACTTGCATCCGCTAGATGGCAGTATACAGCATCCGCTCCGTTGTGCGTTCATTCAACCCTCGACGCCCCACCACTAAATAAAACCCAACACTAAAAATATACATACATATAACCAAACTCATACATATTTCCCCCAAAACACCCACAATCATCCGAAAAATACACAATAGCACATTTCAGAAGCTGCCAATATGGTGCTTTGGAGAGATGAAACACAAAAGGCACATGTATGACTATGATTAAAATGTTTATTGGATAAGACCAGGCAGAATCAACACGTGTGTGCGTGTGCAGTTGTACGTGTGCATTGAAGTGGTTGTTTTCCTCAGTTTTTCGTTGCCGTCTTCGACATCACTTCCCGTCTGGATTTCTGTACCGTCATTCCAGCTCCAGCTTGATGTTGTCGCTAATGACGACAACATTTCAATATACATTAATCATGCCACTTCACTATAAAAACATCACTCATAGCAGGTAAAAATATCTCACAGTAAAAACGTGATGTTACGTGACATCATCTATAGGACATAAAACTGCTGAGCTCACATGACTGCACTAATCGGAAGCGTGTGTTGCCGTGGCGACACTGGGTCATTTTATTTTTTAGGATGAGGAGTACACAAACATACTTACATATGTGCACAGCCTTTACTCTGACAACCAGAAAAGAGGAAAAGCAGCAATGAGTGATACATTTCCCACTTACGACCTCAAATGTTTGCAAATATAAATATTTTTTTCATGGGACAACACTGAAGAAATACAGCTTGGTTTAGGGTTGGTTTAAGACATCACCTTCAGGTTTGGGGTGCATGAGCATCAGCGGCACCTCGGCGGTCACGTCGCTGTCAAGGAAAAGAAAAAAAAAAGTCAACTCCAGATAAGGCTTCGGAAGGAAGTTGAGTAGTCACGTGGTAGGAAGTGATGTTCACCTGGAAGTGAGTCCTCCCAGCAGGCTGCGGAACACAACACAGGGGTCATGCAGGTCATCAGCAAGTGAATACAAAGGCAAAACTTCACAAATCACTTCACGCAATCCTTGTGGCGGCTCAGTCGAGCAGACTGACACTCACCCTCCTCCAGCCACCATCAGGTTGACTTTGAGCTTGTAGGACACCAGAATTCCCAGCACCTCCTTGTCAATACCCTGTCGCAACCTGAAAATATTCAGTCCAAACATTGGCAATGTGAGAAACACAACTCCAGCCAGCTTCCATACAAAACTGCCCATGGAAATGTCTTCTTACATGGTGGTGGAGGCCAGGTTGGTGTCCTCGTCCTTGAGGCGGCCATCCAGCGCCAAGCCTCGCTTCTCCTTGTTCTCTGCCAGCAGCGGCACGATGGTCAGCGTGTTCTCCAAGGTGCCGCCTGCCTCCACCGTCTCGCTGCCAAACAAAGCGGACCGCGCGTCAGGCGACATGCATTGTGGCTTGGTGCGTGACAGCGCCACCTACCCGAACTCCTTGGAGAAGACGCACTTGGTGTACTTGTCGGCGGAGTAGAGGACGATGTCAGTGGTCTGGTCCACTGCGAGGAAGAGTGACCTTGAGTAACCTGGAGCTAGGGAGCAAGCTGGGACACCCACCTGAGATCTGAATTTTCTTGACAGTTTTGTTGCTCTCATTGTTGATCTTAAACTTGATGGGGATGGTCTCGCCATGGAAGTAGAGCTGCAGCACACCCACAAAGATCATTTCGGTGCCTAAACGGCCATTGCTGTTGTGGTTGCGGCAGGACCGCATACATACGTCCTTTTCCAGGGAAATCTCAAGGTGCACGGGCTTGTCCGACATCATGAAGCTCTTGCAGATCTCCGCCCTGGGCCCGGCGCCCACCTCAGATGGCGCGAACTGGATTTTGCGGACGACGAGACGCGCCGTGTCCCTGCGAGCGACACGCACGCTCGGCATCACGACAATCCCGCGAGACAAACGGACGCAACTCACTTCTTCTCGATCTTCTCATCTGGGTTGCACTTATCGTTGGCCAGGAAGGCCTTGACCTCAAAGTCCACGCCGCAAGCCTGAAACACACATACACGCGTCCAAACTGTAAACATACATTCTCCCGCCATCGAAAGAATGGCCCTGCTAACATAGTGCTAAAGCTAGTTAGCGTTTATGCTGCGGTTAATTATCTCTTTTTCTCTTCTCTACCTTTTCGCTTTGTCTTTTTTTGAATAATTCTTTATCATTCCTTTTTCCTGTGGCATACCTTCCCATTGTCGTCAGGGCCCGGTTGCAGCGACACGGAACACGGAAGGTTGGTGGGAATCTGCACACGAACGTGAGCACGTTAGCCGGTAGCATTAGTAGCATCAACGCTTATGATGGCGCGGCAGTACATCAAAGCTGAAGGGGCGGGCGTCGTTGCCGGCCTTCTTGAGGAGCGTTTCGTGCATTTCGGAGAGCGCCGGCTTGTGGTCGTCTGGGTAGAGCTGCTCGATGTGGATCCAGATGTCCTTGCGAAAGCACAAGCCCATCACGTCCAGGTCATCGCTGCCGTAGCGGAAGGCGCACGCCAGCTGCACAAACACTGACGGGCGGCCATGGGCAGTACTGCGTTAGCATGTTAGCGAGCTGGAATGTTAGCTAGCTGTATTACAGTGTTAATATTAGAATGCTGATATTTCTAAAATGCTGCAGCTTCACCTTTTCTGTCTCCAAAGTTTGTTGGGTCCAATTTGACGACCCCATCTGCATGAGACATTTTTGTACAAGTCACTTTACGACACACACACACACGTGTGCATGCGCGCACATGCACAAGCACTCACCGAGTCTTTCCACGTTGTTGATGTGGTCCACGTAGTCTCGCTTTCCCAGGTAGAGCGTGAGGCCGCCGTTGCCGCTCGTCTTCTTGAAAACTCTGCACAAGGCCAAAAGTGTGATTGGACGTGAGAAGGGTTGGGAAACGCATCCTGGTACATAGGATGAGGGAGGGAGCGAGGAAGCGCTCGGTCGGATGAGCGAGAGACTAATGTCGAGGCCGATCGTGTGCTTGCGGATTGAGAGGTCACTTTAGGTGAGTGTTTGACCTTTTGCGTGTTTGTGACTGAGGTGTTGGGAGGTAGGCCGGTGCTAGCAAGCGTCACCATAATCATAGAGAAGAAGAATCTTTTTTTTATTTTGTGCTGTCTTGCGTATGCGTAACTTACTTTGCCATGTCTGGAAACTTCTCAAAGCGTTCTGAGGAAGACAAGGAAAGAGCATCTCAATGTGATTGTTAGTGAAGATCGCGTCCATCTCGGCAAAGGTTAATCCCGGCCTGCGGGATTAGGCCGGCGGCGTGATTGAAGATGAGGATGCCGTAACTATTCCTGGAGCACTAACTGGATCTATTGGGTATTAACGGCAAACTAAATCCTCAGAAGGCTCCAAAGTCTTCTCACTTGCTTGATTTGAATGACCTCCACAGGGCAGAGGGGGGGGGGGGGGGGGGGGGGTTGCCCAAACAAGTAGTATTTTCATTTTGCTTAGCCATCTCTTTCAATTGAACCAGTGAAAGAACATTTTCCACCATATTCCAATTAAGATGTGTCACAATCCAGCCGAGATTAACCTGATAATCGAGTCGAATTATGGAACGTGCTTCTCGCTTCGGACTTGATTGCGCAACACGCCACGTCTCATACATATTCAAGCGATATATTTATCGAGAGCTCAATCTTGACTTCGCATTATCTAATGAGGTCCGGTTGAAAAATTAATTTGTGCACTGGATTTTAGACAGTCAAATTATTAGAAACACTGCCCGCTCGTGAAACCACTGGAATGGTAAAATCATCCAAGGCCATTCCAATTGCACTGGAACTATTTTTTTCCCCCATATTCTCGATCGGTTTCCACAAAAACAATGAAGACATGACTCCTCAAAAAGCATTCATCAAGACACAAGTGCCAAGCATGAGTCCACTCACTTTAACTCAGGACACAAGTGAGCATCAATACAACAAGCCAAGGGAAGGAGCGGACGGGCCTTACCTGCGCTTGGCAATGTACACTTGTGGGAAGGGCGAGCGCCAGCAGGTATGTGTGTGAGCTGCAACAGAGACGGGGGCCCTTTTAAAGAAGGTGCAGGTAGGGGGGTGGGGGCAGCCTTGTGGCTTAGTGATGACAAAATCCAATCAAGCGCTTTTGGAACACAAAAGAGTTGAAAATAGTCCAGGACGAGTGTATGCTACCTGCCTACTGCCTCCAGTTGTCATCTTGTTGACCCTGCAGGTCCCAAACAACCCAAAATTTCTTACAACTTAATTGTCCATGTGTCAAACAAAAGTTTTTGCCCCAAATTTTTGTGAAACTTTCAAATGGGCTGACTGAGCTGAACCCAAAACATTCCAGAATTGCCACCAGTTTATTTTTAAAACATTTGTCATCATCTTTGATGTCTTTTTATCCGGTTTGGTTATTTGTCTTGGGAATTACCAGGATGAACCTTCTCCAGTCTAAAAGAATCGGAATAAAGAAACTCCTGGAAAACTTTTGTTGTTGTTGTGACGGGGGCGGGATGCTGTGCCCTCGATTTATGGTGATTCCTTCTTGGAAATGTTTACGTGATGGGAGGCCAAATCAAGTCCATGTTATTTGTAGCTCGGATCAGCGTGGACATTCTCGGAGCTCCTAAATCTAAATCTGGTTTGCGCGTGCACATTAAGGACTCTCCGCTTGGAGCTAAGCCTTTTTTTTCCAGTTGGTCTCTTGAACGTGCCAAGGATTAAACGCCAAGACATAATCTCTCTTGGGAGGGGTCGCGACGGAAATAGCAACAAGTAGTATTGAAGGTGTAAAGCCCACCTTTCCATAGCAAATTCGTCTCCTCTTTTGTGCCAGTCCGCTGCAGAACATATGGTCCTCCAGGATTACTTTTGATGGTCAACTGTAGTCCTCAGGCAGAATTCAAAGAAACTTGAAACACAAAACAACAAACACACTTTTTTCCCCCCAATAAAAAACTATCACACCGGGCTGCAAAATCTTTTTTCCTGGGGTACTTAAGGCATAATGTTCATTTCTCAGCCAATCATGAAACCAGAACCCGTTAGGTCATAATCAATATTTTGTTTCTCTCGATGGTAGCACACGCTTTCTACTCTAAGACACATACTGTGCTCTCTCGTGGCCGGAGGAAACGTCCACATGTGTTTCCACCTTGAAAATAAATGGTGGTGAATTTACTCCATTCCATTTTTCCATGCTTGCACATAAGTTAGAAATAGACCATACATCGACTTCAATACGTAACTAAATCCAGATTAATTAATTGGGTAGAACCACTTGACAAAATAAGCGTGAACGTCCCTGCAGTGCCATCTAGTGGATTTGTTGCGGATTGACAGTTTATAGCATTTTCTTGACTAATGTGTAAAGTGACGTCAGAGTGACGTCATGTGTGACATCAGGGGGACGTGGTCAGGTCAGATGTGTCCCTGCCGCAGTTGCCTGAGCACTTCCCTCCCCTCCCGTCCCGTTCCGTTCCGTTCGGATACTGCGGGGAAGATTCACGCGCGCACACATTTGCTCGTCCTCGTCGAGTCCCACTGCAGAGTTGCCGACTTCCGGAAAACATCCCACAACCGAGTGGCACTTATGGCTGAATCCAAGCCGCAGCGGGGCTTCCCGCGTCTCCGCCGCGCCGCGGTAAGCTCCAGTCTGCGTGTTTGTGTGCGAGTGTGTCTGTTTGTGTTTTTGTGTGAAGGCGCTGGCGGATGCTAGAGGTTGTGGAGGATGCTGATGCTGCGCTATACACACACTCAGGTGCGCGTCACCTTGAGAAAGTACGCGCGTGCGTAGAGAAACACTGCGGACTGAGTCACATGATGCAGCTCCAGTTGTGCGCTCGTGTTGCAGCCTCTCCAGTCTGTGACTTCTATCATTCGTCATTAAAGCAGACTGATGATCTTTTCTGTTTAAGGGGAAGTCAAGTTTAAAGTGACACCCTATCTAAATGACCTAAAAGCTGTTGCCATGACAACCGATGCTCATCCTCCTCAGACATCATTTCCTGGCAACCTGCATTTGGTGTTGGTCCTCCACCCCTCTACCTTGCTAAGCTCCACCCCCAGCCCATCCTCCAGCACCGACCTGGGCTTCCGCTTCAGCCAGGATGACTTCCTGTTCAAGATGCCGGTAACCCAAAGTCGGCACAATCGGCGCCTGAGCCGACGTCAAAGTCTTGTGATGTCTCAGGTGGTGATGCTGCGTTCGGTGGGCGACCTGCTTCGCTACATCGACGACAACCGCCTGACCTCGGAGGCGTGCGGCGGAGCCGAGCGCCGTCAAAGCGACTGGATCGTTCTGCGCTCGGTACGTCAACCCATGTCAGCACGTCAGAGAACAAACTTACTTTTGAGGGATTTGGATTGGATGGGCTTTGAAGGCAGCAGTTGTTGGCTCACTGTTTCTTAGCATGTTAGCGTAGGCATGGCCTATGCTAATAGATGTGTGTGTGTGTGTGTGGATGGTTGCAGGCCATCGAGACGTTCGCCGTGACGGTAAAGGAGGTGGCTCACCTTCTGCAAGGCTTCGGCTCCGAGGTGTCGGACAGCGAACTTCCGGACGAGGCCAACGCCATCGACTTCCTGCTCCGCTCGCACACGCAGCGCTACCGACACATGAAGGTGTGCGTGCGGCGCTTCTGGCGGGCTCGTCGTTATTACTCCTGTTGCCTTGCCTTGTAGGAGGACATTGTCGGGGTGCTGAAGGAAGGACGCATCCTGCTGGACAATCTGGAGACGCTGCAAGCCTCCAAGAATGATTCGGCAGAAGACCGCGAAGATATCCAGTCAGACTTGGACACGGTTCAAAGGTCAGCGCACTCTCCTGACAACAAACGCGAGAAAAGTCTTGACGTTGGAACAAATCTGTGCGCATGTGTGCAGGCTGCTGTCTCAGCTGCGCGACATGGAGGAGGCCTTTGATGGCTTCTTTGAGAAACATCACCTGAAGATGCAACAGTACCATCAGCTACTGCTTTATGAGCGCAACTTCCAGCAGGTGTGCATGTACGTGTAACCCCCCCCCCGTACGCGTCCGCTACAACCTGCGTGTGGGTGCGCAGATGGAGGAGGAGCTGGAGAAGATGTCGGCCGAGGAGAAGGCCATCCCCGCCGTGGGCCACACGTTGCTGCACACTGAGCAACTCATCAAAGATCTGCACGCTCTGGAGCAACGCGCACAGGTCTCACGAGCCCGTGCACGAACGCGCATGTGTGCGTACTCACTCCGAGTTTGCGTGTGTGTGGTCAGGAGGTGATGTCCCGCGCTCAGGTCCTGACGTTACAGGGCCACCAGCTGGCCGCTTGCCATCATTACGCGCTGGCCCTCATCATGCAGCGCTGCAATGAGTTGCGTCATCACTGTGATGTCATCAGCGGGGGCCTCCGCGGCAAACGCGCAACGCTCACACGAGCGAGAGACTTGCTCGTACGGCTGGACCATGTAAGTGTGTGTGTACTCTTTTGTGCAACACACACCAAATGTGTGCGCACGCCTGTTTTTGTGCGTTCTTGTGTGTTTCCACCTGAGCGTGTGTATGCAGGCTCTGCGCTGGTGTGACGAGGGCGCGTACCTGCTGGCCAGTCAGACGGCGGAGCGCTTCCAGAGCCGCGAGGGGGCTCAGGAAGCCCTGCGGTACCTCAGCTGCCACCAAGAGAGGGCGCCAGACGTGGCAGACCACAAAAGAGACGTCCTCAGTTTGGAGTTTGAGGCCATTCTCACGCCTCAGCTGCAGGTAACGCCCCCTGGTGGCCTTCCTAGGTCAGTGGCAGGGTGGCAGGATGGCCGGGTGGCCCCTCGAGGGCAAGGGCTTCCACTTAATTGTATCTGTCAAATTAGCCTATCATGAGTCGCCTGCCGCCTGTTCTGCTTCTGATCACATGACATTGCCCAGTGTCAGATCTCCATGGTGGCGGACAAGCTGTCATCAGTGCGGACCATGATCCAAAACCGGGAGCGGTATCTTCGTAAAATGACCGACGTGAGGGTCATACCCATCCAGCCGGTGGCGCCACGTCCTGAAGTGGAAGCGACGGTGCAGCAAGGAGCCAAGGCACCGCCCTTCTCGCCCAAACACAGTGAGGCCCCTTTATCTGGTTTCCATCTGAATCAAAATAAAATGTTCACTCTGGGTCTGGTTCTGCTGTAAATTTGGTTCTGTCTGTAGGTGTGGACTTCAACCTTCTCAACGCCAGGTTCTCCTTTGATCTTCTTCCTGGAAAGAGGACCTCCAGGCGGAGCGGTGACCAACGAAAGGTCCGTATTAGAGATGTTTGGTGGTTGATGGAACCGGATCGATGCGACCATCTGGATTTTTGTGTGTGAATAGATCGAAGTGATGCACGACTACCAAGGGAACCGCAGCTCTCTGTACGGCTCCGCCCCCACCAGCGACTCTGAGGCGGAAGAAGGGGTGGAGCAAGTGACAAGGTGACTGACTGAAAGGTGGTGGCGGCAAACCTCAAAGCTGGTGGCGTCCTGACCCGAGTTTTGAACTCCGCAGCCACATCATGAAGGAGCTCATCTCCACCGAGAAGATTTACGTGGAGCAGCTCCTGGCCGTTCTTCTGGTGAGCGGACCGAGCTTTACGTCCTCTATTGGTTCCCGTCAGTGCTGATGGCCTTTCTTGTTGTTGCGTGTGGTGGGGCCCTTCAGGGCTACCGAGCCGAGATGGAGGACCCGTCCGTGTGTCATCTTCTGCCACCGCCTCTCCGTGGTCACCAGGACGTCCTTTTTGGAAACATGCCAGAAATCTACCAATTTCACAGCAGGTACCTTCAAGGCCCAAACCACCTCCGCCCGCTTGGCGTTGGTCAACACATGTCTTGTGCTTCCAGAACCTTCCTGCAGGACCTCCAGCGCTGCCTGAGCACTCCGGAGCAGGTCGGCCAGTGTTTCCTGCGGCGGGTGAGAGCGATGACCACGACGCCCTTCTGTGCCACAAGTCAAATCAGCCTTACATACGTGTGCATGCACGCGTCCGCAGAAGGCGAAGTTCCAGATGTACGAGCATTACTGCCAGAACAAGCCACGCTCCGAGTCGCTATGGAAAGAGTGCTGTGACTCCGCCTTCTTCCAGGTGTGTGTGTGTGCCTCGATATGTATCTGTGTGCGTTCCCAAAGGAGCAATGATGTACCGTTTTCTGAGCGCAGGAGTGCCAGAAGAAGCTGGAGCACAAGCTGCCTCTGGACTCGTACCTCCTGAAACCCATCCAGCGTCTCACCAAGTACCAGCTGATCCTGAAGGTTCCCATTGCAGGCACTGACGCAGCATGGCGGCGCACACTCCTCACACGCCTGTCGCCCTTGTGCCTGCACGCAGGAGCTTCTCAAACACTGCACAGAGCCGCAGTACCGCTCGCAACTGCAGGAGGCGCTGGACTGCATGCTCGACCTGCTCAAGTCCGTCAACGACTCCATGCACCAGACCGCCATCATCGGATACCAGGTGGCCGTCTGTCACGCCTCATCGAGAGCTGTCAATGCGCATGCTGACCGATGGTGGGCGTGGCAGGGTGAGTTGGGCCTCCTGGGCCGCGTGGTTCTGCAGGGCAGCTTCAGCGTGTGGAGCAGCCACAAGAGGGCGGCGGCCCGCATGCGGGAGCTGGCCCGCTTCAAAGGTGCCCAGCGCCACGTCTTCCTCTACGAGCGAGCGCTGGTGTGCTGCAAGCGCCGCGACGACCGCCAAGGCTCGCCCGTCTACAGCTTCAAGTCCTGCCTCGGTGTACGTGCGGCACACACACACACCACCGTTATTTTGACACATTCAACAAGACAACAATGATGATGCCCATCTCTACTGTAAATGGAGAAACAGATCATCTCTTTTCATTCCTTCCATATTTTTTTTGTCTCGTGCATCTGCGCTCAGATGAATTCAGTGAGCGTGACAGAAACGGTGAAAGGAGACCCCAAGAAGTTTGAAGTCTGCCACAGAGGAAGCCAGGAAGTCTACATCCTGCAGGTAAAGAGTTCAAAGAGTCCTTCATCCATTCCTTGAGCGATAGAAAACTGCCTGCACCTATCAAGCAATCCGATAAGCCGATGGTCCGAACACGAGCCACTCCGAATCAAATTGTGGAAAATACAACAATCACAACTTTGCACAATCGCCCCCTTCTGTAATTTGGGGACAACAAACACAACACCCCCAACACTTCCATTTTGCAATTAACATGTTGACATGCCTGCACAGGCTCCCAGCGTGGAGGTGAAGGTCGCCTGGCTCACAGAGATCCAAAAGCTCATCAGTCAACTGCACAAAGGTAACTTGAGGGGTGAATGGAGAGACATTTCTCCATTCATGAATGGGTAAATGAGACTACTACTTGCACTTGTCCTCCCTCACCTTCATTGAAGCAGCGTGTGACTTTTCAGTCTTTCCTTCCGTGTCGCCTTTGAGACAAACGTTTGTATGGCCCGCCTCCAGCTGGGGTCGGTTCGTGTGCACCACACCGCCCCCAAGAGGCCAATGCGTGCACAGCAGGAAAGCCCGACCCACGCACAGATGCCGCGTGCAAATAAAATAAAATAAAATAAAATAAAATAAAATAAAATAAAATAAAATAAAATAAAATAAAATAAAATAAAATAAAATAAAATAAAATAAAATAAAATAAAATAAAATAAAATAAAATAAAAAGCAGGAATCAATGTTTGAGGAATGACTGAGCGATCTTTGGTTCACATGCGTGTGGTCTTTCTTTCAGACAGCCTCATCTCGGACAGGTGAGCCCCACACACATGCACACGTTTTTTTTATTTCCATATTTATGTTCATATTTATTTTTTATCATTTATTTATTTTTGTTTTTTTAATTTGTAGTATGCTTGCTAAGTGTTTTTTTGTCACTTGCAGCTCTTCCGCCTCCAGCCCCGCCCACCCCAACAGATGGGAGGACTCTGTGAACACCAGCCACGCCCATTCGGACCCTCTGGGATTCTCGTCCCGACGCGGTGAGTACACTTGCGGCCGCAATGCTAACACCCCTAGCTGAATGCTAACTTCCTTTAAATTGAATGCTTTTTTTCTCTGGCATGAATCAAAGCTAGCCCTGTCATTTTTCGTTCCCCCCGACTGCAGCCTGGTCAGCATCTGCACACTCGGCGGCCATCTGCGACGGCTTGGAGGACTGGGGCGCCACGGACGGCTCAGACATGTCCGATTCAGAAGAAGAGGTCAACGCAGGGGAAGAGGATCGACCCCCGACGCTAGTGAGACCTCGTGACACCTGACATTCTTTGCAAGTCAGCTGACTAGCTGTTCCCGTTTGCGGCGCCGCAGGTAGCGGGTCGCTATCGAGTCCTGGTGGCCAGCACCGTGTCGAGCCACGATGACATCATCTTCACGTGCGGCGATGTCATCCAGCTGCTACGCCGCGATGAAAATGGAATGTGGTCAGTAGCTTCTTACGCGCACACTCAGTCCACTGTGTGCGTACGTGGCATAAATGTGTACGTGCTGGCATCAGGTTGGTGAGGAACGAGAGTCGCGCCGAAGAGGGGCTTGTCCTGCCCTCAGACCTGCATAGGATTCTGGGAGAGACGTGTTGAGAGCTAATCGGAGAGGCAACGTCTTCCTCACGGCGACGTAGCAGAAAAGCACAACATCAGCGCTTCCTCCATCATCGTCATCACCAACGTCACGTGCCAAATTGCTTGGCCAAACCTTAGCGTAGAACGTTAGCGTAGCATGGCAGCGCAACGCCTCTCCACGCACATGAAGTCAATCGTAGAAGAATGTCAGAAGTGCCTTACATGTGACGACCAGCCTGTCGAGAAGCTTGATGTCCACGAGCGATGACATCATCAGTGGCTTTCGGATTCAACGCTGCGCCCTTTAGCGCTTTGTTGTCTTTTTCAAAGCTCATGTTGTGATTTTCAATTGTGTGCAGGACTTGGGTTGAGTCACGTTTGTTTCAAAAGTGCTGAGTTGGACATTCACAATTAAAAGCACACAAATCACGTTCGTGGCTTTTTATTGTTTGAAACGTGAGAGGAAGGGAAAACGAGAAGGAGGTGGCTACTCTGAGAAGCAGAAGATGGAGACAAAGAAGTGCATGTTCATGAGTTGGTGTGGATGCCGATGGTTTTGCTGATCCAGGCGTAGTAGCGCGAGACGTGTGTGTAAATGCCATACTTGCCGGACGCGGCGCATTCCTCGCCCCAGCTGACTATGCCGGTGAGGAACCAGACACTCTGGTGGAGAGTGACGTGCGGCCCCCCGCTGTCCCCCTTGCAGGCATCCTCCTTACGGTCGCGGAAGCCGGCGCAGAACATGAAGGGGGTGATGTTGTACTTGCTGCTGGCCTTGCAGACGGCGCGATTCACCAAGGGAACGTCCACCCGGCGCAGCACCGACGACTTGGCCCCCCTGAAAATAACTTGGCCCCAGCCGCTCACCACAGAGACGGGCGCCTCCTCCTGGAGGGTCTCCGTGAAGTCTTTGGGCCCCAGGCAGACGGGCCGACGCTGCGGCGACAACTCCACCGCCACGGCCAACTTGAGCAGCGCCACGTCATGGTTAAAGGGTGACTTGTTGAAATTGTATAATCTGTGCACGTGCTCCTCAGCCACTTCGTGGTCCCTCTCCGGACCCTCGTGCTTGTCCATGTCGTGTTCGCCTGCCGCGGAGGCACATCGCTGTCATTCTGGTGCTCACGCAAACATTTGGGTTCCAATCGGTGAGTCACCTAATCGCACGAAGAAGGTGATTTCCCTCACGCGGGCCTCCAACACGCAGTGTGCCGCTGTGATCACCCAAAGCTCGCTGAGCAGCGAGCCGCCGCAGAAGGGTTTCGCCTTGGGGTCCATCAACCTCTCCGAGTGCGAGATCAGCGCCGCCTACGGGAGCGCTGCTGGTGGTAAGGCATTGTGGGGAGGGGGGCGGTGCGGGCCATGTCATACCTGCCAGGGAAAGTCACCCGCTTTGGCCTCGTTGCCGCCCACGATCCTCTGGTCGTTGTTCTCACTGGCCGTGATGGTAGGCAGCGTGGGGAAGAAGGATTGCCACAGCAGCGGCGATGACGACGGCTCGCCGGCTCCCCTGACCGAGCGCCTCCTGAGCTGAGAGACCGTGGAGGCGTTGTCGCCACGCTCCGGCTCGTCCTCATATTCATAGTCCACCCACTCGTCCGGGATGATGTCATCGTCTGGCTCGGCTCCGTCTGTCCAGTTGGCCGAACGCGGTGTGGGGGCCGACCCCGTCCTGCCGCAGCTGAACTCGCCTGCACCCACATGTTTCCTGACTTCCTCCTTTCAAGTTTATCTGCGCGCGTTGCGTGCCCGTTTCACCTGTGGGCTCGCAAGTCACGAGGTCATCGTCTAGTTTGTATCCCGATGCACAGTGGCAGCGCACGCTGTTTGAGTTCATGGAGCAGAAGTGAGAGCAGCCGCCATTGTTGATCGAACACTGCTTGGAGACCTCTGCCGGGAAAACACAAAGTTCAGCCCAAGTGCGATATGCATGGCATAACAGTGTGTGTGTGTGTGTGTGGGGGGGGGGGTGTTTGTCCGCCAAACACTCACCAATCTCGCAGTTCTTTCCAGTAAAGCTCGGGTTGCACCAGCACACGTACGATTTGATGCCATCGTGACAGCTACCGCCATTTTGGCAAGGAGGTGGCTTGCACTGGTCGCCGTCTATCCGCAAACACACACACACTGCCTTTAAAGAATCTCAAACAATGAGACACAGAAAGTGACACACAGGTGAGCAGAAATAGCCAGATGGGAGAGGCGTGCCTTACCGCTGTATTTGGCCATGAATTCCATCTGAAAGGATCAAAGTTGCCTTAATGTCATCTGAATTTGAGGCAACTTCCTGAGTTGTTTTGTATAAGACTGCGCACCGTTTTGGTATCGTCCTCAAAGTACTCGCGGGCCTCCTCGTAGTCACACGTTTCCTCCCAGCATTCCCGCTCCAGATTGCCAGCCTTCAACTCCTCGAAAAGGGTGTTGAAGCGCCGTTGGCGTTTCAGCACCTCAGACGCCGCCCGCCGCTCTATCCGTACCTCGCCTGCTTGCCCAAACCGGACCAAAACATACCAATACAATGCCAAAGAAGCAAACAGTGCCCCCTGCTGCCCCCCTTCTAGCTCCGCCTGTGATAATGCATTTGTATGTCATGTATGTTCATGTGTTTGTCGGTTTCATCAATATGAAATTTGATTGGTTTCGAAAAGTAAACAAAAGTGAGATCAGCTCATTGCTGTCCGAGCTGAAGTTGTTTAACTCAGACGAGCAAACGCGCAATTATCATTAGTTGAGGAAGCCAAAGGTGACAAAGCCTCGAAAAAGGGGCTCAGAACCGACCCCCGTCTTGTCACTCACGCGCGTTTCCATCCACATCGTCATTGGTGGCGGCCCGGACTCCAAACGTTAGCAGCAACAGCACCAAACGCACGGAGGCCATCTTCAATCTGTTTTGCTCAAAGTACAAGCGCAAACACATGCGCGCGCATGCCCAAGTTTTGGGCAAACAATCTTTGGTGTTTGCTTTGGTCTCAACTTCGTCCGACTGTTTGAAAGTTCAACTTGCTGAGCGGGCGTCTTGCTTGTCTGCAACTTTCTCCTTTCAGCACTTTTTAGATACGCGCGCGCGTGCCCGTGGCGTTTGCGCGCATATTTTAACAGCGAGTCGTGTTGCGAGATAATGGACGTCGTATGTAATGTATGGATGGATTATGGGAAGGATGGATATATATATATAGATCTTTCAAACTCAACTGAATGTTTTGCTCCCAGGGGCGGACATAGGGTGTCGCAGTGGCCTGTTGGGGGCGCCGTGGCAGATAGCATGAAACGCACGCCGGGCGAAAAAAAAAAAGGCCGCAAACAGGATTCCGGGTGTCCAGGTGGCGAGATTTGGGAAGCGTCCCACCTCCAAACAGGCGAGGTGGAGATGAAAGATTGATGAAGTCCTAATGGCCTCTAATGTCCTATAACGATCGGCCGACTGGGGCGGGCGGGCCTAATGGATCCGGAGCCCAGGAGAGAATCGAGCGCTCGCAACTTCCGCGACTGGCCGACGGGAAGTTGCCAAATACCACAAATGCCAGGAGCGCAGAGGCTCCGGAGCTCCGCTGGCGCAGCATGACCTTCCCTCTTCGCAGATCCACCTCAGGTAGGGTGGACGGGACGGAATGAACGGGGCAAAGCTCGACCCGGGATAGCTTTTTTTGGTTAAGTCGAGTCTAAGTTGTGGTAGAGGAAACCAGAGGAAAATTCTTGATGGCTTGGGTGGATGTTCTCAGTGGATCTCAGAGCCAAGTGAAGCCATGGCTTTTGGAGGGATTTGAGAGGGTCTGGGCAAGTCGAATTTTACAGTGGCACAGCTTTGGTGTAGTACCACTTTGGGCCACAAAGCCGGCAGGCAGCACTGAGCTCTCCTGGATATTTACAGTGACTGTACCATCTATGATAATTCCCGTTAGCATTTCTAAGGAATTTTACATCATCCGGTAGCATTAAGATAGTGGATGTTATAGAACAAAGTATTTTAATAAATGTTTTGAGAGAAGTTTGAAAATAGCGAGTTGTTTTTCCTCTTTGTTTTCCGCTTTTGGAGTGGGAAGCTGCTGCTTGCTCTTTTTCTTGCGTTGCAAACTTGCCGCCCTGAGCCAGGTGAGAAGTGGCTTTTGGCTTGCGACTCGGTGCAGCTCCCTCTGGTGGACACCGCGAGGTACAAGTCACGTTGCAAAGCGATGGATGAAGCGGAAACGTGCGTCTTGAAGTTCGTCCGTTTTTTTCTTTTGTGTGTGTGTCTGTGTGTGTGTGTGTGTGAAAGTGACAATGCGCTTTTGAGGGTGGGGTGTCTTTTTTTAGTTTCTTTTAGACAGGCCCTGTGAGTGCATGCTAATGTGTCTGACTGGTCTTTTCAGTGTGAGAGAGAGAGAGTGCGTGTTGCAGAGGTCTCCTTGCAGCGCCTCTGCACCAAAACAGCAGCACATCCCCGCCCCTTCACAAGCCCCCACCCCTACTCCTGCAGCTTCCTCCATCTTCCTTCGTGCTCACGCCCCCCCCCCCCGCCTTTTTTTGTGAATGCTGCTTAGTTTCATTGACAAATAGAAGGACTGGAGGGGGGCAGGTGTGTGTGTGTGTGGGGGGGGGGGGAGTACTTGCAAGGAGGGCTCACTGCAGCTGCGCAACAGCTTCATCACAAACACACATAGCCACGCATACATGCTTGCACACACGTGCACACAAATGCTGTTGCTCACACACACAACACATACATTCACACATACACGTCCAAACTAGAACGTATACGAAAAAAAGTCACACACAACACTCACACAAAAACACACACACACACACTCACAAAACGAACTGCTTCTCACACACACACATTCTCACCCCCAAAGAGCCACGCATGCACTCTGTGACACACACCTTCAGATGCAAGAGCAGATGCTCGGATGTGGACGGAGGTCGTCCGGACTGAGGGGCGTCGCCGCGGCAACCAGGCTACGCGGGGGGGCCGCGGCAGTCTGAGGAGCCGGTGCAGGAGCCGGCAGGAGGGGGCGAGGCGGGCGGGGGTCGTCGGGGGTCTTTACCAGATTCTTGAAGCGCGCCGATGGACGTGAGGACGTGTGGGCGCGCAGCGGCCGCTGACGCCTCCGGGCCGTGAACATCTCACCTTGCCTCGCCCCCCCCCTGGGCTCCCATGTCGCGCGCGGCGGCCATCGCCAGCTCGCTGATGCGCCAGAAGCGGCAAGCGCGGGAACGTGAGAAGACTAGCGCGTGCCGCGCAGGCGAGGCCAACGACAGCGCTGGCAGCAAATTGAACGTGTTCGCGCGCGTCAACTTGTTTGGCGCCCGCAAGAAGAGGAAGAGGAGGAGGCCGCCAGGTGAGCTTCATCCTCCGCATCGTCATCATCATCATCGCTGCATCCAGAGGTAGTGATCAGAGGTTGGGGGTTCGAACCCCAGTCATTGTGACTGTGTCGAAGTGTCCTTGAGCAGGACACTGATGGTGTATCATCAGGAGGGGAATTAGGAAGCGGTGCCAGAAAGTAGAAGAGCGCGATACTAGTGGGAGCCCGTTAACCAATTAGCATCTTCATCTCAACTTTGATTGGCCTCGTCTGCTGTGCGGTTTTCCGTTCAACCTGCAGCTGAGGGTTCCCTCCGTTATTTATCCACATATGCCCTTTTGGCGTCCAGTTTGTCATTTGTTGATAGAGTCCTAACAGGCTTTCTGTTTTCTTTTTTTTACGGAGCAGAGCCGCAGCTGAAAGGCATCGTGACGCGGCTGTCAAGTCGGCAGGGCTTCCAGCTGCAGCTTCAGCCCGATGGCACCATCGATGGAACCAAAGAAGAAGACGCCGCCTACGGTCAGCGTACGCACATGCCACCGAGCCTCTAATTCATATTATCATGTAAGCGTGGATGAGCAGCATCTGCAACAGTTGTCCAGGGAGCAGACCAAAGTTGAGCAAAAATGCCATCCAGTACTAACTAGTAGTCAAAGAAGCTACAAAGAAGGGACCTCATGCTGAATATCCTGAATAAACACTCTGCCTCATAGAAAGCCATTAAACACTTACAAATTGCCATATTTGTGTGTGTGTGAACAGCCGTGTTCAATCTGATCCCCGTGGGACTTCGTGTGGTCGCCATCCAAGGCGTCCAAACCAAACAGTACCTGGCCATGAACAGCGAGGGCTTCCTCTACACTTCCGTATGTCCACACACACAAACATATTCGGAGTCACACACAAATATACGTTCTTACATGCACTCTTTTGCACAACCACGCACACAGGAACACTTCACGCCCGAGTGCAAGTTCAAGGAGTCAGTGTTCGAGAACTACTACGTGACCTACTCGTCCATGATGTACCGCCAGCAGGCGTCGGGCCGAGCCTGGTACTTGGGACTCGACAAGGAGGGCGCCATCATGAAAGGCAACCACGTCAAGAAGAACAAGGCCGCCGCCCACTTCATTCCCAAACCGCTTAAAGGTAACTTTCTTTTTTTTTTAGGATTGTTGCAGGAGCTTCCTAAAAATAAAGTGTTGACTGATTTTTTTTGTGTGTGAGCAGTGGCCATGTACAGAGAGCCGTCCCTTCACGACCTGACCGAGCTGTCGCGTTCAAGCAGCGGCACACCGACTAAAAGTCGCTCCGCTTCGGCTCTACTCAATGGAGGGAAGTCGCCTAGCAACAACGATCTGTCCTAGCCCCACCCTCGCCTGCTCAAGCCCACCCCACACGCACACAAACACACACAAACACACGGTCTGCGTTGGGAATCATTCACTCCTTTTCTATCAGATGCAGACGGCGAATTCAACAGTCATCACTACGGCGTGATTTTTCTACAGTGGACCTTGAGAGCTCCCCAAAAAAGATCTTCTGCGTTGGCAATCATTTGCTCATTCCCAGTCAACGCGCACGTAAGGCAGATTTGATTCTGGAAAGCAACTTTTGAGCCACCGTCCGTTTTGGAGGGGAGGGGCCTATCTTCTCCTCATGCTCATCACGCCCCAGCCGCACACGGGCCTGCAAAGACAATCGTCTGACAGACTGAAGACGCATCCAAAGAGGAAGGCGGGCTGTTGCTAAGGAACAGACGGCCATGTTTACACGGAGCCGGTGGCGGCCATCTTTGTAGCTGTTAGCGAGGTGTGGCGCGTGCCCGCGAGCTGCGACGTTTACAAGCCCGCCTTGCTCTTCACGAGACAATTCTTGGCAAACCATAACAAGGCATCTTGCACACTCGTTTGGACATTCCAAGAATGAGCCCTTTTCGCAAGCTTTCCATGACAAACTGAATGAAAAATTGCCCTACTGGTACTACATTTTGCAACCTAGTCAAATAACGTCAAATTACTCATTCGGGACAGATCCAAGTCAAAGCATTCCAACTTCAACTTGTTCCGCTCACTCAGGACATTTGCGCTTTTCCTAATCACTCACTACTTTGCTATGTTAGCATGGCAGCCGTGAGCAACCAACTCCGCCCCCAGCTCCGATTGCACATTTCTTCCATTTCAAAGAAATCTCCAGCACTGGAGTGCCACGTCGCAACTTCTCCGCAAATGGCGTCGTCTTTTTTGCTTCCTTAGTTTGCTCCAGTTTGTGCCCCGGTGCTTGTCTTGCCGCATGAGCGCTCGCTCGCTGACGTCCGGCCTCGTATCAGCATGCCGAGGTTGCCCATTATGTTTACGCTCGCCGGAGGGTGCCAGTGAGCCACAAGGGACAAACCAGAACTCTCGCGACGGGGACCAACGAGAAAGCGGTGGCGGCCGACGGCGGAGCGCCGAACCCTTTCCTTCCCGCTGTGGACTGAACTTACTGAATAAACTTTGTAAACAAGTCACTGCTCGCTCTGATTTGTCACTCTCATTATGAACAGCGCAGTACACAGGGTGGACACCAGGTGGTGCTGCCATTCAAAGAAAGACAACAAAGTAGACGTTGACCAAGTCTTTTTAGTTCAATGCCATAAAGTGCAGCAGTAGAATACACCAAACCATCGTCATCATCAATTATGAGTTCAAGTCGTCCAATCAGACGCCAGGGGGGCGCCGCTGAGTGGTCATTAAGGCACTTTCTGAATGATATGCTGGTGAAAGGAGGGGCGGGGCCCATCTTTACCTCCCGTCATCATTGCGTCCAGTCCACACGCCAAGGTGGCGTGGTCAAGGTCATACTGTCCACGTGTCCCTTTGGGTCTTGCTCATGTCCTCAAGGCGGGAGTCATTACGTGCACGTCTTGGACTCCCACTCCTGCAAAGCAGCAAAATAAAAACTCAATCATGATTTGAGGTGAATGAAGGCATGAAAGCGGAAGGTTGCCAGGCACTCACTCACCTTGGCCTTCTGCATGACGTTTCCCTTGGAGGAGGCGTAGAGCGAGGGCGGGCGCTTTCGCAGCTCCGAAGCCGAGTTGACGGGAATCACGCTGCTGTTGCTGGACACTTTGCTCGCCTTGTCATGGCACACCTGCACACATGGCATTCCTTTTGCTTTTCAAGTGAAAAACCAAAAAGTGGCTCATTATGCCTGATTTTTTGTGACATTAAAAAAAGAAATATCGCTGTGTGCATTTAAAAGCTGATCAACTTTTTGCTACCTTGGTGACGAGCGTAGCGCTGGTGGGCGGGGCCGTGATGGCGCCGCCGGCCAACGACTTGTTGAGGTTTTCTTTGACTTGGGTCAGCTTGAGCTCAAGCTCCACCCGCTCCTCCTCCTTCTGCTTGCACAGCGTCTCCAACTGGACCAAACGACGCTCCACGGCCGGGTCTGCGAGCGCTAAAACATACAGAGACAGATTCATACACACAAACTAAATACACACGGGCACAGGTGCAACTCACCTGTGTTGCGAGCGTCTTTTAATTCCTTCAAGCTTCTCCTCTCGGCGCGCAGGGCGTTCAGGGCGCGTCTGAGGGCATCCTTCTGCCTCTCCAGCTCCGCTTTCTCCGTCACGTATCTCCTGGCGTCGTCCTCGGCACGCAATTTCCCGTAGCGAGCATACTGGTTGACGCCTGGAAGGCAAAAGGCCGACCCACGTCAACAGGCCCAGTGGTGGCCATTTTGTGAAATCCCTTTGGAGTGATTGCATGATGAACAATTTGGCTTTGGGAATGGCTAAGGTCAAAGCGAATGACGAATGAGCGGCAGATGTTAACTCACTGGAGGCGTGTCTCTTGATGGTGGCCTGCTGCTCCGTCTTATCAGAGTCTCTGCTGGAGAAGGACGCGCGGCGCCTTGGCGGGCCGCCTCTGGTCGCCGCGCAGTCGTCGTCGTCGTTCTGTGGAGACGCGTGACGTCGTTATGAAAGCTGAAAACAAGTTGTCCTCTTTACCAGAACAAAGACACCTTTTGTCGGGAGAACAACGAAGCACAGTGGGGCGCTATTTGTGAGCTAGTCACAAAAATGTGCGGGTGTGTGACTGTTCTTAAAGAATTGGGGGGAAAAAAAGGGGGGGTGGTTTAAAAAAAAAAAGAAAAAAATGAGTGTGGTTAAAAAAAGAAACTCGTTAGCCTGTCATATTTTAGCTTTTCAAAAAAACGGAGAAAAAGCAGAACTCTTGACAAATGCGATGGAATCTCTTTTGATATGGGGATGTTGAGCAGACGGATAGCACCCTTACCGCCACGCTTTCATAGACGTCGTCGTACGTGACGGCGCCGCGCTGGCAGGAAGTGGCCCAGCTGAGAGGAAAGGAGGCAGAAAAAGATGAAGGCGGACCAGAGGAAATGGCCGTGGGGAACTCTGAGCGTCTCACAGGAAGGAGTGTCGGGCAGCGTGGCGGATGTCCGTCAGCGTGTCCACGTCCACGTAGTCGTAGTGGAGTTCTTCGGGCAGCGCGCTGCTGCCCGTCTCGGCCAGCAGCACGCCCAGCCAGCGGCCCAAATTCTCCGAGCAGCTGGCCTGACACGCACGTAATGTAGTTGGCCAATGAATCGCTTCTCAGAACTTTATTTTGTCAAGCAGATGGGAGATTACCTCCAAGGCGACTAGCTCCGCCCCTCCCTGCAGGATGCGGAAGGAGAAAGGACGCTTGGGGCCGAGACCCCCGGGCACCACATCTGCCCCCCGCAGTGGGACCGTCGCAACGGGGGGCCGCTGGTCACCCGGGTCCCTCTGTAGCTTCAGAGTTCCCGCTCGCACCGTGCACCAGCACTCCTTCCAGACTCCGCCCACGCACGCGCTGAGATACCCTGGGGAGAGGGGGTGGGGCACCGTGAGGTCAGCTGATTAACCGAACCAATCAGAAAGGCGCCTCACCGCAGCCAGGGTTTTGGTGGCCCTCGGAGGGGATGGGCGGCTTGCGTTTGGAGAAAGTGATGATTTGATTGATGGTCTTGCCCGCCGCGCGGCTCATGGAGCCCGTCAACTCCGACAAGGCGCCGCCGCCACGCTTCGCTTTGCCTGCAAGCCAAACACATGTTCACCGTCACGTTATTCAAGTAGTTTTTTCTAGAGAGTTTTGTAAAATAATAAATAAGTAAGGAATGACATCATTCATTCTTTGTCAACCCCCCAACGATTATTTGTTATTTTGTGACATGATGGGGACACAATGGCAGGAAGGACGTCCTACTGTATCTGCTGCCGTTTCACTTCCTGTCACCCCCCCCATGCCACAGAGCACAAAACAAAAGCACAAAAAGCAAGATTCGTGTTTAGCAATTGAACTATGACAGCTTGAATCGTTCGTGCATGGTACGAAGAAAAAAGAAGATGGAGCGTAAGCCTACTGAGTGTGTCACTAGCATCCCGTCCAGGTCCCGGTCCATGCGGGAATGACCGGCAGTCTGTGGTGGCCCCGCTCTCCGAGTCTGACGTGTGTCTGTCAGACTGCAGCATCTGAGACAAGAAATCATTTTGTCACATTTTACACCGGTCATTTGAAGTACAGCAACGATGATGTCATCAACAGTCAACGCAGCAGCCGATGACGGCGCATGCTTTGGAGTCAGTGTGCTCTCTTCTGAGTCACCTTCGGAATGATGATCAGCCACCAAATTCCTCCTTAATAAAAAACGGGCAGTATTCCGTTTTGGTGTCACGATTTTCCATAACTTCATTCCAAATTCTCTTAAAGGCCATTTGAGGGAAAGCAGCAAGTATCTGGAAGGCCTGGCCAAAAATGACTTTGCCCTTGTAGAATGTGTGTGTGTGGTGTGAGTGTGGAGAGGACGAGGCAGAAGCACCTTGTCGATCTCCGTCTTCCGCTGAATGACAGGAGAAGTTGATGCGTTGAGAGGGTCCATGTTGCCACAATGGCTGCTGACATCTTGCACCACCTGCGAGTTTATATTCATTTTCAACAAAACGGCCGGTCAATGGGCCCGAAAGGCGCGTGTACCTCCATCCATCGCTGGGCCTGCTCTTTGCTCTGGACGGCCAGAACCAGAACCTCTCCGGCATGGGTAGAGAAGCGCAGCTCGTGCCTTTTCTTCTTGCGGCCGTCCTTGTTGACGTATTGGACGCTGCACTGGCTGAGGGGAAGCTCCGTGTGGGGGCTGCTCTCCTTGATACTCTTGTAGCACTGCACACACACACAAGCTCTTTCTGTCTCTTTGAGTGCCTCAGCCCCTCCCTCCCTCGCCCTTACCTGTAGTTTGTTATCCCGAACCACCACCAGCTGTTTGGCCCACTGCCCGAATCGCTTCTTCCGCGGCAGAAAGGCGCAAATCCGGCAGTCCCTGATCGGAGCGTCCGAACTCCCGCCCACGGGGCTCCGCCTCCGAGGAGGACTCTGCGCTTTGGACTCGTCGTCCTCCTCGTACGACTCGTAGGAGCTGCTCACTCCGTCTGAGTCGTTATCTGAGCGCATGGAACATTTGGGGTCTTTCGATACAATCTAGTCACAGACCCTCAAAGTCAAAACACGCGGGTGGGTAAGACGTCGAGCGGACTCACAGGAGTTTTTGGGAGGCCCGTTGATCCTGGTGGTGGGGTAGTTTTCGTCTGCGTCTTCATAGTAGGCGTCTTCCTCAGAGTTCCTGGAAGCTGCTGGAGAAAACCAACAAGAGGTGCTCAATTTTCATGTACTAAGTGTGTCTATAAATAGGACATGCGCCCACCGTCCACGTTGGTGGTGAAGTACTGGGGGGCCGAGTCCTGGTCTAGCGGAAGGGCCTCCTCGTAGTAGTCCTCCGGGAGGGGCGTGGTAGGCAGCGGAGGGGGCGTATCCGTGGGTGTCTGAGGGCGGCAAAAAAAAAGTCCTTACCGAGCTCATGCAAACCACAAATAAAATACAACTCACCGATTTGTCTGGAAGTGTCTCCTCTTCCTCTTCCACCCTCTGTTGGACGGGAGAGGTACTGAGCGTGTGCAGATCGCAGTCTGATGACGCAAAGGATGACATCATCACCACTTGACTGACTAGCTGGCCAAAATAAAGCTATTTTCTCAGTATTTCTTGAAGATGATTATGTTTTCAACTTTTTACAACTGAACTGAGAACTTGAGGACTAACCAAAGCGCTCGAACAAGGACTCGACGAAGCTGGTGCCGTCGCCATAGCTGTTGACGTACACCTCCGAGCCGCCGCCTGCCGAGAATGCAACGAGTCTTCATTTGCTATCATTTAATTTGAAACGTAAGCTGAAAGTGGACAGGAAGTGGCTGAAAATATTCTGAAAATCGCTACCTGAAGCCTGCAGCGTGTCCAGGATGTTACGCACGGACGCCATCTTGTGGGCAGTGGTGGCGCTGAGGTTCTCGCCATCCAACAACTCGAGGAGAGTGGCCAGCTCGCCGAACAGCCGCTCCACCGCCTCTGCGCACAAACAAACAGACACTTTTTAACATGTGTGCAACAGCGGAACTTAGGCTGATAAATATCTGATGGCGACCATCTTGTTTATTGTCATTTGTCTTTTTGCAGTAATTGTGTTCATGTCAAAAGCTGACATCCTGTTTGTGCGCGTGCTTGCAGAGACCTCGACACACACTCCAACATCCTGGCGTCAGGATGTTTCCTTCCACAGAGGAAAAGAGGTCAAAGTGCAGAAGAAAAGGGGCAGACGAAAAGTTGAACGTGAGCGTTAAAACCGGGAACAAAATAACACGGAGCAACATGGAGTGTGCGTTTCAGATGTCCTCACAGATCTGTGAGACTCAAAGCGGTTCGGAGACAAAACCAGGCAGGCACCAAAATGGGCTGCGACACACACCACAGCTGCATTCATCGCGTGTGTGTGAGCGGCCATTCATGCATCCATCCGCAGCTGCGCGCGAGCATGCGTGTGCACGCGCAGGCGGGCGTGTCGGCGTAGGCGAGCAGCTGTAGTTTCCTGTCTGGCTTGTTGACAACTCCTGTCCCGTCCTGCGTGTCCATTCATGCGCTCACCATCATCGTGAGGTGGCCATCTTGGAATGGCAAGGGCAACAAATTTCAGGTTTGTCACAGTCTTACCACGTGTTTGATATTTTTCCATCAAACGCAGAAAAAAACATCCTGGACAAAGGCCAATGATTTTCTTTTGGGATTTTTGACGTGACTCCAAACAAAAAATGTGCCATCGCCCTGATGGACCAGGACTCTGCACGTTTGCGTGCAACTGTGGTTGGTTCTCTCATGCCAAGAAGCAGAAGAGGATCAGCTGTTCAACCAGCTTGGGGCCCACTTCGCCCACACAGCCGGCATTGTAACCCGCCCAAAACACACACACACACACGCAGTCATAAGACTGCAACCATGCGACTCCAATTTTTAGATCTTCTGAGTCTCTGTGATGTTCTCACGCCAAACAACGACGATAGCATGTGTTGTTGGTTCCTTGTTCTCCTCTTTCATCTGTCTCCAGACTTTTTGGCCTTGACGGGGGTCCATGTGTTCATGTGGAGGGTCAGAGTTCACATCTTGGCGCCCCGGCAGAAACAATCGTCTTCACTGTCTTAGTCACTTCTCATTTAAATTTGGGGCATTTCCACAGCACAGACAACGAAGCAAAAAATGTCACTTTTGGAATTTGTTTTGAAACTTGACGTATGATGGCGAGGAAATAGGACGCTTCCAGTTGCATACTTCCACCGCCTCCCATGACGTCACCGTACCTGCTTGCTTCGCTATGGCGTCACTCCCCTGACCGTTACGTTTTACAGCCCGACCGCAAATTGCCCTCTTTCACCCGTGCCGCGCTGACTCGGTTGTCGATAACTTTTGAAACTCAGGTGGTGTGTCAATAAATGCCACACTTTTCTGACTCGGTGCGCTCAAATCGCTCGTATCGTACCTGTAGCGCTCAGTTCGGGAGCCGTGACGTCAACTTGACGGGATCGAAGGTGGCTAGAAAGCTAACACGAAAGTAACGGCGAGATGACGTCAACATGAAGCGCACCTTTGCGTGAAAACTTGACGTGAAAACTCACCGTTTTGGCGTTTGGGCTCCATGCGATCCAAATGTGCACTTTTGATCTGCTGCCTACACTTTCGTCGCTTGGTCGTGGTGTTCGGAGCGGACCAGGCGCGAGGCAATTAAGACAAGACTGGACGATGGTAGCCCGTCCCATTTCCGCAAAAGAGACCAACCACAATCTTAAACGTCACCGTACTGCATTCTATACCGTGACGTCAACCAAAATGTTAGAAACATTTTAGTAAGGCTTTTATTTAATAAATAAAAAATAAAAAACGATATCTAGTAAGGCTTTTTTTTAAGCAAAAAAATGACAATAAATATTACGAGTTTTTTTCTATTTTTTAAATAATGATGTAAGGCGATGTTTTTATCAAAAAGAATTAAATGTACCGTGAGCCTTTTTTCCATAATAATGACCATGTATGGTAATGGTTTTTTTTTCTATAAAAAAAAGAGCATAGCTTTTTTTTCTTAAAAAAAACCCCAATCTTGTATAGTTTTTTTTTTTTTTAAATGAGCCAAACCCCATGAACTTTGACCTCTGACCTTTGACCCGTGGTAGACATTGATTTTTTTTATCACCAATTATATCACACATGCATTGACTGAATTAAAACACCAGCTTCAGCATCCACGTTTATTATTTGACAAAGTAGCACACGTTAACACCTCCAATGAAGAGAACGACATTTACTGGCGGGAATTCTCTCTCCTTTCTTTTCCTGAACTGGAAAAAATGCCACAGAGTTCCCATCTTTTCCCAACACACGCACGCACACACGCATGCACGCACGACAGCCAGTCACTGTCAATCAGCCGGTGGTTGACCCCCCCACGGAACTGACAAAGTTTGCTACTTCAGTCGAGGTGGTTCTGAGCCAATCGGGCCAAGCGGGTTTGAGTTGACTTTGACCGTACAGGGCGAGCACGCGCCCGCGTTATTTATTGATTAGTTGTTGAGCGTGAAAAGCAGTTGAAGAGAAGGCCATAAAGTCCAGATTGACGTCTTGGTTGTTGGCGTGCCATATACAGTACAGTGATATAGAACTTCTAAGCCCCGCCCCCTCGTTAAGTCACAAGTAGAAATCAGTTTACAAACGCTAACAATATAGCATATAGCTCTCTAGGCTGGATATCACCCTGAAAAAAGTCAAAGCGCAATCACTTTTCCATAGGAAATCTCATCTCAAGGCAAAGGGATGACCGTGCGCGCCAGGATTTAGACCCGGACCAGACGACGGGCTTCCTGGGAACCACGCACGGTTCCGAACCCGCTCCTAAACCGCCTTGTAGACCTGGCCGGGCCGGGTCACGGACCTGAGTCATATAGCGGACAAAGTCAGCTCACAATGTGGCGGACCAGATCGGAGACGGCAAAGGGTCGAGGTCAAAGACCGCACCGAGTCCCGTCACAGACTGTGCCACAATCATCATAAGGGTGAGCCGTGGGCCGCAACCAGTCAGGTCCTAAGCCGACTCCCAAATATCGGAGGCCGGCCCGGTCCACCAAGAGCGGCCGAGCTCGTGGCGCTCAAGTACACTTGCAGCATTCACACCAGGCCTTTTTTCTTTTTTTTAGCAGCAAATGGAAGAGAAATGCTTTTCTTTTTTCTTTTTTTGGACAAAGTGCAATTGCGTTAAACATATATATAGGATTCTTGACATGTATATTATATATATATATTTCTTGATATAGTGACTCTTCTATAGTGTAGATATCAAGCACACTTAACTTTGTAACTATTTACAGAAATGGAACTGGACGGGAGAGGAGAGGAAAGCCAGTCAAATAAGATTCTTGGATCGTCGTTCCCAAAGAGCACCAAGTTCTCCCTTCTTTCGACGCAACCGCACCGGTACAAATAGAAAAGATTTTGACAGATCCACGACGACGACTTCTATAGTTTTGCAGCGCAAGCTGCGAGTCACTCTCACTGTGCGGAAAACAAAGAAAGGAACATTCTGGAAGCGGGAACGTCAACTTGTTGTGTTACAATTGCTGGGAATGTAAGTTTGCGTTTTCCGTTGGCGCACCTTTCAAGCCTTCAATGCTGGCCGGCCAGCACGCAGCAAAGGTACAAAAATAGAAGCGCAACTTTGATTTCGTCCGCTTGTCAACGCAACGGAAACGTGGGCGACGGACATCACAGGGACTTGGGGAAAAAAGTGCCGGCATGCAAACCCGAAACTTCTGATTTTGACATGATTACAGAAATCGGAGGTCCCTGCACGATAGTCTTTTCGTTTTGAATAAAAGGCAGAATAGTACAAGACGATAATTGTACATTTTGAAATTGAGATTTAAATTTTGCTCGCCATGTCGCAAGTGCCTTGTGAAGTTTTTCCAAGCGTTCGAAGAAACAAGGACGAAGCCCATTCGGCCGTGCGGCCGAGCGGCAAGCCTTCATTTTGCTGCACGCGCACGTCCGAAGGCACCACGCTCACGCTCGCTTGAAGAGCGACAGCCGCAGCAACTGATGCGGCCAAAGACGGCACAGTGCGCAGGGCAGGGGAGCAGATAAGGAACATTTTGGTTCTTGTGTTTACAACAACCCCACCCCCCCCCAAAAAAAAACAAAAACAAACAAACAGGTAGCTTATCTAGTTAGCGCACTTAGCACATTTAGCTTGTCGCGTGGACCGAAAAAGAAATGTTTCATTTGTGGACCCAACGAGCTTCACAGTTCCATTGGGGTACCTCAGACCCTCCCACCCCACCCCTTCCCCAATATACCCCCCCCGCCCCCCAACTTCTACATTCAATACGGCGTCATGTAAGCTGTGCAAAACCTTACGTTGCCTGGCTGGGTGGCCATTTTGTTGCATGTCTTTGGTACAAAACAATCAATGAAAATAGATTACGAGTGTGCAAATATTCCTTTGTAACGCAAAAATAGCTCTCAGCCTCGCCCACCCGGAGAGTACCACCCAGCAACTGTCTATTGCAGAGCCCCCTCCCCAGACACACACGCACACACACGCATACAGTGACTCTGTGGCATCGAGCAAGCAGAGCGCTCATATTTACCCACATTCACAAGATCTTTGAACACATCACAACTTCTCTTTCCACGCGCACACACAAATATTTCTTCCGCCGTCACACACGCGCACACACACAAGGCACAATGAATAGAATTGGATCATTCGGAACACTAGCATGAACTCACTCACGTCTACTGTACAAGAGGGGGGGCGGAGCCATCTTCATCTTCCTCCTTGCAGCCCGATTCGCCCCGCCCGTGTAGAACTAGCACCATACTACATCCCGTTCCGCTCGGCAATATCGAGGCCTTTCTGTTCGCCGTGGCGACGGGATTCCACGCTGTCACGGCACAGCTGGCCTGGAAGGTGGGGGTGGGGGAAGATGGGGTGGGGCGGAAAGCCGGGGTCGTGCGACTACACGTGTGCATTGAGGCCAGGTGGGAGGGGCATGCAAAGGGGGCGTGGTTATAGGGGGACAGCGAGGCGGGAACACTGATGCCGCGCCTCCAGAGTGCTGCTCTACATTTTGGAGGTGGGCACCCGCAGGCCCACCAGCCCGCCGGTGGGGTCGCCGCATCCCGTGTTCTCCAAGATCTTGTTGACGAAGTCCGAAGTCTGTCCCGCGACAGGCGGCGACACTGCCGACACAAACGGGAAGTTGATTGATGGCAACACAAACCCAAATTGATCAAGCGATGTTTGTAACTCGAAAAAATGTGAGGCGAGTCCAGTTGCCACTGAATACGTTTAAAAAAATGTCCTTGAGTGGTTGACGGGAAAGTCGGTGCCGGGCGGCGGGCCTCACCGATCTTGTCCTGGATGATTCTGTCCAGCGTGTCGCTCATGCTGCTGGTGCCAGGGGACGAGTCCTCGGCGCGGCTCACGATCTCCTCCTTGATGGCGTTGATGACAAACAGCAGGCGATCTATGGGAGGACGCCACACAATTCCGCACTTGTGAATATGGTGGAATGGCAAACTAATGTGACTGAGGAAGGAGGCGAGCCCCAAACATACCGTACTCGGTGCTGAGCCCCCACAGCTTCACCTTGTTGGCTTCATACTGCGCCTTCTTCTTCAGACGGCAGGCCCTGTACAAAGCGACACGTCAGCGTGGTGCCACTCGGGTGTGTGTCTGTGTGTGTGAGCCTTACCTGGAGGCCAGCTTGTTCTTCTCCTTGCGTGACCACGGCCTGGCAGTGAGCGGCAGGTCGCTAACGGGCGTCAGGTCTCCAATAACCTTGTTGAGTTTGCGCAGCTCTGTGCCGATCTGCAGGAGCTTCCTGGGGTTGGGGGTCAAGTCCTCAACGTCGGTGCGCCGAGACCTCTTCAGCATGTGCTTTCCTGCGAGGCGCAGGGCGAGACACACTGTTACACGCAGTCCATTTTTGCTGAGTTATAAAATGCACAAAGCGAGCCGATTTACCGTGCAGAGGTCCATTCTTCTGGTACAGGTTGCTGGGCAGGGTGTGGCGGTCCCACTCGCAAGGTTTCAGCATGCGCTCCTGCTTGGACGGCGTCAGCTGCTCGCTGTACTCCCAGAAGTAGCGGCGCTTGCCTCGTTTGCGGCTCGACACACCTGGCGTCAGGCCCTTGGCGTCCTCCGGGAGGGACAGGTCGCAGCCTGTCCCACCAAAAGGATGAAGATGAGGAACGTGTGAAGAAGGAAAAACGATGTGGATGTGAAGACGTGAAGATGAAAAGAACGACAAAGAAAAGAAAGTGGCAGCGTGCGTACCAGGCTCTGAGAAGGCGTCGCTCATGTCGTCGTCTTTATCGGCCTCGTAGTCGTCATCTTCATCCTCCTCCTCCTCCTCCTCGTTGTCAGACAACTCGTGCTCGCTGCCAAAGCCTTCGTCATGGTCTTCGTCGCGGTCTTCCTCAAGGTCTTCCTCACGGTCTTCCTCCTCCAGCTCCGGCCCGTCGCCCTCGTCGCCTTCCTCCTCGTCCTCTTCGTCGTCCTCTTCTTCCTCCTCCTCCTCCTCCTCCTCTTCATCATCCTCGTCTAGCCGTGAGATGCTCCTGCCGGCGAGGCGGCTCCGGGTGAGGAACAACGAGTAGTTGTGTTCTTCCTCTTTGCTCTTGTCCTCCTCCCCTTGCCCGCCGCTCTCAGGCCCTCGGGGCACCCCTCCCGGGGCGCTGCCCTCCAGGGGAGCGGGGCCGGCGTCCTCTGGCGGCGGGCCTGCGCCGAACCCAAGGCTGGCGGGAGAAGCCAGTGAAGCGGCGTCGATCGACGTGGACGCCACGCTGTGGCGCTGCAGGGGCTGGGGGGCCTCCGCCCTCTCCAAGCAGGTCTGCGAACGAGCATCAGCTTGCGCTTTGTGAGCGCTCAGGCGTACTTTGGGCTTCCGCACAAAGTCAAAGTTGGTCGACGGGGTCGCCCGCACAGGGCCTTTGCCAGGAGAACCACGCAGGTTGGCCTCCGTCTTGGACATGGTCTCTGTGCTGGACGGGACTGGCCGGGTGGCCTTCTGGAAGCCTTCGGGGAAGTCCGGCAGGAGGCTCCTGGAGGGGCGGGATGAGGAGGCGCAGCTGGCCGAGGGACGGGTGAGGCCGGCGCTTGATGCGGGGAGTGGCGCTCGCTTGACGGGGGGTGGCGGCTGGGGCCCGGGCGGACTAGGCTCGGTGGGCGGGTACAAGGCCTCGCACACGGGCTGCGAGTCCTCGCTGTTGAGCTGAGCCAAGGTGGGCGTTTGGCCAATCACTTCCTCATCCTGGTACGGGCTGGAGAAGTCATCCAGGCCCAGGAAGTCCACCTCCTTGGTGCCCCAGATGTCGCAGCTGGCTAGACGCGTGTATCTGAATGCAGACGGATGAAAGAACACACACACACGTGTTAAAACAGAGGCAAGCTCCGCGTGGGCGCTTGGCATCCTGTAGATTGCAGTAGGGCATCTTGAGCCCGTCCTACCTGGTGAGGTCCTCCCAGTACGAGTCCCACTGCTCAAACGCTGAGCCGCCGTGCGGCGCGTCGCATTCTCCAAGAGTCATCATCAGCTGCTGCTCCGTTCCAGCGTCAGAATCCTTGGCACCATCGGCCGCGCCCACCATGCCGTCTCCATACGGACTCTGTCGGTGACTCATGTCTCTGTCCTGGGGGGGGCAGAAGGCAGGACATTTACGGACCTACATGACCTTGCATCTTGAGTGTTTGACTCACCAGCTCATACATAAAGTCAGGGTCGGAGGTGTTGGCGAGCAGCTCGGTGCTGGTCAGTGCCTGGTCGGCGAAGGAGAAGTGCTGAAAGTCGTCCGCAAAGGGAGGCTCCATCCCACTCACGCTGGGCTGCAACATACGCGTTCACACGTCAACATTAGCACGGCTGCGCTGGCGCTCACTCAATTGCTTGATTGAAATGGCGTACATCCCAAGACAACATTGTATTTGGGTCTGTTTGTTCTGTTCAACCAACGGCGACCGCAGCTCTCCTTGCCCACATGCCTGGGCATAAGGTCTGTCGCCATAGCAACACAGCACGTGACAAAGGCCCACCAGAGGCATCGCAAGATGCAGCTTAGCGCTTCAGCGGTGGGGAACCTCTGGGCCCGGCGTCCAGTCCCAGGGGTGTGAGGTCGCTTGGGAGAAGAGCGTGGGGGAGCGAAAGGTGGCGGCGCACGGCACTCGAGTGGGTGTCGTGACTCCAGACGATCTAATTTAAGACGATCTGATAAAGATCAGAACAGGATGGAAAACACAATCAGGGGAGAAAGCAATGAAAGAAACGATAAACATTATATTGCTTTTGCAGTTGTCATTCTGAGTGTGTGGATGATTTTGTCATTGGTACTTCTGTTTATTTCCAAACAAAATAAAACCATAAACAATAGACAAGCAAGGACTGCAACATCTAGACAAATTGCTTGTTTGGAATGACACTAAGATGCTATTTTAGAAATAGATGTATGTAATAAATGAGAAAAGACAGCATGTAAAGTACAATTCCACATTCCTTCATAAACTATGCAGGAACGAATATAGTTCATTGTTGTGGAAGAAAGAAAGGATAAACTTTGACATCCTAATGATAATCAGGATGTATTATTATCCAGATCCTTTCAAAAACAACAATCAAAACCTAAGAATGTGGCAACAGTGGTGACGAACGAAGATGGTGAGCTCCCTCTCACATCCTCCAGCAAGCAAAACAAACGCTCAATCTAACCCGACAGCGCCAACACCCACGCGGTCTCGCCCTACCATTGGTCGAGCGGCTGTGTCGGCCCGCCTCCGCGCTCAACACGATTGGTCAGGTTCGCCGTCAGCAGCGCGGCGCTCGTACATAATGAGCGAGCACTCGTTCAAGGTTGGTTGAGGCTTAAGATAAACAAGTCGGAGGCCTGCCTCTCGCTGGCCTACTTTCAAATGTTTCGCGTTTGGTTCGCCACAGACGTAAAAAACACTCGACAACAAAGTCAACCTTCAAGCCCCAACCAACGCGTGCTAATTAGCTGATCGCCGTGAACGGGACACTAAAGTGTTCGCTCGAGGAAACATTCCCACTCGCGTGACGTCAAACATCAAGTTTCCTCCTAAAACATGGATACCGCTTTTTTTTTTTTTTTTATTAACTTCATGAGAAAACAAAGCGAGGGGGCGTGGAGTGGGGAATGTTCTAGCATGTGCGTGTGTTGGGGGGCGTGTACCGTGGCAGCGAAAGTCAACGTTCCACGCCATCCACGGCCAATAACAAACCACAAATCAACATGTCCTTGTGTAAGTGTGTTCATTACGAAAGTGACAGATATCTTGTTACGCAATTGCTTCCCAGACGTAGTGGCCGGGAATTAGACGGGCACCCCACGCCTGCTAAATGTTCCCAATGAACATGAGAAACCACGAAAGGGTGCTTGTTATTGTTGTTTGAGCTGGGGGGGGGGGGGCGTGGTACACGATCAGCTGCACCCACGAAACAATTGCAAACACAAGCCGAACGCCTTCAATTTCTTCGTTTTCTTATTGTTTTCCGCCGATTTAATGCGCAACAGCAATAAGGAGAGCGAAAGAAGGGAAGGAGGAGGGGCGCTAGCTGGCAGGCTAGCCGCCGAGCTAATAATCCTCCGCGGCGGCCGAAATCTCCAAAGCGCAAAACCTTGGCCCGATCTCCCAAAAAAAAGCGTCGCACTCACCGAGTTGCTGACTCACTTCCGGTTGGGCCGCACTGGCGTCCCTCTCGCAGGCTTGTTTGGTCGGGGGTGCGGTTCAGTTCACTGGCTTGTTTCTTTCGTATTCTCACCGAGTTTGCTTCTCGCTCTTTTGTTTTGTTTTGTTTTGTAGCTTCCTGGAAGGCGCGTGACTCCCCCACCACGTGGTACGTGGCTCGGCCAATGGGAGTGACGTCTTCCGCGTTCTGCAGGATAAACACCATTTGCGCACACTTGATCCAAGGTATTAATGCTGTTTCATATTCCTTTTGTTAAGTAAATCTACATTTAATTTAATTTAAAAAAAGAGAAATAATTGTTGAACTGAAATTGTGTACCTGGCCAACTACTGTGTAAAAGGATTTTTTTTTAATTGTGCTATTTTTCATTTTGTGTAAAATAATTTATTGTAACAATAAAATCATTGACGCGAATATCTTATTTTCTTAAGTAGAATTAAGTAACTGCCACAAGTTTAATAAAAATAAGTTAACATTGTTTATTTTTGCAGTTTTAGTAACAAAATAATTCATGGTCACAATTCATTTGACAGATATCAACCGATACAAATACATATTTCCTTCCATATGCGCAAGCAAAACGGGTGGGAGCAAGACGCCTCGAGGCCCCAAGCCGTCCAAGGTCAGAGTTCAGTCTTGATGGCGCGCGGCAGGTCTTTGTGGTCCACTTTGAGACTGCGTCCATGCCACCGGTGATAGGCCAACAGGGCGATGTTCTTGGCGGCCACGGCGCTCATCTCCATGGCGCTGCCTGCCCACTCGATGCCGCTCAAGTAATAGAGGTGCGGCCGCAGCTCCACAGGGGGCAGCACTGCGCCCGCCGCACTGCCGTAGCGAGGGTACGCCTGCCACTCGGTCGCCTGCGCCGAGTAGTACGACCTGCGGGGTGCGACGACATGCATCAAGGGCCTGCGCGCCGTGACTTTGGTGACGGCGTCTCACCTGAAGAGCGTCTTGAGCTGCTCTCTGGTAAGCACGTTGGGTGAGAAGACTTTGTAGACGGCGGCCTCGTGCGCCCGCTTGCGGCGGAAGTCCGGCGCCACCTCGACAGGATAAACGCCGGCCACGCTGTTAAAGAAGAGCGCTGGTGTGGCCGTAGTCAGTACGCTGGCGTACGGGAAGAGCCGCGCATCCGGGAAGCCGAAGAGTGACGTGTTGAGGTAGCCGTGCACCAGCGTGGCCACTGTGGCCTGCCACTCGCCCTCGCCGGGTGCTACCGCTGCTTCCCAGTCCGGCAAGGAGATCCCGGCGCTACCGGCCCGCAGCGGCGCCGCCACCACTACCAGGTCGTAGACTCCCGAGCGCCGCTCGCCCTCCTCATCCGCCACGCTCAGCTCATACTGAAGCGCGTCGCCTGTGAGGAAAACCGCCACAGGGGTGCCAGCTCATGATCGCAACAAATAAACCAGGTTGCATGCCGGTGTACAGGAAGTTGGCCGAGGTGGCGCCAGGATTTTACCTGCGTGGAGCGGTCGCACCGAGGTGACACGCGCCTGCAGCAGGTTGGCCTCGGCCAACTTGAGCAGGCCGTCGCAAAGCAACTTGTTGCCACCTTCCACCGCCCACAGGTTAGAATGGGCGCTCGCCAGCGACACCGCGCCTGCAAAGGCAACCACGCATGACTTGAATTGTACATTATTCAGCTATGCCCCATCTGGATCAAACTCAGTGACGGCGAGCACTCTAACCTGCGAAGGCGGGTACGCTAACATTCTGGCCGTAATTGAGCCATATGACGGGCGCCACCACCTCATCGATGAAGCGCTGGGACACGCCCAGCTCCAGCAGCGAATCGGAGAGCGGCTTGCGCGTCATGTTGACAAAGCCGCTCCCACCCAGCGACTCCAACAGCTCCTCCAACGAGCTGAAGGCGTAACCGTGGGCCTGGTACTTGTAAATCCTACCACATACAAACAAAGGGATGCTGGAAGATGGCGGCAAAGCACTACTTTTCTAGTCTGAATGCATGCGCGCACCTGATGAACTTCTCCATGATCTCCTCCAGCCACATCTGCAGCCGTATGAAGCTGATGCCATAGCGCCACCACAAGCGCAGGAGGTCCAGCAAGTACCAGTCGGTCTCCTCCACAATCACCGACGTGCCGTCAAACACCGCTGTCTTGCCAGACACACTGCGACGCTGCTTCAACCCTACGCGCGCGTGCACGCGCGCACACGCACGCGCAAAAAAACATTTCAGCGCTTGTGTGCCGTATGCATACAAACACGCACTCACCGAGCTGCTTGACAAAGTCATGCATGTGCAGGTTGAGCGCGTGGATAATAGAGCCGCCCGACTCGTACTGGTTCCGGTTGACGGTGACAGTGGCCAAGCGGCCACCCACCTCGCCCTTCTCGTACACATCCAGCTGCACCTCGGGCCCAAAGTGCTGCCGCAGGAAATGCGCCGTGGCGCTGCCCCCGATGCCCGCGCCTATCACGGCTGAAAACACAAAACAGCACCACACCTTTATGGCAACATCATCATCTATTCATCCTCTTCCGCTTATCTGAGGTTGCTGTGGAAAAAGGAAAACATATGGAGAAGGTGGAAAGCAGTTCCGGGGATGTTGTGATATTGGGCAACATTGCACAAATAGGCGATTGGGTTGTTGTTCTTACCTATTTTGGAGGGCGGAGCTCCATCCACGTGAGCGGCGGACGCAAAGTCCAACGAGAGGGCCACGAGAGCGGCCAGCAGCGGCCCGAAGACTGAGGAACGCCGCATGCCAACCAAGAGACGACGTGAGCGGACTGACAAAGAGAAACGTTCCCCTTCGCTCGGCTCACACTTATGTTAGCCGTTAGCAGGCTCGTCGATGCCGCGGCGATAGTCGATTGATCGAGTCTGACCGCGCTCATCATGTGACATGCCAAGGTGGCTTGGACCGTTACGTTCGTTGAAAACATGTAATATTTTTATCTCGTTTCTCATTTGCATGGTAGTTATGCTGCATTCCAGTCAGGTGGTGCATGTTTTTGTATTTTTATTTTTTTTGCTTAATTCTTGATACCCATTTTTAGTGATTTCCTTGTTTCAAATTCATTGTTTTTGCTGGCTCGATATTACCCTGTGGAAGAAGCGTTTTTGGAGGTTGGAAAAAAACGAGAAGTTGCGTTTATTAGAACGTGGAGACAAAGTTTGCGAACATTCCGGACGGTGGTGGCGCTGTAAGGCTTGTCTTGCCTCCGACGCACGCACACACTAAAGATGATTTACACGAGCTATCATACACAAGCGGCCGCAGAGTTGATTGCAGCATCTTCATCATCTCATCATCCCTCGAGACCGAAGTGAAAGGTCAAAGGCGAGGGGGGGAGGGGGGCTCCATCCCTACATGGACAAGCTTTCAAGAGGCTTGCAAAATTGAAGGAAGTGGTAGACTTTCCATGGGAATTGATGGAAACGAAGCAGAACAGTTGTGCTTGACAGTTGCACTTTTTACAGTTTGGAGCAGTCGCTTGCTTGGCGGATTCTTTTTTTTTAAACTCGTTGCGGACGTTCCATTTGCTAAGATGCCCGCGTCTGTGGGCAAGGAGAGCTAGCTAATCTGCTTGGATATCTGCTCTGGCCCAAACTAAAAAGTTTCAATGTACTTAGGCATCAATTCCCACAGTAAGTTTGCCGTTTGGAACAGTCTATTTCCCCCCCGAGGAATCGCAGCCTTTTGCAACCCGTGCACCCGGTGGTGACAGCGGTTGGGGGTGAGGGCGGGAGCTGGAGGTCACTTAGTGGAGCGGCGCGTGGGCTCTGAGGCAGTGGGGGGCGGAGGTGGGCCGCGGCGGTCAAGGTCCTCGATGTAGAACATAATGAGCTTGCGACGCTCCTCGGGGACGCACTCCAGCACCAGGTAGCGTTTGTCGTTCTGCAGGATTTTCTCGACATCCTTCAGGTGCTGCTCCGATTCCTGGATCAGTTTCCGGGACCTGCACATCGGAATAGGGGTCACCGACGGACAGACGTGGCAGTTCATCAGCGAGCGGGAACAAAGGGAAGGTACAAACCTGTACGTGATGAACTTAGTCTCCTTCAAGAGAGTTCTGAAGTCAGCTTTGGCCGTGATGTACTTGTCTTTGATGAAGTCTTCAAACTCACGCTGGCGCTTCTAAAAGCAACAACGTAAACGTCAGACACCCTCAAGGTTGTGTCTTGCTAATAAAAATAAAGTGGAAAAAAAAAGAAGCTCTGCCTTACTCTGTCACTAGAAGAGAACTTGATACATCGAGGGTCCTCCTTGATGATCTTCTTGACCTCCTTCCAGGTGGTGGTCAGTGTGATCTGCAAAATAAAAGGCATGAATAGCTGCAAGTGAAGACAGACTTTGAATAAGGCGCACTGCGGCAAGTGCTGACTCACCACGGTGGTCTCATCCAGCAGCTGCCTGAAGTGTTCCTTCTTCTTCTTAGCCAGCGCCTCCACATGGTCATTGAAGAGCTTCTCCTTCTCCTCGCGCTCCAGAAGCGACGCCGACTCCCAGCGGTGGTCTTTGCGAAGGTTCCGCCGCGTGTCAGACCACGTGGCGTCGGACGAACGTACCTGCGAGCGCCGGCGTAAAGACGGGGTGAGGCAGGGCGTGTCTCATTGCAGGTGCGCTCGCGTGCGTGAGCACCTCACCATGTCGGACATGAGCGCTTTGAAGTGCTGGATGGCTTCCTCCCTCTTGTGCTGCTCCCTCTCGCGGTCGATCTCTTTGGTCTGTTCCGATCGGGCCTTCTGAACCTCGCGCTCGCGTTCCCGCATGCTGGCCTCGATACGAGCCTGCCGCTCCAGCTCGCGCTCTTTCTCCAAGTCCAGGCTCTGCGCGACCACAAATACGTTAGCGATCCCACGGAGTAGAGAAAACTGCTGTTGAAGCAAACAATGTTGTGAACGACCTTGGCTTGCTTGTCCAGGTACTGCTTGAAGAAATCCTCCCTGAGGGCGGAGCTCTCCACCGCCTTGTAGCGAGGATCTGTCTCCATCTTCTCTTTGACTTTGCTCCAGCGCTGTCCTCCTTCCACGTGCTGGTCGCTCAGCATCTCAAAGAAGTCCTGCCTCACCTGCCGCCGGCGCACAAGTGCTTGTGAGTCAGGTGTGTGCGAGTGTGTGGGGGTCTCCTTACCTTCTCCCCTCTGGACTTGGAGTCGTCCTTGTCTCGCTTCTTTAGGGCTGTCATGTGCTCG
Source organism: Syngnathus typhle (assembly GCF_033458585.1). Lineage (NCBI taxonomy): Eukaryota > Metazoa > Chordata > Actinopteri > Syngnathiformes > Syngnathidae > Syngnathus > Syngnathus typhle. The sequence goes on from NC_083752.1 coordinate 4,170,805, forward strand.
ACAAAGATGGCTTCTCTGTCCTTCATCTTGTCGATGCTCTTGAAGCGAGGATCACGCCCGTGTTTGCTGGCAAACTCGCTGAAGGTGGTCCTGCCAGGAGCACACGAATGTTAGAAGAGGCCTCTTGGGTGACGCCAGCGGGGCATCTCACCTGCCCGTCAGCTTGGCCTCGTCCATCATTCTCCTGAAGTCGTCTTTGGCCTGCATCAACTTGTTCTTCTTCTCTTTCCGCTCCTCCTCCGCTCTGGTCTTGACGTACTGGTCGAAGACCTGTAAGCGCAGCCACATGGTGGAACCGGGCGGGAGGCAAAAGGGCAAGGAGGAGACAGCCATCACCTGCTTGCGTTCTTTGGGGTTGAGCAAGAGATAGCGAGGGTCAAAGACAATCTTGTGAAGCTCTTTGTCCCACGTGGAGAAAGCTGACACCTGTAGGGAACAAACGCACAAGCGTCAAAAGGTTTTCATTTCCCGAGAAATGTCAAAGTACACAAATACATACCCCTCTTTCCAGCAACATGTCTTTGAACTGTGTCATCCTGGACTCCAGGGGCACCACGGCCCTCTCGCGGGCTGCCCGAAGCTCCGCCTCCATCACCGCCTCCTTCTCAGTGTCAGCCTCGTTGGCGTCCTCCTTCCTGATAGCCAGAAAAATGACGTACGCGGCCGTGTCAGACCAACACAGCCGACTGTCACGAAGGCACGTTTCGGTGACTGACTGACTTTCTCTTCTTGGCTTTGGAGGATTCACTGTCGTGTAGGTCGTCCGCGGCCGGGCCCAGCTCCGGCTCCTCCTTGCTGAAAACTACACACACAGTTACAAACACACAAAGGAGCCACACAAATGCCAGAGAGAGTCAGCGGGACCTGTCCTCCTAGCGTCATCCGAGCCTCTCTTGTGCGGAGGCTCCTGGATGTGTTTGTCAACGTCGGTGCGTCCCAGCAGCTCATCAGGGCGGTCCCACATGGACAGCCGAGTGGTGGGGTTGTAGAAAAAGACGCGCTCGTCCCCCGTCCACACCACGCACCTGACGGAAAACACAATGATTAGCACAGACGCCGGCCCTCGTCAGCCACCGTTAGCTGGCGTGGACCACGCACCACGGCGTTCCCGGAATTGGGTTGGTGGCCACCGGACGAGCTTTTTGGGCCGCCTTTTCTTCCTCGCTCATTTCTTCTTCTTTGCGTTCCTTTGGCACACACAAAAAAACATTGATTTGCTAAACGGACTTTCGGCACTGTCATTGACTATTCTTTGAGTGAGAGGGAAAATTTGCGCTACCTGCTTCTCACTGTTGATGAGCATTTTGGCCTCCTCCTCCTCCATCTCCATGGCCTCGGCTTCCCGCTGCGCCATACGCTCCTTGACCTTCTCCAATTCTTTTTCTGCACAAAACGCGCAACATTGTAGTGGTGAGCAGTAGGGCACCTAAGTTGAGTTTTACAGCGCTTGGTTCCCACCTCTGTCTAGTAGGCCCTGCGGCTTCTCCCAAGTGGACTCCATGGTGCGGTTGTTGTAGTAGTACGTCTTGCCGTCCACCGTCTTGTACTCGGACCACTCGGGCAGCTGCAACGCTGGCGCTGCTGACAAGGCCAGCTGTGGGTGCATCATGGACACTAGGGGCGGCCCCATGCCGGGCAGCATTCCTGAGAGGGGGGGGGGGGGTCAAAGTTATTGGACCCAACGGTGTCACATGACCATTAACAAACCCAAAGTGTATAGAATGATTCGATCACACTCACAGGTGGCCTCCAACATACACAACCACATATTCACAACCAAAAACACACATACCAATGTTGCACGTGTGGCTGTGAGCGAAATCACAAAATGTGCCATGTGTTGTGTGAGGACAGCAAAAGAGGAGTGCAGAGTGGCGGCGACAGACTAGCATGCTATTGAAGCGGGCGGGTGCGTTTACCGTTGGCGCCGGGGCCCGCCTTTACGCAGGGAGCGCCAACTATCTGCATCATTGCTACACCTGCAACAACAACAATGCACAAGCAAGCATCTGGTTGGTGGTAGCCACCAGCAACACACACTGTCTTTGTGAGTGTGGGGGAGCATCAGGGGTGGGTAAACTGCTACTCAAGGGCCACATTGGCGGGGTGGGGGGGATCTGGAAAATAATTCTGTTTGTCATGGTTATATTTTATAGATAGAAAACAAAATCTGGCCAATTTGACCAGAAAAAAAAAAATGCTGAGTGGATGCAAGCAAGCGCCCTCACACCAGATAGCATGTGGAGGAAAGGAACGAGAAGAGGAGAGGAGGAAAACAAGCACGACATCTGTCGCCAAGCACTCATGGACAAAATTGGCGTCTTGCAAACGAGGTCTCTCTTTCTGTCAATCATTTTGTTTTGACATGCATCTCTGGTTTTGATTGTGAATTCAAGAAATTGGCGAGGATCATGCACACAATGTTGTTCTTCTATTTGCATCAGTTGATGGCTTCAAGCCAAAGCTGAATTCATTACTTGATGCTTTTTTTTATTTTAGACTCTGTTGTAACGTAAAATCAACACAAATGTATTATCTACTTTTTTTTTTTCTTAGAACATTCTGAAGCCAAACATCTCAATCAGCTTCAGGCCCTCAAAAATCTATGTGAGGAATGTGTGGAAATGTGCAGCCGGCGTTAGCAATGTTGCTCTCACCTGGCAGGGGGATGTGCATGCCCGGCAAAGGCACGCGGAAGGGCGGCACCATGACAGGCGGGAAGGCGGGGATGGCAGCGGTAACGGTGGGCTGGCCCACGCTGTGCGGCAGTGCGGCGGGCAGCATCGGGACCGTCTGCACGGCCGTGACGGGTGACGGGGACAGCGTCGTGGACACTGTCACCGCAATGATTGGAGCGGCGGCCAGCGATGAGCTGACCGCGGAGGTGGGGATAAGCTCCGCTGTGGCACCGGCTGCTGGAAGGAACGGAGGCACATGTGTGACTTGGTGGTGAGCATGTATGCGGTGCGGGGGTGTCCAAACTGCCGCCCACAGGACGTAGACCTCCAGTAATCGTATCTGACTTGCATCTCAGGAGATTCCCAAAAGATGCCCTTGGACGACCACGTTTGGACCCCCCTGATGTCGTGTGACCTGTGTGTTGTAACCTGCTATGGTGACGGAGGGGGCCAAGGTGAAGGTCGGGTCCGGACTGGAGCTGAGTGTGCGAGAGGGGGTGCTGGAGGCGGCGCTAATGGGTGAGCCGGCCGCACTGGCCGTGGTGCTGATGCTGCTGGCGCTAATGACCACAGTGCCGCTGGGGCTGGAGTTCCCAACACCAGGAGCACCCACACTGGCGGTCCCCGTGCCCGAGGTCCCAGGGGCCCCTGCCGCGGCAGGGCCAGTCCCCGCCACCAGAAGAGGATTCAGTTCTGCCTGCTGGAGGATTTTCACACCCTCCGGTTTAGTCCACGCCGACTCTCTGGTGCGAGCGTTGTAGTAATAAGCCTGGGGTGGGGTGTAAAGCGGTGAAGCCAGGCAGCACGGCACAACGCAAGGGCATCCAAGTGCAGATTTGCTTACCTTTCCCTCGGGCGTCTTGTTCTCCACCCAGATCTCCTCGGTGGGCGTGGGGCTTGCAGAAGTAGGGGCCGGGGGCATCCCGGGAGGAAAGAGCATCCCCGGAGGGGGTGGAAGGTTGCCCATGGGAGGGGGAAGGAACGGGGGTCTCTGCAGGAAAGACGCCACAAACTTCAACAAAGACTTCATCCATTCATTTAATATATTTAAATTCTACATAATAGTGGTTAGCTAGTGGTTAGTGGCAGACAGTGCTAAACATATGTCACCTGCAGGTGGGGTGGTCCTATCGGGGGTGGCATGCCTGCTGGTGGCGGGATGGGGGGCATACTGGGGTCAAAGGGTGGCCGTGGGTAGGGAGGACGAGCCGGCGGCGGTCCCCTCATCATTCCAAAGGGGGGCGGTGGCGGCCGGAGGAGGGGCGGCGGGCCGCGTAGCACAGGAGTTTGCCCGGGACCCGGTGCGGCGGGCGAGGTCACCGGTGCCGGGACGGGTCCGTGGAACCGCACGGCCTGCTGGGCCATCCTGCAGCGCGTGCACACTCAAATATAAATATCAAACGGCCATCATGGTGACCAAGAAGCTAGAAAAACAAAGCCAACGCATATGTTTTATTAAAAGAAAACAACAAAAGAAAATGCTGATTAACTGTTTCTGTGCGTGTATGTTTTTTTATGGTCTTGTTCTGTCTCTACAGTTTTGTTATAGCTGAGCGTTGTTGAGCACAATACTCCAATTTGAAACGTCCTGAGCTCAAGCAAGCTTTTCGGGGGCGGGCGCCTTCAAAACGCCGCACGCGTTCCATTTGAGTGCAGCCAATCGCAGCTGCCTCGGCTAGCCAGCGATAGCTAGCAGGGTAACTTGGGAAAACAATCAATTGTACGTGCCACACACGAGTGAGCGTAAAAGCTCATCAAAATAGACTAACGCACCGCGATTGAAGGGACAAATTTCTGTGGAGATGCTCTGGATGTGCTAACGTAGCGTTTAAGCTAACCACAACTAGCCGCCAGCTATTTAGCCAAATGAACATTAGCTTCCAAAGCTACATGGCCTCACACATTTGGGCAGCAATAGAACCGCTCGGCGATCTCAAGTTAAAGCTGCAACACGCGTGCAACATCACACGGCAGAGTGAAGGCTCTGAAAACTCAAGTTCGTTGATTTCTGACCTACTGTCGCTGAATCCGATCGCTTCGCTCTCCGCCTGCTCCGCCATTACAGGAAAATGCAAGCAGCCTCTTCCTGGGAACGCCCCGAAGTACTTTCCTGGCTTTCTATTCGACGTAGCGTGCTGTCAATCAATTCAACTCCACGTTGATTTGTCACATCGCCTCCAATGGAGCGCCACGTCTTTGTTCGGTCACAATGCAGGCCTCGCAGCCATTGGTCCATTTGTCTTCATTCGCATGTCGCTCGTGTAAGCTAGCGTTCTTGCAAATAAATAAATAAATAAATAAATAAATAAATAAATAAATAAATAACACAATGTGTCATTATTAACCGCAGTGGGCATAAGTACACAAACAAAAATTAAAATGTTGATACTCGAGAAGCGATACCTGAAAAACCTAAAGTACATACAGATGCATTCGTAAGCTACTTTGTTACTTACTACTCGCATTCAAGTAATAAAATATCAGGATGATTCATTGAGGTTGCTGCAATTTAATTGAATGTCAAAGAAAGCACGTACACAATTGCAAGATACTGACTTGTACTGAAAAAGGAACACAAACATCAACAATGTCCTTTATGAAGACAAGTAACGCAAACATTAAACGTACATCTGTGGAATTGTCATTCTGAGAGTAACAAAATAAAGATTTGGTCATTTGAAGCACGCAAAAGTCTCTGCTTAGCTGTGTGCCCGCACGTCAAACAAAAGAGCCCCACCCACCCCCACCAATGTTGAGTTTGTCCCTCGTATTTTTGCAAGTCCATGGCTCGAAGACGGTGGCTCCAGTGAATACCTCGGGCCCCACCACGTTGTTTCTTGCAACTTGGAAGGAGAAGGTGGTGGAAGAGACAAGTCAGGGAAATGTATTTAGAAGGCCAAATTCAAGTTGAAGATGGCGTTGTTGTCAGAGGGACGTTTGCCCTGAGGAGGTTTGGGGCCACTCACAAAAAGTTTGCGCCTAACGGCTTGGGGGTGGGATGACCGACAACACTACCAGCTAGCGAGGATCCAAATGTGCGTCACCAAGCTCCCTCAAGTAGAGTTTTGTATTTTCTTGTCTTGAGATGGATTGCTGCATAAAAAGTCCTGAAGCGATGGACAGTTGGACACTCAAAATGGCCTATTGAGTTGACTGGAAAGGTTAAAGTGCATTTTAGGTTCATCCTGAAAGGTCACCCCAAAGACCAATATAGCAAACTTGTTGAGAGTGGCATACATGGCAAAGGGCTACATGGAGGGGGGGGGGGCTTGCGGCCGCGGCACTTCCGCGCTCGTGAGCACGCCCGTCCGTCCGTCCTCACCTCAACAGGCGCACACCTCCAATTTGCAAAGTTGCTCAAGTTAGAAAAGGCATCTGGCTTTGCCGCCCCGCGCCGAGCCCCGGGGTCCCCATCCTGACGGGAGCGGCAACGCCCATTGTCGTCAAAGGTGGCATGCTGGGATTGGCCTGAGGTCCAATGAGAGGCGCCAAGCCTCGCTTGAGGTCCAGGCCTCCCAAGTTGCTGGCCAGCGCGTGGATGGGAGCCACGCCTGCAAAAGGTGTCCCACAGCAGTCAACACCCTCAGCTAGCCTCCCAAAAACTCCCAAATATTTTGACCCCAGTGGCCGCCAGGTGAACTGCGCCCACAAATTGCAAAACAAGCAAATAGTGAAGAGTCGGGCCAAGCTACCTTGTTGCTGCAGCTGCCCCATGGTGTTGGTGAGGGTGGCTGGCGACTTGACGGGATTGAGGCCAGCTGACAGGAAGTCCAGGCCGATGTCAACAGACGGGTCGGACCAGGTGGAGCCTAAAGAACCCTGCCCTCCGACCATCTGCTTGAATCCGGCGGGCTGCCGAGACATCAAAGTTCCCAGACTCTGACATCGCATACCCAAATAAAACAATTCATACGTAATCGAGAGGGGAAAGCAACGTGTGAAAGCACAAGATGGAAGGGTCCTTCAGACCTGCTGAGAGCGAGACGCTGGGACGTTTGCCGCGACGGACGGGAAGGTCAAACTCTGAGATGAGCTCAGTGCCGTCGGATGGATGACCCCGCCCATCAAGTCAAATAGCTCGGCGGAAGGCGGGACAGGCGGAGGGGCGCCAAACAAGTCGACGATCGGCTGAGAGGCGGAGCTTGACGACATCGTCGTTGGGAGGTCGGCAAAGGCGCTCCAGTCTCCGAATTCTGCGGTCCCGTTAGCCGGTGCCGCGACTGGTCACATGACAGACACATATTACATATCCAATTCTGCCAGCAGGTGGTGCCTTGGATCAACTACCAAACATTTATAAAAAGAAAATTACCGGTGGAGGAGGGCAGACTGACTGACGCCACTGGCGACGAGAAGTCAGCGAAGTCGCAGATAAGGTCGCTGGAGAAGCCCCCTGAACAGACACACACATAGACAGTGACATAGACACACACACGCACACACACCAAGCCATACCTGCAGCAGAGCTCTGATGGGTTGAAGAGTCGATAAGCAGCAAGTCAGCCAGACCCCCACCACAGGGCCGCCTCCCGGATGCCTAGTGAGACAGTATAGAATGGACCTTTAAAAAAACTGTCCAATAAATGGCATTCACAAAAGTCATTCCCTGAATCAACTTGAAGCATGTCCAAATCTCAAAAATAATATTGAAGTGACCTGATCGTCATCGGGACTCTTGTCTCCGGTGTAGTGGGCGGCGGCGCCGAGGTCCAAAGTCTTGTTGGCGGGGGTCCCGCTGCGTTTGCGTGTAGCAGCGGTGGTCGCCTGAGTTACGTGGCCGCTCTTGGCGGGGACGCTATCCTCCTCGTCTTTGAACTCGCGAGCTTCCAGATGACCGTTCCTGGATGTCCTCTCCCCCTCGTTGTCGCTACGAGAATAAGAATTATTTTCAATTTTCCATTTTCAGTTCTCAATATCGATTCAGCTACTACCTGCTCCTGTCCGGGGAGTCGTCTCGCTCCTTCTTGCGGAACTTGCTGATGGTATCGTCGATGGTGCTGCCGATCTTCTCGCCGATCTCGCCTAGTTTCTCGCTGAAGGGGAACGCCGCTCGACTCTTGTCCCAGTCCTCCTCCCATTTGCTCCGCTCCAGCTCACAAGCTGCACACAAACACAGAACCGTTGCGGTTCGGGACGGATGTGGGCTGAGGGTACGGGACCACTCACAGTTCTTGATGCTTCCCCCTCCCACGCTGTCTGAGGAGACCCCAATGTATTTGTCCTTGTTCTGCTTAGCTTTCTTGCGCTCCTCTCGGAGCCGCTCGTCATCTTGGACAAATTCCACCGTCTCCTTCACCTTCTGACGCACGTTGATGCCCTGGTCTTTGCCGGTCTCATCTGTTCGAGCCAAGCACGCATTTCAAAAGAGGGAAAACAACAATGGCGGAGGCAGAAGGGCCGGCCGGGCGCTGACCCGTGAAGCGGTAGTTCTCCAGAGATCTCAGGTCGTAGATGTGCTCTCGCACGCTGGTCACCACTCGTTCCGATCCGTTCCTGATCAGGTAGGCCAGCAGCAGCAGCGCCTGCCACGTCACGCCACAACTTCACCAGACTGTGCAAATTGGGTAGAGATGGCGCCACAACTATGCAACCATGTGGGCATGACTGAACACTTTGGACTTGGATTGGGAAATACAGGTTGTGCAATTTCTCGGAATTCTGCCGCCACAAAATTTCTGCCTTTGAAATTTAGGATAGGAGGCGCATGAATCGCTATTTAAAGAGTTTGGCGCTAGATATGCGGTGTCAGCTGTTAATCCAGGAAACTTTTCTCGAAAACTAAACTACACAGCGCTCACCTTGTACACGCGTCTCCAGTTTTTCTTGTTGTCTTTCAGCATCCTGGTCCACAGCATGTTCATCACCTCGGGGAACTGCTCGTACATGAAGGTGGACCTGCTCACACGCAAGCGTACACCAACATGCTAAATAAATGTGTGCATGTGTCTAAGTAAGTGCATGTGTTGGACATACTTGGCGATTTCTCCCATTAGCTGGCCAGACGGCCCCCAGGGGTCATCATTGGTGGCCTCTCTCACTTTGGACTCGATGTCGGAATAGTTCATCACCACGTTAGTACTGGTGATGTGCACAAACACACACACATTGTTTGTTATTGGTTTTGTGTGACGCTAGAGATATTGCTGCTCGTTTGCACGTTTGGAGGAGACGTAAGCTTGCGGCCCAGAAAAGGGCGTGATGCTCCTGCAGCAGATAGCGGCCGCGGTCAAGCTACTGTATGGTTGCCTGCCGCCAGCCTCAACCTGAATCTCATTTACAATCGGTTCAAAAGACTGAGAGTAGTAATAGTCGAAGTAAAAGGTTTCATTATTGACAAGTGGGCTACAATAGGATGGCAGGTAGCTAGCTGGCCAGCTAGCAGCGGCTAACAGCTGAGTCTCTGGGCGGCCGTGACGTCACAGCCGCTAACCGGCTTTAGCATAGCTTAGTTGCACCTGGCTTATTCCCGGCCCGCTACTTACGCTTTGTCTACGAGCTCTCGAACCTTCCACATGTTCAGCATCCTCTGCGCGTGGGCGCCCACCCACGCACACACAAACACGAGCGTCCCACTCACGCACACTGCCAGCACGGCCGTGCACGAACAACGCCGCCGGACGAGCTTTTCTGTACGTACCGTGACGTCATTAATCACGTCGGCACGCCCAACGAGCTCGCCTGCTAGTTGCCATGGTCACTTCGGCATCCCCAAAAGTCTTTATTTATTTATTTTTTTTAAATCCTACATCCTTTCCCCAGAGATGCTTTTTTTGCATCCTCACCTGAAAGCTACTTTGTTACTTTCCTTGCCTCGGGTCTATTTAGTTCATGCTAGGTGATACTCAGACGTTAACGCTGGAAATTAACAGCTTGGAAGTTTCTTTGCTATTGATTTGCTGCATGTTTTCATGGATAATTGAATTTGAACTTTTATTGGCTTCAATCTATTTTTTGGAGAGATCCCCATTCATATTTTAATTCAATTTGCGATGCTTTCCGCTTGAGTATGCGGCCCAAATGCTGTCCTGTTATCTTTTGCGCACGTTGAAATGAAGTCCAAGAATCAAAATAAAATCAGTCAAGTCAATGATGCTCAACAAGTTTAATGTGCAGACGTAGAAGCAGTAATCAGTGCTTTTTTTAAGTTGCCATTGAAACAAAATATGATAAATAAACTAATCCAAAGGTCATAGTTGAATAAGAAAAAACTGTTTGTGAAAGTTGAGTGCTTGTTGAGCTGGACAACACTTGACCTTTAACCTTTGAGGGAAGACATTCCGGCACGCATGATCTCATCCACCAACAGGATGTTGCTGGCGATCACCGTGCTACACACACGCAAATGGAATAAGTGTTAAGAGCAAGAACCAAGATGTGGACGATGTCACGGACGTGGACGGTTTCCTCACCAAGAGTGAAGAAGTTGCTTCTTGACACTGTAGTTGTCCCATACGCCCGCCTCGCCCGCCACCATCGGCTCCCCTGAAAAGCACACACGCTCGCTTTTCACGTTGTGGACACAAAAGGTTTCCACGTCTCGGCCTCTGGGCTGTTTTGCAAACACTGCCAACATGAGATGATGGCCAAAGATAGCACCTACTGGTTGTCATGGTAACAACAAAAGCCCACTGACTCACCTTACACATGAGGATGTGTTCTGGTGTATGGGGAAAAAAAAAAAGTTCTGTAAAACTGCTTTCGATTTTGGTTCCTTGTGACATTGTGTCAAGCACCTCAGAGATGTTCACTACACACTTGGCCCCTCTTAATTGTTTTTCTTGTTTTCTTTATAGGAGTGTCGCGTTGTCACCTGTGCTGAGGTCGACGCCCACCAGCTGCCCGGACTCCTTATACTCAGTCTGCAGCTTCAGGAGAGTTTCCTGAGGGTCGTACCCAGAGTTGTGGGCCAGAACCTGTCAGGGGTGGGGGCATCGGGTTATTTCAGGAACAGATGAGGACGAGTCAAAGAAAAGGGACGATGCAACGGTGGTGACGCGGACCTTGGGAATGATGAGGAGGGCGTCGGCGAAGGCCTGCACGCCCAGTTGAGCTCGTCCCTTGACGGAGGCCTTGTGCTTGATCAACGCATCCGCCAGGGCCACCTCCAACGCACCCCCGCCTGCCACCACACAACCTGACAGCAACCAAAAATAAAAGCTCCTTTCACCATCACATCTTTCTCATCTGGCTTCATGGGCTAAACTGCACTCTCACCGTCCTCCAGGGCGTTCTTGACTGCGCGCAAGCCGTCCCTGACGGCGTCTTTGATTTGCGTGAGCGTGTGCTTGTTGGGCCCTTTGATCAACAGCGTGACCGAGCGTGGGTTGCTGCACTTCTCCACAAAGGTGAACTTCTCCTCACCCTGCAAACACCAAATGGCCGTTAGGGGGACTGTCGGCTGCTCTTGTCCGCGACAAACGTTTTAGCGGAAAACTGCTAGATTTAGTTCAACAAGCCTCTTTGCAAGAAGACATTGCGAGTTCACATCGACGTCACTCACCAGCGTGTGCTCGTACACCAGCCCGGCGCGGCCCAAACATTCGGGTGTCAGGTCGTCCACAGAGTTCATGGCGATGCCGCCGCACGCCAGCGTCAGCCTGCCGTTCCAGAAAAACATCAACGCGTCAGCACGCGACATCTTTTTGTGGACACTCGTACACGAGACTGTGTGGACTCTATTGAACTTTGACCTTTCCATGTTCCTCCTCTTGGCTCTGCGCAGGGCAACGATGCCTTCCTTGGCGAGGGCGTCCAGCGAGTATGGGTCGATGCCCTGAAGCGCAGAGAGAGAGCATTAAGGTGCCGCACGAGAGGGGGTGTGGCCATTGTGGTGCCGGGGATGTGGCCATTGTGGTGCCGTGATGAATACATGTCAGGGGGACAGGGGGCCCCCGCATGCAGAGGTACACGTCACACTTTCTCTAGCACAGTCATGTGACCGGAAAGCGCCACGGGGTCGGCGCTTCTCGGGTGTTCGCCGTGCCGTCAACGGTGATGCTTTTAGCGGCGGGGTTTACCTTCTGGTTGATGACGACGAAGCCCGCATCGCCATCGGGACACACGCGCTTCTTCAGCTCGACGATTTTGCGCACGCGCTCGATGATGAACTTCCTCTCGGCCTCCACAAACTTCTCACGCTCTCCGGCGCTCTTGTAGAAAAAGCCCGAGTTGACCTCGGTCTTCTCGTACTCCAGTGACACGTTGCACGTCAGCACAAAGGCGTTCTCCACACGCTTCTTCATGTCAGGGTGCCTGGCGCCGTGGTCCAGAACCAGCCCTCGGATTAGCCTGTAGACATGCAAACGACGGCGTCAAGTCTCACTAGGAAAACGACGTTTAGGTTTGAGAGGTGCGCTAGCCCCTCTGCTGCCTCCTGGTTGAGAAGAAAGGAAGGAGCTCACTCACTGTGTGTCGCAGTCCGTCTTGTGTTTCATCTCCATGATCTCCACCATGTACAAGTCGATGGGCTCGTTGGGCTTGGCGATGGTCAGCACGGCATCCACCACCGCCTGCGTCACATTTACAATTCACACACCTCAGATGGCATCCGAGGACACAAGTGGGGGGAGGAAAACTATTGCAGAGGATAACGGGATATATCGACAAGTGATTGCATTTGCATATGCTTGTAAAAGGAGTTGGTGAGCGTAACCTCAGTGAGGAGGTCAGCCAGCTCGGCGTGGACTTTGGTCCTGAGGGAGGTCCGAGCCACAGCTATGAGGGTCTCTCTGTCCATCTGCCGCGTCACCTTCACCTGCTCCAGCACGGCCAGAGCCTTCTCCTTGGCTGCATCGAAGCCCTCGGCAACGATCCTCGGGTGAAGACCCTGATTGAGGGGCGCGTGAAGGTACGTCAGCCCAAATACGTAAACAAACAAAATCGGACGCCTGTGGTGTTTGAATAGGTACCTCCGAAACGTAGAGGTCGGCCTGCTTGAGCAGCTCGCCAATAATGAGGACGTTGGAGGTGGTCCCGTCTCCCGTGATGTCATCCTGGGCTGTGGCAACCTTGGCAATGAGAGACGCTGTCGGGTGCTGAATTTGCTGAGAAAAACAAACGATCCAAAACAAAGGTGTGAATTGAATAAGGATTCAAATAAAAACATTAATGCAAGTTAAACAAAAAAAGGCAGTTGTCAGCAGTCAAATGAGAGTCCAAAGTGGTCAATTACCATCTCATGTAAGAGGACGTTTCCATCTTTGGTCAGCTTGATGTCTCCTGATCCAGAAACCAACCTGTACACGCAGAACAAAAAAGCTTTATCGTAACCTTTCAAAGCCCCCATCGAAAAGCCGAAAGAGTTCAAACATTGCATGAAAATATTCAAATCATTGATGGTTGGGAAATCGTAGCATCTTTTGCAAGAGACGATGAAGCTGATGCTAAGTTTAGCATGATCATGACGGGGCAGGGAGGCAACGTGCGTCGACACAGGATTAGCATTTCTTAGCGTAGCCTATGCGAGGCCTCAAAAAACAATCACCAACTTCCGATAACTTTACACAAAAAGAGAAAAACAAACTAAACGGAAATGCAGTTCCTACTTCCAGGTGAGATTGCACGATTAACATTCGTGGGGTCCAATACGAGAACTACTTAGCAACTTAGCTTAGCCTAGCCTAACCTAGCATAGAGCAGGAGCAAAGAACGGATCGTGGCTTGCGCCCGGTACCGACATCTTCATGGTGCCTTTGGGTCCCAAGTTGCTCCTGAGGACGTCCTGTAGCCCCCGAGCCGCGCTGATGTTGACCGCCAGTGCGGCCTGGGCGCGGGCCACCTCCGCCTTGGGGTTCAGAGCTTTCACGGCGGACATAGCGACGGTGAACCAACGTGGCGGAGAAGGAAAGAAAGCGAACGAGGTGCCGTTAAGCGGGACACGCCAACCGGAAGTTAAGAAAAGAAAGAGGCTTCCAGAAGGCCAACACGTGCTCCCCCTGATGTGTTCAAGGAACACGACAAAACTCGGACGTTCGAGTCATATCATCCATCATATTTTGTTTTCTTTGGTTCTCTTACAACCAGGCAAATAACACTAATTCTCCGGGGATTAAACTATTGGAAATACATTTTTGTCAGCTTTATAAACTGTAATATGTTCAAATCAATTAAAATGTGCAATTGGGTACAGATAAATACATGCATGTTGTAAAGCAAGCATTATGTGTGCTGTGAAATAATACGAGAGGTGAATTCAGTTGAAGTTTAATTTCATTCTGTACAACTAAATCATTCAAGCAGGGATGGTCATACAAGTTAGCACAGTCCCATCTTCTTCCACCCATAAAGCGCCAGCAGCAGGCCCATCACCACCCCATTAGCAGCTCAACGAAATCAATAAACTCAGCTCAAAAGACAAACAAACCTGAGCAAATCCTCAACGGATTCTACATTTTGAGAAGCTTCAACGTGTTTAATAGAGAAACTACAAGCATCGCCAGGGAAACCGGAGTTTAATTATCCTTCTGTTTTTATGTATTCATTTCAAAAACGAGCCAGTAATCATTTCTTGGGAAGTCATCTTAAGTCTTCCTCAGAGGAGAAGACCGTGGTGGTAAAGATGTTAAAGATGCTCACACGTCAGAAGCTCACGCTCCAAGCAAAGCCAAGCGGGACACCCTCCTGGCACCGTCGCCTCCTCCGCACGGGGTTGCAAGGCTCACTTTAAAGGCGAACTCTTCAAGGGAATCATGACTCGAGATTCCATGTGCTGAATAAGCGGCACTGCAGGAAGAAACCAAACCATCACAACAAAATCCTAACCACTCTCCCACTGAGCCATGGCGTCCAAATAAGAAGCAAATCTGCGGAGCGGGTCGCCTCACCTGTGTAGTAGACGACCTCGTCCCAGCCTTCTCGCTGCCAGGCTGCATTTCGAATGTTTTCTCTGGACTGCAGATCTTTGTAGGCTGGAAGATGATCACAAAATGAAGAGGCAATCCAATGAACACCTGATGCAACCTTGCAAGGCACTCACCCCACAAGTGGTGAACTTGGTACAAATCTCCGATCTGAGAGAAAAATCCTCCCACGGCTTCCTGGTTCTGCTGGCGGATATCGATGGCGCGCGCCCTGCACGGGGGAACGGAACACGAGCGGAACGCCAGCCATCAAGGAATGAATCACAAAACATTTGTTACGGACAGACGAAATGGTGCAAACATCACAACTCCACCGTACAATAAAAAGTGGATGAAATATCGTCGCGGGACGGACTCACCAATAGTTGCCCCACTCGATCATGGTGCCGGGCTGCAATGCAAACAAGGGCAACGCGTCAAGTGATGGGCAGCAGAAGCGAGCGAGCGTGCAGGAAGCCATTACCCTGAGCTGATACGATCGCAGTTCGTAGATGTTGGGCCCGTCGCGGGGGACTGGTTCATTCCAGAAGCTGAACTCCAGCAGCAACTGATTCCTGCGGGACAGCAACATCTTCCCGCGCTCCTGCCGGTACTCTGCAAACATCTGGCACGACGTGTGACATCATCATCAGCAATTATCAAGGTCCACAATGACAAGCGATGAAGAAAGGAGCAATTTTGTCAGCGGTCAACAGGTGGCACCCTTACCTTGTTCTGCCTGAGTTTGCTCATGACTTCCGTGAGGGCCGGATAACCTCCTCGATATCGCCACAGGTGCACTGCAACATCAACGAACAAAATTCATCACTGGAACTCAAAGATCCGTTGCTATGGATGCTAACCGTTAGCATGTCAATGGTATGTTCCTTATTGTGTTAGCATTAAGCTCACAGGCCACTTTGCTTGTGCAATGATCTTTTTTTGTGTTTAGTTTTCGAGTAACCTTCACCTGGGTAGGGCCCAAAACCGGTTGAGGCCTTATCTTGGATTAAGTGCTCACTTGTTGCAAAACTTCAATTTGTCATCGAGCCAGTTCATTTAAGCTCAGCACAATTATCATGTTTCAAGCTTGCGCTCAGCAGAAATGTAATTTCAAAAATATGTCCCCCATCTTGAAAACCTGCATGTGCATGAAATATCCTTTTGAGGATGAGAACCTCTACATTGTCTGAGAAGAAAATCAACTGGGTCTGGTAGTACAAATTCTTACAGGACATCTCCAGAAATAAAAACTACGTGCACAGCGTGCCCAAAACCAGACAAGCCAAGTGTGTAACAAAAGAGCTGGCGTCTGACCTGCCTGGTCCTGTTCTCCGTACCATGTGTTCCATGTTCCGACAAGCTCGCAGGGGTATTCAGGATCGGCGTGGATGGAAGGCAACACACCCTCACTAAAACCACACGCAGAAGATTGATTTGTGAGCCAGTGACAAGCATACAAAAGCGCGTTACCATAATTGGTTGTAGTCGTCCAGGCATTCGGGCTTGACGTTGTGAACTGCAAGAGTGAGGACGCAAAACAATTTGGATGGAGAGCGTCCGAGGAAAGCGAAGATTACGCACAGTGCGCCACTCACACTGGATCTTGTACAAGTTGTTGTCTTCCTTCTTAGCCAGCAGGTGCGAATGGGCGTCTTTGCGCGGGTCCACCTTTCTCACAAACAGAGACTTAAACCAACTGTCCTGCAGCCCCGACAAGCTCCTGGAACACACAACACAATCATTACACAGTCAGTCAACAATAAAAGTATGTTAAAACAAAACAAAAATGTACAGCGGTCACAGAAGTTAAGCAAAACTGCTTTATCACGTGACTACTGAAGGGGCAACCCGTGCACTGCACCAAGTCAACATTGTGACTTTAAATACACTTTGCCAATCACAGCAACTTTTGTGCTACTCGTCCTCGAAGCAAGTGGAAACATTTCATGGAGAAACACAAGTCGCCGTTGAGTGAGACGGGATCGGCATCTCTTCTAGGAAGGCTTCTTCTAGGCTAAGGAACAACGTCACACGTTATGTTAGCTTTAGCCACGGAGGTTAGCCTTAGCTTAGCCACCTAGGACGTCGCTGCAGCTTGACATTGATGCGGCGCCGGAGCGGACTAAACTCAAAATTGACTGTGTGAAAGACTCGCCCAAGTTGGGGTAGATGAAGACTCACCTGACGGAAACACGAAATTTCCCGCATGTGGCGAGACTTTGGTGTGATAGTTTGATACTCGTTAGCCACTTCGGTGCCGTGTGAAGGAGTCGCGCCGCCATCTTGCCTCAGGCTTACGCCAACGGCGGCGGACGGAAGGCTGGTTGGATCAAAACTAGTCGCACTCTAGCACACGCTCCGCTTTAGACGTGATCATGTCACTTACACGGGCATCCGGTCAGCTTTGGCATTTCAACAAAAGCATTTTTTTTCAAGTCCACTTTGATTAATTGAAAACGTATTTGACCTGAGAAGGCATTATTATTCATTAGTTGCATAAAACATAAATCTGCAGTGTGTGAGCTTTTTATTGTAATCTATTATTGAATGAGCTCCATAGGACTTGACTATGCAGTTCTGTCATGGAACAAAGCCATAAAAAGTACTTCCCAAATACCCCGTTTAAGGTCCGACCAATTAGCACTGCCTCATAGTTGTGCGGTTCTGTATTCAAATCCAGTGGCATGTTCTCCCAGTGTTGGAGTTGCTTGTCTCTGAGTATGCCAGCTCCCTCTGACACTCCAGAATTGTGTTCGGAGCGGTCCACAAAATCCTCATACAATGGTCAAACCATCCAAGCATTAATGCGACGTGTCCGCTGAGATGTTCAAGCTTTGCACTTTGCCGGCCAAAGTCTCGCAGTCGACGTGTAGGTCATCCAGCGGCTCCAGGAATTGGGCGCCGGCCACCCGCTTGCCCGTCAGCGGGTCCACGGCACGGCCCACCTTGTGGACCACCTCGGCCAGCTCGTGCTTGACGTGTTTGGAGCGCGGCTCGGCCAGAGCCTTGAGCAGCACCACGTCGCCCACTGTGCACTGCTGCTGTGCGTCGTGCGCAAAGTAGGTCTTCCTCCTGTTGTAGTACTGAACAGCATCAACACCAAGAGGAACAGTTGAAACGTTGCTCGCTAACACCATCACCAATGACATCACTGCACATACGAGCAGCCACATGTCATGATTCCTATTATTATTATTTGGCCATGCCGTTATTGCATACCTTGAGCAGGTAAGGGTCGAGCACGAGCCGAGTGACGCGTACTTTTGCAGTCTTGGTCATTTTGGTTCCGATGACTCGGCCGATGATCCACTTGGCGTGCACAGACGCCTGCTTGACCGACATACTTCTTCGTCTGTTTCTTTCTGCTCAAACGAAACGAGACCAATGTCAGCCGGAAGTCAGACCAAAGTCAATAGTTTCTGGACGCACTGCGTGCTAATGCTAATCAACTCTCCGGGGTGTTCAGGTTGCTGTGGTATTCACGGTAGCCTTGGCTAACAGCCACATTTTTTGAAACATGGTCGTATCGTGACGTGAGGGCCAAACTTACGTTTTTAGAGAACCAATTTTAGGAATTACAAGGTCACCCGAGACATATGGGCATGCCCCTGCTCTTCACAGTTCACGATGCAATGAGTGTCCCAGTTTGATGACGTCATGTACTTCCTACGGCAAAGGAACAGGGACAAACGAGCAATTTGAAAAATTCCGCGTTTTTATCTTAACGTCACAATCACCAAAACAAAATCAAACATCTTAATTAAGTTCTCAGCACCGATCTATAGACTACATGAAAACGTCAATAGAGGGAGGGCAAATTTTCAAAAACTAAATATGAATAAAAAAAGAATGTATCATGTATGATGTAAATGCATATAGCTGTAATTTTTTATTTTTAACAGGCAGATCAAGTAAAGGTAAATATGAGTCTGGCAGTGAGTCTGCCAGACAGGAAAGCCGGAGAGGAGCTTCCTGTGAGCGGCGTGTCGGCCATTTAGGGCAGCGAAAGCCAAGCCAACTTCTTGCCTTCTCTCTTCTTTTTCTCCAATGACTTCACTCGTGCAATCACGTCATTATGAGCACACGCACCAACTCATTACTATTATGATTGTGATTATCACCCTGCCGCCTTGTATCAAATATTACAATATTTATCCGCACATAATCTCCTGGCTGACACACAGTGCAAATATTTGCAGAACATGTGACGTTCCACATGTATGTTATGTTTTCAATAACAACACGCTAAGCTCCTTATCACACGTTTGCTACAATAACAACTTTTTGTTCTTCTTCTTTGTCGTCACATTTCCAGATGGGAATGCTTTTTCAAGAGATCCAAAAGCGATGATAACCATAGAAAAAAATGCAGATCATATAGTGAACGTGTTTTACGTTTCAGAGTCGCATTTCATTTTTAATCACTACGCTACGCTGGTCTTTTGAAGCCTTCCTGTCAAACAAAAGCATTGTTGTACTTTGCACTGATTGACGGATGGAAAACACTAACAGGGAGACTTGACTTGCAGGTTACCAAATATGGTTCTTATTAATGTCTCCATTCTGCTTTGTGTATAGGGTGTGGGCGGGGCTAAGCACAGAACGAAAGGCAACACATGAAGTCAATCAAACATCAGTCGAGAGCTCGAGAACAAAGTCAGAAGACACGTGAGACCTTCCTGAGACTCTAATTGAATGAAGTAGATTGCTTCATACGAGAGCTAGCGGTTAGCATGTTTGGTTCCAACCTCCTTGTGTGGAGTGGCGAGTCAACCTGTTGCCTCTGTGCTGGAGTAGGATTTTTAATACCTCAATGTTGTGGTTCTGCTCATGATAATGGGAGCAGATGTCACGATTATGTCAAATTTAGAAGGTAAGCAGAGCGCTGACGTAAATGTGGAAGGGTGTGGAAGCGTTGGCGTCCGAAAAGACGTTACAGTCACGTTCAACTCGTGAAACTGGAGCTTTGTCTCCACACAAACAACACTTGTACAAGTCTTTGCAGTTGTGTGTGTGTACTGATGTCATAGTGTGACATCATCAGCAAGCGTTCAACCTCATCAATCATTTCAGTTTTGCTGGAAACAAAACGCCGACGATGAAATGTTCAGCTGGTCAAACATGCTTAAGTGTCCGCCTTCCTGCTCAACAAGCGACTAGACATGACAACTTACAAAACACACACATGAAGAAATGTGTCCAAGAAGCTTGTGAAAATCACCTTTGTCTTCATACGTAGAGGCCTCGGGTGATGTCACAAGCTTGGCTTCATCCAACTCCGGTGAGCCTCACTAGGGAAAAGTCAAGAAGACCTGGAACAAAAGCATTAAAAGTGACCATTTAGATGTGGAAGTTCATACAAAGGTCAAAATCGGACTGATTGGTGGTTTGGACAAGACCGCTCTAGCCCTCCCCCCTCCAACATGGTGTTTGATGTGCTGTGGCGCGTGCGAGTGGATCAGCACCAACCCGTGTTGGAGGCCCTCAAAGGTCAAAGGTAACAATGTGTTAGCAGTTTGCTAGAAGCAAACATCAAGTCTGGAGGGATTGGGAGATATTCCCCGGGCTGTGACATCATCCCGAGAGCTTTACATTTACTCACTTTGCTTTCCTTTTGTCTTGAGCAGCGACAAACATAATGTGACGTCACACGGCAGAAACAACCGTTGCTTTCAAACTTTTTGTTTCACTCCACAGGATCATCGTGATTTTCCAAGCTGATCATATAATCGACATGTAGCATAAAGTGCACACGAACATGTTGACGTCAGGCCGAGACTTTACAAGCTGAAGGAAGTCGGCCGCCGGCCATGCTTCACCTTTTCACTGGCGGTTACCGCACAAAACTAAATATTGTGCAGACAAGCTGACCCCCACCACGCGTACCCCCCAAAGCACCCCCCACTACCAACACTCTGCCAAAAAAGACCCAAGCACACTCCCCCCAGTCGGGACGGCTCACACTTCACGTTAACGTGTTTACAGAGTGTCGTCATTGTGTGCGGCGGCCAGCAGTGTTGTTCATGGACATACACACACTCCTTCACACACCGCTCCTCAAGCAGGTCTTCAACATAAAGCGCCACTTGTTTGCAAAAAAAAACAACAACTTTGATTTGATTAAAGGCTTTCAGGGGCCACCAATGACAGAAAAGAAGCAGCTGCAATCCATCGTTTGACACACATACGTGAGTAAGCTAGCTAGCTCGCTAGCTGGTCATGTCGCTATCAGGGCTGCGGCTAACGATTTTATGAATCCATTCGTCTCGTCAATTTGTTTTCAATGAATTGATGACTCGGGACTGGTTGGCTGCGTTTGATTGGCCGAATGGTGTCAGGGTTGGTGAAAGAGAGTCACGTGACAATAAAACGAATCTGTCGGCAAATTATAGCGGAGTCACTGTATGGGATGGCGTCGCCCATCCATGGCAACGTGGGACTTTGCGAGCCGTGATAAGCGTGAGAGAAACTTTTGCAAAGATTATCCAACGCCAACGATAACACTTGCAGCTTCGCTGTCAGATAAACAAAACCATGTTTGCTCCATTGGGGCAGCAAATGTGACACATCGGCGCAGCGACACGCTGGCTTGTGTTGTCCGGCGCTTCTCACGACCCGCTGGCAGCCCCGACGCTGCTCGGCGCCAAGACAAACGGCGGCAAAGCAAAACGACCACTCGCCGGCCGGTGTCGTGCAGACAGGCCGCCATCTTTGAGGAATTTCTAGACTAGCAGGGAAAGGCAAATTGACGAGCGATGCGTTGCGTGTGTTTTTGGGTCTTCCTTCACGAGAGCCGTCGCAGACCAAGAAAAGCGATCGTTGCTATTATTCAAATGTTGCCGCCAAAAGTTGTGAACTGACCTGTCCTTGTGTGGTGTTGTTGCAGGAAATGTTGTTGGACTTTGGAGGTCCTATTATTGTTGTTGTTAGCATGTTGCTAAGCTGCCACGGCGTGATGGATGTTGTTGCTCAAATAAAGCTCATCATGAATCATGAGACTTTCCAACATGCGTAATGGCGACCTATCCAATCTCAGTCTGCTTGTAAAAAAAAAAAGGTGCCACCCACCTGAGCTCCGTTTCCTGTTGCGTGAACCCCCGCCGCCGGGTCGCCGCCGGACCCGGGTGGACTTGATTGACACTTTCAGCACCTGCGCAAATGAACGGACAGACTCGTAAACATCTCGAAGCTGAGTCACCGCGTGCATGCGCCGCCTAGCGCGCTGTCATGGCACACATGAGCAAAACACCGTGGGGTGAACCTGCTAGCCTGCAAAAACATAACACAGGCATCAAGACAAAGCAATAAAACAAACCATGGCACATGACAACAAGCCACAACATGTGAAAACAGGCCACAACGTACCACGAGCAGACGACATTATGTGATGAAGCCCATGTGACAGCTCTTATGGACATTCTTGAGGACAGGCGACAAGAAAAGACAACATGATGAGTCTTAAGGGCTCATGACAATATGCGATGACGCATCGTGATAATTGATGACATGCGACGTTTGTCACAACGACACAAGTCAAATTGTTTCCAGACATACTGTACGTCGAGAATCCCCCGCAATGCAAAAATAGCTGCAAAGTAGGAACAAGTTTTGTCGCACTGAGGAATGCGCGAGCAATCCAAAAACCAGCAGACGTTAGCTAACGTCTACATTAGGACGCAGCCTCAAGCCAGCGACGGGGCGGCCCCCCCACTGGGCAAGCCTGAGGGTACAAGTGCACAAAGCACGCGTACGTCCAGAAAAACAGCAGCGCGATAAGGTTGATGAAGGGCAGACTGCGGCAAAAGGGCGCCAACGCGTCTTGACTCGGCGCCACATCGCGCTAGCCTAGCATATCGTATGTAAACGTTGGCCTTGACTGATTCTCAGTGAAAATTTTGATGAGAGCGATTTTGGCGTGGCTCGCAGATCCTTCCCATGACTCATAAGGACCCCCACCACGCACTCCACCCCCCCACCACCTCCCGAGAGGGTTGGAACAACAGGCAATCTCGAACTACGCCATACATAAACATTGAACGCAGACATCATCCATCATGGTGTCAACAATACAGCCACTAAAGTACTGGGACAGTTTTCCAATCAATCAATCAATCAAACAGTCAAATGAGCTGTCAGTCAATCAGGAGGCCCGAAAGGCCCAAAAGACCTGTTTCTCTTTGACGATGCCTTGTGTTGTCTACATGTTGAGAAAAAAAAACATCCATTCTTGCACGTTCAATGGTTAACTGACAGGGAGGGATTCCCACCGCAGAAGAAATCCTGGCTGGAGGGGGTCACGTCGTACGAGCGGCGCACGTCTAGCAGAAGGACACAAGAAGGTGGCTTGTGTGCGAAGCTGTTTTTGCAGGGCGACAAACAGCAAAGCAGGATGGCGAGCAAACAAGTGGAAGGAGGTCACTTCCTTGGAGCCGGCCGGCACCACAACTTATTTGCCAGCCTTTACGACACAATCCGGCGCTATGAATGGACGCTGTGTCACGCTCGCTCATAACAAACGTGGCCATCTGCGAGGGCTTGTAGATACCACCGCATCCTTCTGTGAGGACGCTGGCTCGCCCCGAACATGCAGCATGTCAACACGCACGCGCCTCAACGCCACAACATGCGGCGCACATGCTGCTGACATGTTGACGCCGTTGACTGCTGCAGGTGTGACTGCCATGATGTCACACACTCAAGGATGTGAGCAGAGCTTTCCACTGCTACACACACACAATGGAGAAAGTGCAGCAAAGTGCATGTGAATGCTTTGACTGTTAAGTATTGAACGAGGCCATTCTTTTCCCCTTTTACGGGCGGTGGCGGCGCTTTGAGATGCGAGTGAGTCATCTTAACGTTTTTTCCACATACGAGCTGTGCCCACTTGTCGCTTTGACTTGCGAGTGTGAGCTTGAAATACAAGCTGACTGAAGCCACTTGAGAGTCAAGCGCAGCCGACAGTTCCCGTCTAGCGGATGCATGATAGGCTTTTTTTTCTTTGGTGACATCATCGGAGGTGCTGGCCACGTTGCCGGCTTGTCATGTTTCATCACACGCAGTTGAACAAAGTAACCACGGCTGTAAGCGAGCGGACGTTTTTTTTTTATCGTTTCTTTTTTTTCTCCTGAAATTGGATTGTGTTTCAGCACATAGCTATGCGTTGACATCAACGCAACAGAGCAGACGCAGAAAATCATCCCGCACCAAGTATGGCGGCTCAGGTAGCAAGCGTGCACACCGAGCTTCACTTAAGTCCTTCAAAGCCGACAAGTCAGGTCATGTGACCTCACATGACCTTTGTTCATGTGCCCAACCCTGCATTTGATCCCAACCTAGGAAGAGAATCCTCGAGGCGTTCTACCCAGATGCCCCAGCCGCCTCATCCGGCCAATCAGAACCGATCTTGAAAATCTGCTAATCGATACGCGACTGTGCTTGTTTTTCCACAAACATCATGGACTTCATCATCCATCCAGCAACTGTATCTATCTATGCTGGATGTGGTCCACTGGTCTTAAAGTGTCCAGTTAGAGTCTCCCTTTTCCCTCAGACACCCCCCACAAGAACCCCCCCACCCCCCATGTTCTTAAAGTGTTTGGCAGTGCGGAGGCAAATAAAAGTGTACTGTACGGGTGTGTTTGTTTGAACAAAATGATTCAATGTGTTTTCTCGGCTTGTCTATCTGAGTGTGAGCGTCTGCGCTCCAATTAAAGCCGCTTCGGACCCCCCTCCCCGACAGGCACCCCCTCCTGGAAGCCAGGAGGGATAAAAGCGGCCGGCTTGGAGCGGGCCACGACATTTGGGAGCAGGATGGCAGGAGGGATGAGGCGCTGGTACCTGAGAGACGCCAGCCCACCGGTGCTGATGCTGCTGGCGGTGGTCCTGGCGTTGTGCAGACCCTCGCTGCAAGGAGGTAAGTCGCTTTTTCCTCTGTAAAGATCACATGCGTGCTTTAGAATTCTCAAAGGTGATGTATCGATATCTCATGAATGATCAAATTCAACTCTTGAGAATTGATGGTCGTTCCAAATCATACCAGTGACTGAACTGATGTTTCTGAATGTGCACGGTCCTCTTTTTCAATGAATGGATGGAAATTAAAAATATGTTAACTATTATGAAATTGGTTGACGAATAAAAAAAATAAAAAAATCGAGCGTAAGTGTCTGGGTGCGAGTTGTGGTCGACAGCAGCTCCTTGCGAGTCTTTCCATTTTGTATTTGTACTATGTACAGTCACTCGAAAACTATACAGCTGTAAATTTGATGCAAACTGGGTGAAACAAACAAGTGGACATGAATTTGTCTTCTAGTGCAACATGTCTTGGCATCTTTTGCACTAACAGTAGTGATACAATGAATGCATGAATTATGTTCCCATTGTGAGAGTCCAGTTGTGCAGAAAAATTCATATAATTCTGAGTTTTGGGGGTCTGGCAGAACCTTGGTGGGCTTTGGCGAAGGGGAGCCTGGGGCCAGGGGGTATGCATTGAAATGCTACATGACGTTACAATCAGACGAGTCATTCACATTCTTTAGGAATCCCTGCAGACTGTTTTTTTTTGTACAATTGTGCTTTCCTTTTATAGCTAACTTTCTATTTATGGAACTCGGGTTACATCCAACACAACACAAGCCTCTCAATTAACGGCAGAAGTAAAAACATGTGTTCTGGATGAGGGGCTTTCTCCACTCAGACCACTCTGGCTCATTTCATGTACACACACACACACACACACACACATGTACACGTGCACACACACACAAAACGCAACCTGGGGGATTTTTGGTCTTTACAAATTGGTATTTCCCAATGAAATTCTTTGTGCTAGCAAAGTCATGAAAGAGTAATGACTCGTACAATATTAATATATTATATATTAATATATAAAAATAGTTCCTGATCCAGTCATGATGCCAGTAGCAGAAAATTCAACTGATTTGACATTAAATGGAATCTGTGTACAGGTGTGATACCCGCTGGTGTTGGAGGAGCAGCTGGAACTGGCACTGGTGCTGGAACTGGGTACGGTTCAGCTGGAGCAGGAACTGGATTCAGACAAGGTGGGGCAGGCACAGGATTTGGTCCTGCTGGTGGAGGCTTTGGTCAAGGAGGAGCAGGAGGTTGGTGCATTTAGTTTTATTGAAATAAAACCAGAAGTCAGTCTTTAGCATTTATATGCGTTCTGTCCTTTAAAATTGTATTGCTCAGGTGGCTTTGTTGGTCAAGGTCCAGGAGGATTCCAGCCTGGCACCTACGGTCCAGGCAGTGGTGGAGTGGGAGGTTATGGAGCTGGTATGACAAATTCAACTCAAAGGATGATTCTTATTTCATGTGGTGCAATTGTCTAAGAAGACTTACTTAATAGTTCAAACTTCTTGCAGGTGTAAAGCCTCCAAAAACAGGTAAGGCTTTCTTCTCCTGCTTGTGCGCAGTCTTCTCTATTTATGTACTTAGATATTTTTCTTTCATACATACTGTATAAAATGATCCTGGTAATTATTCTAAACATGACTCAAGGTGGCGGCTATGCTGGCCAAGGAGGAGTCAATGGAGGCTTTGGACCAGGACAGGCAACCGGGGGTAGAGGTTTGGGTGCAGGTGGACTTGGATTAGGCGGTCTTGGAAGTTATGGAACTGGGCCCGGGGGAGCCTCTGCTGCTGGTTTGGGTCCAGGAAGTCAAGGGGGTGTGGTTGGATCACAAGGTGCCAGTCAAGGGACCGGAGGAGGCCTCGTACCTGGAGGTTCGTTCAAATTTACATCATCCTGTCATCAGAATCGAGCAATATCATCACGTTGAATGGAAAATGAACCAAGTCTGTTTTTGATTCAGGTGGCTTTGGTGGAAGTTATGGCCAAGGCGGCAGTGTCCAGTACCCAGGACTTGGTGGAACTGGACCCAAACCTCCTAAATCAGGTACCTGATCAGTAATGTATGTTTGTTTATTTATTGCTTCAAAAAGAGGAATATAATTCTGATTGTGGTAACAGGTTACACCCCAGGGGGAACAGGATTCGGACCTGGTGGTGCAGGGGTTGCACCAGGAGGTGCTGGATTTGGGCCTGGAGGTGCTGGATTTGGACCTGGAGGTGCAGGAGTTGGGCCTGGTGGTGCAGGATTTGGGCCTGGAAGTGCCGGCGTAGGGCCTGGTGGTGCAGGATTTGGGCCTGGAGGTGCCGGCGTAGGGCCTGGGGGTGCAGGGGCAGGGCCTGGCACTGCAGGTTTTGGGCCTGGGGGTGCAGGGTATGGGCCAGGAGGTGCAGGGGTTGGACCTGGCACTGCAGGTTTTGGACCTGGAGGTGCAGGGTATGGGCCAGGAGGTGCAGGGTTTGGACCTGGCACTGCAGGTTTTGGGCCTGGGGGTGCAGGGTTCGGGCCAGGCGGCGCAGGATTTGTACCAGGGGGAGCAGGGCTTGTGCCAGGAGGTGCAGGAGTTGGCTCAAGTGGGAAGAGTGGGAGCAAAGCATCAAAACAACTTCCAGGTACATTGCTATAGAGGACAACTCGTTATTTTATATATATATGACACCAGGTCACTTTATATACAAGACAGTATGGGCCCCTTGGTTTCTAAAATTGGCCTCTGCTCTCATACAGGTGTAGGGGTTCCTGGACTATACCAAGGTGGTTTTGTACCAAGTCAAGGTATATTTAAAGACACCGATTTAAATCCACCAAATTACTGAAACCCAAACAAACAAAACATATTTGTTTATTTCTCTTGACTAGATTTTTTAAGCCGAGGTGTTGTCCCTGGAGTGGCAACAGGAAATGGACTTGGGCCGCAGACAGGTGTGAACTCCATTTGAAACCTGCCATTGCTTTGTGGCGCATACCTTACAAATTCAATTGTTGTCTTCTACCTTGCAGGTGGCGGGGTACTCGGCCAAGGTGCAGACAGTAAGTGAGAGCATATATTCAAATGGCAAATATCTAATCATGACAATACCCACACGGAAAGTCAATAATGGATTTCTTTCTTAAGATGGTCGAGGACAGCAGCTGCCAGGTGTTTTTCGTGGGTACCCTCTCATATCACCCAAGTCAGGTAACTAAAGTCTGAATTAAAACCCAATTGGTGAATACAGACAGACCCAAAATGGATTTTCACTTCAACAGGAGTAGGCAAGTCAAAAAGTCCAGCCAAAGCAGCAGCCAAGTATGGTAAAGGCACTTTCTTTCGATTTTATCCCTTTGACAACATCCAGAATAATAAATGCTTGAGCTAACCTCATTGTGTCCACCAGGTGGAGTTGGAGCAGGTGCCCTTGGTCAAGGTGGTGCTGGAATACCTGCAGGAGGGGTCGGTCTCCCTGGTTTTGGAGGCGGAGCTGGAGCAATAGGTGGACCTGGAGCTGTTCCTGGATATGGAGGAGGAGTTGGAATAGGTGGCGGACCAGGAGCTGTTCCTGGATATGGGGGTGGAACTGGAACAACAGGGGGAGCTGGAGCTGTTCCTGGATATGGCGGCAGAGCTGGAACAGGTACCAAATTTCTCAGTGTTGCTTTACAAAGGAAAGCATACATTAATAAATAGATAAGTCCGTAAATCTATGAATGCTTTGTGCACTAGGTTATGGTCCTGGGTCAGCCAAAGCGCTCAAATATGGTGAGACATATTCACCAAAAGTTGGCATCCTATCAATTTAACAACCTTAAAAAAATTCAAGTCTGAGGACATGTCACCAAAAACTTTGTCCAGGGCAGTCTGGTGGTGTCGGCACTGGTGCAACCGGAGGCCTTGGTGGACCAGGAGGAAGGGGTGGTGCTGGATATGGTCCAGGTGGTGCGGGCACTGGGACAGGTGGTGCGGGCACTGGGACAGGTGGTGCTGGATATGGTCCAGGTGGTGCGGGCACTGGGACAGGTGGTACTGGATATGGCCCCGGTGCTGCTGGAACTGGGTTCGGTGGTGTTGGCAGTGGACCTGTTGGAGGAGGTTATGGGCCAGGTAGTACCGGTACAGGACCAGGAAGAGCTGCACCGGTACTAGGAGGAACAGGATCTGGGGGTAATTATGACTCAATTTTTTGTTGGAATAACTCAAGCACCCGTCTGACATTTGTTCCAATTACATTGTCTTCATACTTCAGGATACAATGCCGATGCCAAAGCCCGTAAATATGGTAAGATAAGTCAGGTGCACATTTATTGTTTGGGTGTATTTATAACAATAACAAAACATCCCCCGATAGGTATGATGAGTGGAAGACTGGGGAGTCAAGGTATAGGTACTGGGGGTGTTGGACCTGCTGGTGCTGGCACAGGCTACGGACCAGGAGGAGTCAGACCTGGTGGTGTTGGTACAGGGTTTGGACCTAGTGGTACTGCAGCAGGGTTTGGCCCAGCAGCATCTGGTGGCGCAGGTGGATTTACTGGACCTGGGGGAGCTGGTACAGGTTTTGTACCTGGAAGAGGTGGTGTGAGTACTGGCTACGGACCAGGGGCAGGAGTTGGGCCTGGAGGTACTGGATATGGACCAGGAGGTAAGAAAATAAGTCAAAGTCAAAGATTAGTTAATCAAGATTAACTAATTATGGACCAATGACGAATGTGTTATTCTTAGTTCTTAATGGGTCTTAATTTTTCAGGTTATGCAGGTGCCAAAGCCAACAAATATGGTAAGAGGAACACAATTACCAATACTTGATTACAATTTGAGGTCTGTAAGTAAACTTCTCCTCTCTTGTGTGTTTTCCTGGTGGTGCCATAGGTGTAGGAGGACTTGGTGTTGGAAGTGGACCAAGTTCTGGACAAGGGGGTGGAGCGGGTGCAAGACAAGGGGCAGGTGGACTGCCTGGTTCTGGTGTTGGAACCAGTGGAGGACCTGCTGGTTTTGGACAGGGTGGTGCCGGAGGTATAAGGAGTTGTAAAACCTTGTCCAACTATTTATATTCAATCTGTCGTGCTGTTGCCTGTCCTGAATAATGAGTGTCAATTGGGGACAGGTGGAACCGGGTATGGACAAGGTGGTTACAACACTGGAGTCGCCCCTGGAACAGGCTTTGGGCCAGGTGGGGGTTACGGTGCAGGGACAGGAACTGGATATGGACCAGGTTCAAATTACTTTCTGGAAACCATCAAAATCAAAATTCTAACTATGACTGAACTAAACAAAATGTCATTCACAGGATATGGCGCTGGCTCAAAAGCTGCCAAATATGGTACAGATATTCGATCGCTTCATTCAAATTAACATTCTAATAGATGATGTTGTATTTGCTCCAGTTCCTATAAATGATCTGTGTGCTGGGTGTAGGACAAGGTGGACTCGGTGGCGGACAAGGTGGACTTGGCGGTGGAGCAATCGGAGGCGGAGCCGGACAAGGTGGACTCGGCGGTGGGACAATCGGAGGCGGAGCTGGCCAAGGTGGACTCGGTGGTGGGGTACTCGGAGGCGGAGCCGGACAAGGTGGACTCGGCGGTGGGGTACTCGGAGGCGGAGCCGGACAAGGTGGACTCGGTGGTGGGGTACTCGGAGGCGGAGCCGGACAAGGTGGACTCGGCGGTGGGGTACTCGGAGGAGGAGCCGGACAAGGTGCACTCGGTGGTGGGGTACTAGGAGGCGGAGCCGGACAAGGTGGACTCGGCGGTGGGGCAATCGGAGGCGGAGGCGGCCAAGGTGGACTCGGTGGTGGAGGACTCAGAGGCGGAGCCGGACAAGGTGGACTCGGTGGTGGGGTACTCAGAGGCGGACAAGGTGGACTCGGTGGTGGGGTGACACAATGTTGTTGATTTGTCTTGTCAGGTTTCGGAACACCTGGATCCAAAGCAGACAAATATGGTAGGAAATTGGACAAGTTTGAAGTCTAAAATCATTTGAAGGAAGACATTGGCTGGTAAATGAATTGAAATCATGATGTCATTTTGTAGGTCTACCAGGTGGAGTGCAACCAGGTCCAGGAAGAGGCACCGGCGCTCCAGTCAATGGCACTAGAGTGTACATGAACGGAACCAATACTGGTGGTGCTACTCGTGCAACAACTGGACCCGGTGGTAAGGTTCTGTCTGTGTAAAAAAATATTCTTTCAATGAGGTTAGTCAGTAATCCAAGTGTGTGCTGGGTCAGGGCGAGGAACTACACAAGGGACACTGGCTCCACTTCCAGAAGGCACGTACACGACACAAACTTTTGTGATTTCTTTGTAGAACTCTAACATGTTATTTGTTACTGATCCAGGTGGGACTCGCACTGACGTGGGAAGAGATGGAAGAGAATTTGATGGAGGTCCGTGTGCGAAAAAATAAAATGATCTTACATAGCTTAACTCTACTTCCAAAAAGTAGATTTAAATTCTGCGAGGCATCATGTTCTGGTTGTCGGCTATCAATGACATCATCAGATTATCAAGCAATCATTTCAATTTTAACAATCTGTTCCATTCCAGGTGAGGGTGGTCCGGGCAGTGTGATAGAAGGTTCTGGCATTGCTGCAGGAGAAGGTGTGTTGAACTGAAACTTTTTGCATTGGAGGCTCGAAAGATCCACAACGCTAATCAAAGGGGGACGTGTTCATGTCTAAACGAGGGAAATCGTTTCAAACAACTGCTTTTAGTCATTCATTGTTGTTTTACATATGAAGCACTCGTAAAAGTGTGCACATACATCCACCGCTATTGCTACAGGGGTCGGTGGCAGACCATTTGGTGCAGGAGTGGATGGAGATGGTCTAGGAGGAACAAGAATTCCCATCCTTGGAGGAAGACCAGGTTATTATCAGGCATTTCAAAGAATTCTTCAAATGACATTCTGTTGATTAGTCACACTGCTGTTGTTGTTTTTATGAAACAGGTCTTGGTGGGACTCCTCTTCCAGGTCAGCGTTTACCTTTGAGATTGTGCTTGTTTGCCTTTGTGGACATTGTCTAAGGTGTGCTTGTTGTTCTACAGGATCCACAGGAGCGGCACCAGGTAGGTTTTGATGGGATCGCACAAAGCTTGCATGGAATATGGTTTGTATTCCTTATCTTGTCTCTCTGCAGGTGGGGGAGGAGCTGTCCAACCAACCGGTATGATTTTAGAGATTCCACTGTATGTCTAACAGAAGACAAGCTAACTGCCGTGTCTTGTATTTACAGGCACAAGTGAGGTCCTACCTGGAGCCAAACCTCTCAAACCACCAGGTGACTCACTGACACATTTGGACATGACCATTCTTAGACCTTTTAATTGGATGCATTTTATAAACCTCTGCTGGTCCTTTACGCAAAGGAGTCCCAAGAGGCGATACCCCTGGCGAAGGAGAGGGAGAAGCTCGTCCTGATACAGGGACAGATGGTCGACGTTGGACAGGAGGAACCAGTGCAGGACCAGTAGGAGGAAGTGGAATTGGATTTGGACCAGGAGGCACATCAATAGCAGTTGGGGCAACACAAAAACCATCTAAAGGTGCCTCCTATACCTTTTCTCATCAATGTGATATTTTCATAACAACGAAAGAAACAACATTTACACACAATCAAAACCCATGTATGTGGTCCTCCATACAGCATACAATCCAGACGGGACCAAAGTTGGAGCATTACCTAATGGAGGAGGAGGTGCCACCCAGGTAGTTAGAGGAGGTCCAGGAGGAGCTGGGAGCGGACCTGGTGTATTTGGAGGCGGTCCAGGAGGAGCTGGTAGTGGACCTGGTGTATTTGGAGGAGGTCCAGGAGGAGCTGGGAGCGGACCTGGTGTATTTGGAGGAGGTCCAGGAGGAGTTGGAATCGGAACTGGTGTAGTTGGAGGAGGTCCAGGAGGAGTTGGGACCGGTATTGGTGGACTCGGAGGAGTTGGGGCCGGCACTGGCGGAGTAGGAACCGGTCTTACAAAGCCTGGAAAAAGTGAGCTGCTCCTTGAACTGTGTGAAAAGTATATAATCTAGACAGAATTTCAAAAATATTTCTACAATCCATGCGTCCTCCATCGTAGGTTATGGTGCTGGTGGAGCTGGGGCTTTACCAGGTGGAGGTATATCCATGACATTTTATCCACAGATTTAAGTAGCAAACGTCTAAAAGTGCAGTCTGACCCTTTTCTCACGCTCAGGTCTACGGTACCCAAATGGAGCTGGTGTAGGACTCGGAGGAAAACCAGGCAAAAGTACTGTACTTTCCTAGATTTGAGTTTTTCCATGTGAAAGAACTTCATCCAATAATGAATGTTTTTGTGTGCTGATCAGCATATGGAAATTTCGGACCAGGAGGCCAGGGTGGGGTTGGGCCTGGTGCCTATGGTGGACCTGGAGGTGGTTATGGTCCAGGAGGAACTGGGACAGGGACTGGTGGAGCCGGAGGAGGTCCCGGAGGATTTGGGACTGGACTTGGTGGAACTGGAGGGGGGGCAGGTGGAGTTGGGAGCAGGACTGGCACGTTTGGACCTGTTCCAGGAGTTACGCCTGGTGGAGTAGATACAGGTCTCGCAAAACCTGGAAAAAGTGAGCTGCTTATAAACTTGTTTATAAAATGTGTTGTCGTAAAAGTTGTAAAAAATGCATTCACTTCCCACGTTGTCAATTGTAGGTTATGGTGCCGGTGGAGCTGGAGTTTTTCTAGGTGGAGGTATGCCAATTATGTTTGACTTGCTGAATAAAATGACAGACATTACGTAAATATGTGTTACTTCCTCACAGGTCTACGTTTCCCGACTGGAGCTGGAAGTCAAGTGGGGGTTGGGCCTGGTGGCTATGGTGGTACCGGAGGTGGTGGTGTCGGTCCAGGAGGAGTTGGGACAGGATCAGGTGTATATGGCGGAGGACAAGGTGCTGTTGGCAGAGGTCCAGGAGGTGTCGGAACGAGTCAAGGTGGCATGGTGCCTGGATCAGGTCTCACAAAACCTGGAAAAAGTGAGCTGCGGTTGAACAAATGTGCAAAGTACACAGTGATTCTTGGTCAATTAAATGTGTGAAGAAATCTCCACATTTCACCTATCATGTATCATAGGTTATGGTGCTGGTGGAGCTGGAAATTTGCCAGGTGGAGGTACGCCAATTGCATTTCATTTGTGGATCTCTAAAGACAACAGGTATTCCCTTCATTCCATTTTTGTCTTTATTTCAGGATATGGAACATTCGGAGCAGGAGGCCAAGGTGGCCTTGGAGCTGGTGGCTATGGTGGTCCTGGGAGTGCTGGTACCGGTCTTGGAAACTATGGTACAGGGCTTGGACGTTATGGCACAGGCCCCGGAGGTTATGGTGCTGGGCTCGGCACTTATGGTGGTGGACCTGGGGCCTATGCTGCCAAGACAGGAGGCAGAGGTGTGGGTAGTAATATCGGTGGAACTGGAAATCTTGGAGCAGGAGCTGCTGGAGCGGGTCCTGGAGGTTTGGGAGGAGGACCAGGTTATGGTGCTGGTGGACTGGGGGGATATGGTGGTAAGATGAAGATTCTGAAAGCATGGTTCTTTACGACCACCTGAAATATAATTGATATGGTATTTCCTCTTATTCAGGTTCAAGGTATAGTCCTGGAAAACCATCAAAAAGTATGTTGACATTGACAAACATCCAGTCAGGTCTTCACATCAAGAACACTAACAGAAACATTGTTTATTTGTAGGCTATGGGGCAGGAGCTGGTGGAAATAGAGTTGGGCCTGCCGGCTATGGAACTGGAGCAGTTGGAGCCGGTTCTGGTCCAGGAAGTTTCGGAACAGGTGGTATGGGGCCTGGATCTTATGGGCCTGGCTATGCGGGAGCAGGATTGGGCGGTGCTGGAAATGGAGCAGGTGGCTATGGACCAGGTGGTGGTGCCACAGGAGCTGGGGGAGCAAGATTGGGCGCTGCTGGAAATGGAGCAGGTGGCTATGGACCAGGTGGTGGTGCCACAGGAGCTGGGAGCTATGGAACAGGTGGAGCAGGATTCGACATGAGGAAGCCGCCTAAATCTGGTATGATGACAATATATTTTTCGGACATTAGAAATGTCAAGTTAAGACATACTAAAGTTTTTCTCTATACGACAGGATATGGTTCATCATCACTTGGAGGAGCAGGCTATGGCACTGGTGGCTTTGGACCAGGCGGTGCTGGTACAGGTGGATTTGGACCAGGTGGTGGCATCAGACCCAATGGTGCTGGCATAGGAACAGGTGGCTATGGACCAAGTGCCGCTGGCACGGGAACCGGTGGCTTCGCACCTGGTGGTGGTTTCAGACCAGGTGGTTCCAGCACAGGAGGCTTTATGGCTGGGAATACCGGCCCAGGAACAGGTGGCTTTGGACCTGGTGGTGGCTTCAGACCAGGTGGTGCAGGCACTGGAACAGGTGGACTGGTGCCAAGTGGTGCTACCAAGGGCACAGGAGGCTTCCCGCCACGTGCTGCTGGCATGGGAATTGGTGGATATGGGCCAGGAGCTACTGGAGCAGGCGGCTTCGGTCCAGGTGGTGCAGGCGCAGGCACAGGTAATTATGGACCTGGTGTTCCCAGCGCAGGAGGAGGTGGCTTCGGCCCAGGTGGTGCCAGTGCAGGTGGTTTTGGAACAGGTGGCCAACAATTTGGCACAAGAAAAATGCAGAAACCAGGTAATGCAACACTACATGACATTGTAGACACAGTCACAAAAACATTTAATATTTTTAACAGAATTGCATGCATACTGTCCAACAGGAGGTGCTATTTCCAATGGATTTGGACCAGGCAGCTATGGCCCAGGGGGATATGGTCCTGGGGGAACTGGGACGGGCTCTTATGGAGGTCAAGGTGAGTGACTGGCAAGCTGATTTAAGTCGTGCACCTTGGGACTAGCTTACCATCTTAATTTGAATGGACCTAATTAGTCATTCAAATTAGTAATGATTTAAAAAAACAAAAATTTCAACAGACATTTGACATTAACAGTCGCACATGTGTGTTTGTTCAGCAGGGGGTGCTACCAACGGCTTTGGTGGAACAGCTCCTGGAGCCTATCCCGGTAAACAAACCTTGATTCTTTTGAGCATGTCTCGGGTCTGTTGGAACTTGTTTTCAAATGACGCGCAAAGGTGTAGGCCACTTCCAAATTATCCTCTCGGAAAATCATTTTATCTTGATCGTAAAAAAAAAAAAAAAAAAATCACATTTAATCCAAAAGAAGCAGTACTGTTTTGATTTATGCCGTACTGTAAATGGCACAGTTATGAATCAATTGAATTTGGTCAGAAAAGGAAAGATTGACTGAATGAATGGAAGCTTGACTTTTTATCCTTCCTGTCTGTTGTCCTGCAGGATACATGGGAGCTGCACAAAAATGTAAGCTACGCACATTTCCCTCAAGAATGGGGAAACCCCTCGTAATATTCGAAAGCATTGCGACAGAGTCTTCACAATAACATTCTTGACTTCCATTGTGTGCTACAGCCAGCGCGCAGAAGGCAGCCAAGTACGCCGCCATGCAGAACCTGCTGGGAGCCGGCGCCTACAGAGGTCTATTGTGTTTTTGTATCACGTTAGCATTCCGCTAAACTACATATGGTTGTGTAATCCACGTGTGTTGTTGTTGTTGTTGTTGTTGAAGGTGGCGGCTGTCAGGGCAAATACTGCGGCCGAAGGAGGAAGTGAGAGCGCAGACCAGGATGTGACCTCATTGCTAAAACAGCGGTGCTACTTTGACCCCAGACCAAACACGTCCTACCTTCCGTCGGAGCTTCGGCAACATCCCGCTGACGTCAGCAGCTCGCTGTAGTCGTCAGGATTCCCTCGAGACAAACCGAAATATTCATTTAAGCCAAAAGCGTTGCACTCAAAAAAAACTTTTTCAGTTCGGATGCTGCTGAGAACCTCCGCCAAGGAAAGGTCTCGCACCTTGGAGGAGGTCATCATGTGCTAAAGACCCAGCCCACCTCTAACACTGCTGATGAGGAATAACACACACCAAATGTGAGCCGAATTATTTATCAAATGTGAGGTCCTCACAAATAAACCCAAACTGTGAGGTCACAATATGCCACACGAACATCCGAGGAACCTCCTTTAGACACCATGAGAGAGTTTGTGTATGTGTGTGTGTTGGTGTGCGCATGTGTGTGTGTGTGTTTCCAGTGCGCGAGTATTAGTCCTAAGTTATAGTGACAAAGAGCAGAAGAAAACGAGCTTCTTAGCAATTTAGCCAAGTGTTACATTCAAATATCATTTTGGAAAATCTGCTTACCACAATGCTGGTGAAGGTTGCGATTTGATTTTGCATTTGGAGATGTCAATGAATGAATCCCAAAGTCACTTTGGTTTTGTTGAAACATTTTCAGTGGGAACAAAATGGAGCACTTTTGTACACGCCGCTTTTCAAATAAAATATCAACTCATGACCTTATTGCAGTGCGTGGGTTATTTTCTATGTCACACACACAAACACACACACACACACAGAGGGCGGTTGCATGTGACTCCCTGAAGGAAAGCTCCAGATGAGACTTGACTTTTTGTAAGTGGATCCAAAGCAGGACGTAACAGGACCAGGAAGGTGGAGTCTAGGTTCTATACTGGGACGAGTCCACCAGAGGAGGGGCCACCATCTGGTGTCAGTGGATCCTGTTTTTTTGTTTTTTTTCTTCACTCCGCTCACATTAGCAGGAAGTTGACACACACACAGAGGAAAGCAACCTGTGTGAGCTCGCCCAAGATGTTGCCCATGGAGCAGGTTTTTCTTCTTCTTCTCTTGCTTTTTGTGGTAACGTTAATAGGCTAAGCATTGACGGGACGCCATCAGGATGTCTCGGCGGGATCTGAGGTTTCGACGTGGGATGAGAGGACGGTAAGAAACAGCGACGGTTATCAGCTTACGTGTGTAACTTTTTGCAACAATGCACACTAGTTGCAATACACACATATTTCCTTCCCGGATCGAGCAAGCGAGCGGCAACTTCTTTACTTTTGCTTTTGTTCAAGAGTGATGGGTGGCGCTCTTGTACATGTGCTTGGCGACGAGAGGAAGGAGAGGAAACGAGGTGGAGTCATACAGGAAGTGGTCGCACACTGTTTGTGCAGCTTTGTAGATTAGCCACAACAACTCCTTTATGGTGGACATCCAGTTCCATTGTTGTTAAATTTGAATCCAAGGATTTTGCTTTGTGTAAGAAGAAGAAAATCATCCCAACAAAACTTGGACCTAGAACTTTCAACCAAGCTACCAGAAACGTGCCAACTGGCCACGGATAAAATACACCTGAAGCTGTAAATTCTGATCCGAAGCTACGCTGCCCTCTGGTGTACAGGTGCGGGGAATGCAGCTGCAACCTGTCTCACTGGTACTTCGAGCGGGACGGGCAACTGTACTGCAAGAAGCACTACTGGCAGCGTTACGGCGAGAACTGTCACGGCTGCGCTGAGGCACTCCAACCGGGACTTGTCATGGTGACTCAGCATTTATTTCAATTCAGTGACATCATTGTACTGATGTCACTGACAACTGAGAAAATACCGGCGATGTTTTAAGTTTTACTGCATCGAAACAAAATCCAGCCCAAAGCAAATCTTCAGCAGTGTGACTTCCTGCGATTAACTAAAAACTTGTTAGTCTTGTGACGTGGTGAAAGAGCGTCCGATGAAAAGTTCCTGACAATGCAGCACTTCATAGCCTTCATGCGCAAATTGTCACGAGGGCAGAAGCTCCAAACTTTAACCGATAGGGCAAACAGAGGTTCGAGACAGAAGAATCTCAAAAAGTGATTGACGAAAAAACAAAATGGCAAAAACCCAATAACCAAAAAAACAAACATGTACCGACAGGTTGCTGGAGATCAGAAGTACCACCCCGAATGCTTCAAATGTGTGACGTGTCAGATATTGATTGGAGATGGAGACAGCTACACCCTTGTGGAGCATTCCAAACTCTTCTGGTAAGCCAACATTCCATCTCTGAGGTCTTTCTGTTACTTTGGGTCGTTGAGTTGTCGTTTGCGTCCCAGTGGTCAGTGTTTCGGTCAGGGTGCCGCATCGTCGCCTTCGTCGGAACCCATCAAGAGCCCCCACACGGTGGCGCTGGTGTCACTTCCTCCACAGACAGAAGGCCAACGAGGTCTGAAGGTGGCAACTGGACTCAGTCAAAAAAGCGGTCCTTTAGTTACCGTCACAGCGTGAGTCAAACTTTAGCAGACATCCTGACTTTCAGGTTTCGATTTCCAATCCAAATCATCCTCCTTCAGGTTAGACTCGGACGCTCTTGGTCCTGACATGCTGTCTTCGCTCCACATTGGAGACAAGATTCTGGAAGTCAACGGCATTCCTGTCCACAACGTTTGCCCCAACAAGGTTCTTGATGAACCGACCATGATAAACTTGACAAAGTGAAGCCAAGCTAAGGTCAACCTTGCTTGCTTTAGGTAGCGCATGTGATCCAGGACACAAGCAGACAACTGCAGCTGACCGTGGAACACAATCCACGCTCCAAGACCTCCACCGACGATCACAAAGACTTGAACTGTGTCTGCGAGAAAGTGCCTTCGACGCACGCGCTACCAAACCTGGAGGAGGAGCCCGGCTCAGGGGCGGAGACACCGGACTCAACCAGAATGTCACCTCACCGTCACGGAACCATGGGAATGCGATCACGAAACATCCTGTAAGACGAGTTCCCGACTGTCTTTGATCCACCAAAACCATCTACCTAAGTCATGTTTCCTCCATCAGGCGGAGCTGCAGCATCGAAAAGTCTTCCTTGTCACTCTTCTCCCAAAGGAAAGACATGGTGCGCTCCGAATCTCTACGTAACGACCCCGTCGATCGAACCTATCGCATCTTCAGGCCTTCTGATCTCATCCACGGAGAAGTTCTAGGCAGGGGCTTCTTTGGACAGGCCGTCAAGGTAAGGTACGAATGTGACAATCTTTCCCACCAAATGCATATTGTGATCTTCATGTGGCTGTGAAGGTGACACATCAGGAGACAGGAGAAGTGATGGTGATGAAAGAATTGATACGTTTTGATGAAGAGACGCACAAGAGTTTCCTGAAGGAGGTAAATGTCCTTCATCAAACAACTTCATTTTGACTGTCCATTGATCTTGTGTCTGGTGATCAGGTCAAGGTGATGCGCTGTCTGGATCATCCCAATGTCCTCAAGTTCATTGGACTATTTTACAAGGACAAGCACATACACTTTGTGTCCGAATATATTCAGGGAGGAACGCTCAGAGAAACCATTGCCAAAATGGTACAGTCCATTTTTTCCCCTCCTCGAACACTTAGATGTTTAAGCACAGTGAGTAGCAAGCACGCTAATGCTAATGTTTGATCTTTATCTGGTTGGTAGGACAATAACTTTCCGTGGAACATCAGAGTGAGTTATGCCAAAGACATTGCCGCTGGAATGGTGAGTCTACGCTCGAGGTCCACGACCAAATCATCATCTCACCTTATATTTGAGATTTCTCCTTCATAGGCTTATTTACACTCCATGAACGTCATCCACCGGGATTTAAACTCACACAACTGCCTGGTCAAAGAGGTAAATTGATGGTTGTAGTTCTTTGCGTAAATGACTGCTCGTCTCATAGTGGTTGCTTTCATCTCCATCTAGAATCAGTCCGTCGTGGTTGCAGATTTTGGTCTTGCTCGTTTGGTGACTGCAGAGAGGAACCGCAGCAGAACGCCTTCTCTGGATCAACCTCCCAAGGGAACTTTGTCAGAGCTACGCAAGCCGGACCGCAGGAAGCGCTACACAGTGGTTGGGAACCCTTACTGGATGGCACCGGAGATGATCCACGGTGAGACATGAACAATTATGAAATAGAATATAGCTTCACTTTGAATGCTTGACGTGGTGTCTTTGCGCCTCTCAGGGAAAAGCTACGACGAACGTGTGGACATCTTTTCATTCGGAATCATGATTTGCGAGGTAGCCTAGTTGAAATGATGCCCGATCCTCATCCAGAGTGAGCTAAAAAAAACAATATGGAATGGCTCCGAATATTTTTCAGATTATAGGACGAGTGAGTGCCGACCCAGATTTCCTTCCTCGGAGTAACGACTTTGGTTTGAACGTGTCTGCGTTCATTGAGCGGCACCAGCCCTCCCAGTGCCCTTTGGCCTTCCTTCCGCTTGCTGCCATCTGCTGTGACTTGGATGCTGATCAAAGGTAACCTCAGCATACTTTCACCACATTGCAAATATCGGGATTATGATCTTGACAAACCTGTGGCAGGCCTTCCTTTTCCAAGTTGGAGGAGTGGCTGGAGAATCTGCTCATGCACCTGGACATGCGCCTGCCTCTCCGTTCCGAAATGGAGCAACTGAGCGGAACCTTCTGGGAGAACCGCAAACACGGTTCAAAACTGGAAGCCTCGTCCACTTCTTCTCAGAGTCCCGTGACATCTCCCGATGACGAGAACAATCAGCAACTTCCTGGAAGCGCAAATTGCATACCTCAGAACACTTATGAGCATGTGAATCAAGAACTTGCACAACAAAATGTGAACGCCAGCACGTCTTCAAACACCCCCGAAAGTCACGGATATGGACAAGACCCCTCGGGAGAAACACAAAACCAAACAGAATGTTCACAAGCTGCCAGTCTACCATCAAGTAGGTCCAGGAGGATCTGCCGAGTCTTGTGGAACAATACCATAAAGGACGACCGATCTTTGCTGTGACTGCTTCATCTTGTCAAGGGTGTTGTATACTTATTTATCTTCAAGTATGACAACAA
Source organism: Syngnathus typhle (assembly GCF_033458585.1). Taxonomy (NCBI): domain Eukaryota; kingdom Metazoa; phylum Chordata; class Actinopteri; order Syngnathiformes; family Syngnathidae; genus Syngnathus; species Syngnathus typhle. The sequence goes on from NC_083752.1 coordinate 4,211,920, forward strand.
AGTTTCTTTTCAGAAAAGCAAAAAGAAAAACAACTACGCTAAGTGAATTAAGATGAAGCTGTGTCAAAATGTGATATGTAAGCAAACTAAATTTGCACTCACTGTTACAAGTTTAAGCCACTGTTTAAGTGTTATTTTTCTAAAATAAGGCCTATTTTTCAGATATTGCATGACATACAATTGTTGATGTTTTTTTAGCTTGTTTTAATTAATGTTGAACTCATAAATTCAGAGTTCTGGAATGTTCACACAGCATCATCATCTTTGTGCCCTTCAAACTGTGTTTCAGTTTGAAACATTTTTCGTCTGATTGTGATGAATAAAAAAACTGATTCATCAGTTATCGAAATAATTGTTGGTAGTGGCGAGTTCTGTGCACGAATCGGTGGAAATTCGAATAAAAAAGAGGGCCAAATTATTCATTCCTATGGTCGAGTAAGAGTACAGAGAATAACGAGAAACACACAAAGAAATGATAAAGAACAATTAGAATAAACACACAACTACTTACTTCATGTTGCCACGACGGAATTTACGAACCGTTTATTAAAAATTAAAATAAAAAAAAAGTCAAAATCAGTCTGTTTAAATTGGAAGCCATGTTTTCTCTTCTTCTACTCCTGTTTCTTGGCGGTGGGCAAACAACTTGAGGTGCGTTAGCGCCCTCTTCTGAAATGGAGTGTGAGTTTGGATAATCCCACCGACGCGCGGTCCAGTTAAGTGTCGACGCGGCGGTGCGAGCGTGTAGTTCAGCATGGAGCACATGTCCTCGCCGGTTCGCTTCCGCAGCAACACCAAAGGTACGAATTTAATTCTCCTTTGACACTTTAATTTTTAATTTAGCTCTTCCACTTCCACTTGTTGAATTTAAACTGGGATGAAGGCTTTCCATCCACCTTCCTTTGCACTAGGGCACAATTTGACCTTCCTGCACACTGGCTGGCGCACCTCCTTGCATATTTACAGTTACTTACAGTATATCTTTATTACTTTACATTAAAGGTACTTGTATGTTGTTTGTTTACATGCTCTTTTATACTAACAAGCTTATGCCTGCCTATTCATTTCATGGCACGTTAAACAGCTGCAACTTTGTCAGAGAAGGAGGTAAGCAACATTAGCTGTTGTCTACAAAGGTTGTGTTTGTAACGTGTGTTTGAAGAGTGTGCGTTGTGTGTTCAATTTATCTCCACCCCCACCCCCGGCGGTAGCATTAAAAGCGGGATTAAGTGAGTGCAAAGCTTTGTGGGTAATGCGAGATGATGGCAAAAAGGAGGCCAGACGTGGCCTGCTGGAGTCTGCGGCTCAGTGAGCCCGCCTGACCTCGGGTTCTATCAGCTGACCATTGACTCCAGCCCTCCTTTCCCCAGCTTTTTAGAGCCAAGTCACAGGCCCAGAGTTGAGATTGGAACCGTGAACCTCTCGCCTGCGAGGCAATTGTACTAAACACCGTTACACCATGCCGTTGTATAACTCCGCCTCTTCCTGTCTCAGCTGTCCAGTCTGCGAGTGAAAGATGAGGACCACTTCCCCTTTGCCAGCAGGGCTCCGCTCCCCGCCTCGCAAACTCTTTCCTCGGCCCGGCGCGGGACGGAGGTGGCGGGCGCCAACGGACGGCATCCCGCTCTTCCAGGGACGCCGCCCCCGTCACCGAGGGTCTCCGATTGGTCCTTCCCGCTCTCCGGGAGGATGACTGTGTCACGGCGTTCGCTGGACTCGCCGCTTAGCCCCGCCTCCCGCCCGCACAGCCCCTGGGGATCTTTCGACCCCTACGACTCGGCCGAGGTGAGAACCCGGCAAATGCTCGCATCTCGAGGCGCCACTTGCTAAATTCTCTCGCGTTTGTTCAGGATCAGGATAAAGAGTACGTCGGCTTTGCCGCGTTGCCCAATCAGGTTCACCGAAAAACAGTGAAGAAAGGCTTCACCTTCACGCTGATGGTGGCAGGTGAGTCTTCACATGTGACCGTCGTTCTTCGTGGCAGAAACGCTAATAACGATGCTAACTGAGCAGGAGAGAGCGGCCTGGGAAAGTCCACGCTGATCAACAGCCTCTTCCTCACCGACCTTTACAAAGACCGAAAGATTCCCAACGCCGAAGGTCAGCAGCTCGGAACCATCCAACAAATGACGGGCCCAGAGTCCATTTTAATCATCGTCAATTATTTTTAGACGCAAGAAAGTTGTCGATGACGCTAATCGACTAGCTGTCCGTGATTAGCTTGTCGTGTGTGTCCTCGCAGAGCGCATCAGTCAGACAGTGAGCATAGTGAAGCACACGGTTAGCATCGAGGAGAAAGGCGTCAAGCTGAGGCTGAGCATCATCGACACGCCGGGCTTAGGCGACGCCGTCAACAATATGCAAAGGTCTGACACCCATGAGCTCCTTCACGTGACTTTGACACTCGGGGTTTTTGTCTTGACGCCTGGTCTCCCACGCGCTAGCTGGAAGCATTTGGAAGACTACGTGGAGCAGCAGTTCGATCAATTCTTCCGAGACGAGAGCGGCCTCAACCGCCGCAACATCCAAGACAACCGCGTGCACTGCTGCCTCTACTTCATCCCTCCTTACGGACACGGGTAGGCTAAACTCCTTGTTTCCGGTCGTGTTGGAAGTCGAGATGCTGGCGCGTTCAAGTGCCGTCCGATTTGTGCCTGCAGCCTGCGACCTCTGGACGTTGAGTGCATGCGGGCACTGCACGAAAAAGTCAACATCGTTCCCGTTTTGGCCAAAGCTGACAGCTTGACGCGGGCTGAGGTGTACAAGAAGAAAATCAAGGTAGGGCCCTCATGCTAGCGCTAATGCTAACACGTCATGTTGGATAGATTTTTGTGCCAACGCAATCATTTGTTCCCAAAAGTGACTTTTGCTTCCTTTTTAGATCCGTGAGGAGCTGCGTCGCTTCGGGATCAACATCTACCAGTTCGCCGACTGCGACTCGGACGAGGACGAAGAGTTCAAGAGACGGGACCGGCTGCTTAAGGTCAGCGAGCGAGCCGGATGACGTTTGCGTGCGACGGCCGACGTGTTGTTTTGTGCACGCGCAGGACAGCGTCCCCTTCGCTGTCATCGGGAGCAACGTCCTGGTGGAGAGTCAAGGCCGCAGGTTCAAAGGTCGCGCGTACCCCTGGGGAGTGGTGGAAGGTAACAGCGGGAGTCGCCTCGATATTTTCCACACAGCTTGGAGAAACAAAACTTCCCGTGTGTGTCGCAGTGGAGAGTCCGGCCCACTCGGATTTCCTACTCCTGCGGGATATGCTGGTGAGGACTCACATGCAGGACCTGAAGGACGTGACCCGCGAGTGCCACTACGAGAACTACCGGGCCCACTGCATCCAGAACATGACGCGCATGGTCGTCCAAAACCGCAAGCGCAGGTTGTGGGAGGGAATGAAGGCCACCCCATCCACATCATCTCCTTAATCTTTATCGTCTTGTTTCTGGGTAGCTTGCGTGAGAAGTACCAAGAAGAAAGCCACCTGGACCTCCCGTTGCCGCTCGCTGACTTCGACACAGAAAAGGAAAGACTCATCTTTGAGAAAGACCAGGAGGTACGCTGCTCACCTCGCCCTGCGCCAGCTTGCAAGCGGTATGACCTTCCTGTTGACCTTTTGCTGTTGCACTGCAGCTGAGGAGGATGCAGGCGCTTCTGGAGAGGATTCAGGAGCAGATGCAAAGCAGCCGCATATGAAAGCACTCGGCAGACCTGTGAGAAACATCCATGTTTCATTTGGCATCTTTTTCATTGTTTCTACTGCCGTCTAGTGGCTGTTAAATAAAAAGTGTTAGAAAGATCAAGCGACAAAGGAGTGTTGTAAATGTAATAATATTTATTTATTAAGAATCTTTCGGATTAATGTTGACGGCCCACAGTGCTCAGGCCTTTTTATATAACTTAACACTTTCGCCATAGGGAAAACAGCCGTGCTCGTATTAATATATAATATCAATATATATATAGCGTGAGGTCCAACGTCTTGTTCACCCGCCCGCTTTCCACATGGTCCCGCAAACATGCACCACCACAACACAAAGCAGCGTTAATAATCAGAATCAGAATAAAGATAAAAACAAGTCCGCCGCTCCAACGTGCATCACATTTAAGTCCGTCCACATGATGACACGACGCAAATGGAATCACAAACAGAAAGAAATTACATCGTTAACAAGAAAAGACAAAACGCTGTTTTCGTTCCAAAAAAATGTCCAGTCCCGAAGAGCAAAAAATCTAAACTTTGACTGTTTTTCATTTGCTTGGTGTGTGTGTGTGTGTTTTGTCACAGTGATGAAGAGGTTAAGTGTAGGCACACGCAAGCGCAAGCATGCTGGCACAGCCGCTATCACTCCAACGCAGAAAATGGGTTGCAGAAATAAAAAAAGATCTTTCACGCAGTATCACACAATTTAAAAAGCTAAAATCAAACTCGTGATTTCAGAGTTGGAGGTTTGCAACTAAACTTTTTTGTTTATGCTCAGTCACTTGTCGTTTGTGTGCGGTGCACCAGGGGGCGCTGTGACAATCTTCCCTTGCAAAGCACTGCATCAAGCTCCTCAAGTCACTTTGACATAGTCCCTAGGACCAAAGATGGTGCCAAAGCGATGCGCGATGCTTTGGCCTGAGCACAATAATGCAGGCTATCACCACCCCCGCCAAAAAAGTAACTGGAAAAAAATCAATTGCAGTTATGCAGGGGAACATGTCCATCATTTTTGGGGGCCTGTCTAGTCCCGAGAGGGTCTGATGCGTGTGACATCATCACGGTGACATCATCGTCACTTTCCGTACAAGCGCAGCGGCGTTCAAGCCAGTTTGATGGTGCTGACAGGGAAGGTGGGCACCGTTACCATGGTGACGGCTGCCTGGCCTACCAGCTGAGGGTGGGGCGCCAGTACGGCGGTGGGTTTTGCCAGCGCCGCCGCCTGCTGGCTCGCCATGCCGCCGTTGGCGCCGGCCTGAGGTGGGGGCTGCACGCGGGGCAACGCGTGATGGGCAAAGGTGTGCGTGATGTGGCCCACCATGGCGGGCTGAGACACCGACACCCCCTGCGGGTACAGGGTGGGAAGGCGGGAAGGGAGGGGCGCCCCCAGGCGTGCCACTGGGTGCACCGTGATGTGGCTGATGGGGGTGGGGCCCGGCAAAGGGGCGATGTGTGGGAGATGCTTGTGATTGGCAGGCAGGGCGTGGCTGACGGCCTGGATGACGGAGGGGTGCGACACGGACGAGACGGGGACATGGGGGACGGCGGCATGGGCGATGACAGTGGGCGGCGGTGGCGGGCCCTGAGGGGGAGGGGCGGCTGAAGACGAGGGGGGCATGGCCAGCAGGGCTGTGTGCTGGATGGACAGGTGGGGAGCCAGCATTGGCGCCTGTAGAATGGGCGCCAGAACGCCGGCCGGAGCCTCCTCGCCATCCTGCTCCAAGTTGTCTTCGCCTTCTGTCGACAACGGACACCGAAAATAAACGCCCCTAATTGCACGATGGCGAGTAAGCTGAGTCAGCTGAGCGAGGTATGACGCGACGTACCTGAGGCAGTGGAAGTGGACGCCTGGTCGTCTTCGGGCTGGATGCTTTGCCGGATGAGGCGTTCGATCTCCAGCGCATCCATCCGCAGACTCAGCTCTTTCTTCAGCTCAGATAAACGCTGCTGGGTGGCTATCTTCTCCCGAGCCAGCCGCTCCATTTCGTGCTCGTATTCCTTCTCCTTGCGCTTCAGTGTCTGCAAAATCAAGCGCTGCTTTCAGCCCACCATGATAGACGCGTGGTGGCGACAATGTTAGCTTTCCTGAAGTCAAACGCTAATGACATGTACGGCTTTTTGCATAAATATATATTTCTAAACACATGACTTTTGTTCAAAAATACTAAATATGAGAGTTTACAATGTATTATTTATTTTACAAAAAATATTTTGGGGTGAAAAGGACGATGAAAGGAAAAGGAAGTTAGCACTGGATGGTAAGTGAGCTCTTTAGTGATTATGTCATCCTGTATCACCGTGGCAACAGCTGCCTGCACGTTGCGTTGTGACTGGACCCCGCCTCCTTTCACTTCACTTCTTTCCAGGCGCACGTCGCAACTGTTGCCATGGTGAGAAGGCGACCACATTCGCGCCAATCAGAGCGCGGGAAAGTCGATGGCGGCGTCCTCGGGCGGTACCTGGATGTAACGCAAGGCGCTGCGCAGGACGCTGAGGTTGGACGTCTTCTTGTCATCCACGTTCGGGACATTCTTCTTCAGCGTCTCAAAACATTCTTTCAGGTGAGCGCGCCTGAAAAAAACATTGAGTTCACGCTTGTGTTCAAGCAACACTTTGCCCGCCATCCACAATTACCCAGTGCTTGATTGTCCTCCTTTTTCGGAACTCACCTGTTCTGCTCCAGCTTGTTGTGGACCTCCCTAGTTCCCGCCCTGAATACACACAACAAACAAACTCTAGTGCATGCAGAGATGCTCCACATGTTTTTTTTTTTTAAATACCCAAATTTCTTTTGTCATTGTGTTAATATACAACTTGTGACTTATTTTGGGGTACTGACCCTCCAGGCCTCCTCTTGGCGTTGGCCCCTCCTTTCATGTCATCCAGCGTGAGTCCATTGGTCTTGAGGTGGGACAAGGGCTGAGCCTGGTGGGACACCAGAGCGGGCCCCACGGCCGACCCGTCGCCACACACGGGGGGCGGGTACCGAATATGAACCTGAGGCTGCTGCAATGGGCTGCATTTGATTAGCCGGTTAACGCCGTCCATTTTGACATGGGGGGAACACAACAGCTGATGGGGTGGCGCCCGCGGGGGGGACTGAGAAGAGTTGTTGGCCAGCGGCGGGCCGTGGGGCACGGTCGCGGCCAGAGGGAGGGGCGCAGGCGTAGCCGCAACCACCGGCATCACGGGGATGACGGCGACGGGCGCTTGTGGCGGCCGAGGGGGCGGGGCCGCAGGGCACGGCGGCTGCTCGCCCCGGCTGACAAGGTCGGCTCCGACCTGCTGCGGTGGGAGTGGCTCCAGGCATCTTGACTCCGCCTCCTGGTTGATGAGTACCGTCACCTTCCACTGCTCCTCATCTAAAAAGGGGGGACAGGAAATGAGTTGTGATGTCATCAACAGGCTGCAGAGCTTCATAGAAAAGGTGTGTGTGGGAATCCGTGTGTAAAAACCCAGTTACCATGGAAACAGCGGCCATGATGGGAGCATCCCCATTGCAGGGATTCCTCCAACGCGTTCTGTCGCCCACATCTGACGCAATGTCGAGCCAATCACATGACTTCCTCATTTCTCACACGCACGCCCACACACGTGACAATATGGCATGCCGATGTCCCATCCGACACATTTTGCTGCACTTTTGATCATCTAAACGCTTAACCTAGTTAGTGTAAATGGCGCGCGTGCACGTCACAATCCGCACGCCAGAATGCCGCGTGCACGCGCAAGTCGATTACGTAATAGAGTGGAGTGGAAAAGCTCGGTCGGCTGGGGAGGGGGAGCCTGCCCCTCTCCCTCCCATCAATGAGTGTGTGTCTATATAGGCGAGGGCAGGGCACGTGGTGGTGGTAGTGGTGGGGGGTGTCTCACTCGATCTGACACGTCATCAGAGGAGGAGTCACCCTCCAGACACACACGCGCACACACACATTCCTTCCTTCGCCTCCTCCACGATTGTGCCCGTGCTCGGTCAACAACAAGCGCTGTGCACGGACGGGCGAGGATTGGGGGGGGGGGGACCCGAGGGGGGGGGAGACCCGCTCTTTCCCTCGCTCACGCACGTATCATAAGATGGCTATTATGTAAAAAAGCCTGTGTGTGCTCGCTGCCCGCGCACGCCGCTCAAAGTAGGACAAGTGGATTGCGCGAGTGACACACTTTGAGCACGCATGGCCCCGCTGACGTCACACTTGTGTCCGTGTGTGTGTGTGTGTGGGGGGGGGGGGGGCGTAGAAAAGCAGAGGGAAAAACGGAAAGCTCGTGACAGGAAGTCTTTAGCGACGACGTACACGCGCATGTATTTCCGCGCAGAAAAAAATGCCATGAAAAGACACCCTTGGAACCGGAAGTGGGTGCATCGCCAGTCCAAACCGAAATCGGAGGTTCAGGCGGGGGCACGTCGCTCGGTTCTTACTCTGTGTGAGACGCCGCGGTTCAGCCTGACGCTCGACCAGCTCGGTCCGATCCCGCTCGGCTTGCTCCAGGTAGCGGGCGGCCTCCAGCAGCGTGTCGATACTCATGGCCGAACCGGGATAAGGTGACGACGACGGCCGACGAGAAGAGAGGAGAGCGGTGCGGCGCCACGGGGAGGAGGGGGTGGGGGTGGCCCCTCGGGAGCGCAGGGGGGGCGGCGCTGGTGGTCGGTGGGCTTGGCCTGCACAGCTCCGCGTCCCCTCGGGCTGCTCGTGAATCCGGCTGGCTCGCTCCTCGGCGGGGCGGAGCGGGCCGGGCTCGTCCAAAGTGTTCGGGCGACAAGATGGCGATGGGGCTCGTCTAACTCACAACAAGCTTTGAGGCGTCCCAGGCCACGCCCTCCTGCAGTCTGCCCCGCCCTTTTACTACGGCAGCTGCCAAAACACGGAACACGTCACGTGCTTCTTGCTTGCAAAATATATCTCCTCAAATCCCCATTGGCGACACCATCCAGCCCTTTTGCTGTCCTTCATGTTCATTTAATCATTGAAACGCGGCGTGACCAAGACGACGTCACAGCTTCTGCGTCATGGTCGTCGCGACGCCCTCCCATCCGCAATATGGCACTTCCGAGTTTTGGTGAAGACCGTGCGGCTGCAGCGCGTGATGGCCACCCATTGGCTGCATTCGGCGGCAGCCGGCCAATCTGCGCCGAGAACAACAAGCGTGCTGCTGGGCCACATGGGCGCCCGCCCCGCCTGGAGCCGGCGCGCGCGCGCGTTATTTGCATGGCTAGCGCGTGACTTACAGGCCCCGCCCCCCTGCGAGAGAAACTGTCAGTCAAAGGGCGGGGGGGGGGGGCGGAACTCGTTGCTATGACGTCACGGAAACGTGTGGATTTTGACGGCAACCTACAACTCCTTCCAAAATCAAGAAATGATCAGCGATGTTTCTGTCTTATTAGGAAAAGCTCACATCCACAAATATCATCGCCGCGATTTTTTTTTTTTCTAAAGTAGTAATTTTAATGTATTGATCATAAAACAGATATCTGGACCCAAGGTGGCATGGAAAGCATGCAAGCTGTAAGGAGGAAGGGGAAGAGGGGCGAGTTTGCAGAGGAAGCAGCAGCAGAGTGGTGACCCAGATCGAAGTGCTGCATCACTCCATCTCCCTGGGGAGACCCAGAGGGGTGGGGATTGGGGGGGTTACCAGTAGACACCTCCATCCTGTCTCTTCGTTGCCTCCCTTCCACGTGGTTCTCACACGAACCACCTCCTCCTCCTCGCGGTGCCTTTGCGCAGCGGTCACCTCGGCAACGGTTGCCAAGATACGGGCCAACCCCGGGAGTTGCCTGAGCAAGTGGCAAGTAGGCCGGGCTCTGTCCATTAGATTATTGATGAGACGCCTTCACACCAAGACCGGGGGGGGGGGGGGGGGGCAAAATGCCGACTCAAAATCTCATCCAAGTCATCCGACGTAAATGCTCACAATTGAAGTGAGAAAAAAACAAAAAATACTCGCAGATGTCCAAAGTGTTATTTACATCCTTTTATTTCTTGAGCCTGCAAACATCACACCCACAAATACGTATACACAACTCTTAGATGAATGAACATGTGTGTGTGTGTGTGTGTGCGCACGCGTGTGAGGCAGCAGAGCAGCCCTCAGAGGGTCAACAAGGCAGCTAGCGAGCACTGGACGACAGCACACACGCACACAAGCAGCAAAGTGACGAGCAGGCGCTTTCCTCTACCGGTGTGTGTGTGTGTGTGTGGGGGGGGTCATGGGTGAGTTGGGCATCGAGGTTGTGCGGGTTCACTCAATCATCACATCACAGTCGCGCACACTTTCCACACTCACTAACACGCACGCCAGCACACATTGAAACTCGTCATTCAGTTTCTCACACAAAGCCACTTTGAGGCCCGCACTCCCCCATGGAAGGTGCCACTTGTGGACAAAGAGTCAATCATCTCCCACTTTTCGTCACGTCGACGAAAGGGGGTGTGGCTTATGGAAACCAGGAAGTGATTGGCCATGCAAGGGCGAGCACCGGCGGTCACTGTGCTGCCGTGACTGACGTCCGCAATAATTTACATCGAAGGGCAAGCGTCACCTGGGGGGGGGGGGGGGGGGAATACCGCGGGAGGGGGCCGGGAAGCCGGCTCAACGGCACTGCCACACTTTGACTGTCTGGTCCACACTGCCCGTAACCACGTAGGGAGCGCTCTTGTGGAAATCTGAGAACCAAAATAAGAAACAAAGAAGAGAAATAAGCGGGAGCGTACAACGTACGCCATATTCCAGTCGTTTTTTTTACGAAACAAAAAAAATAATCAAATTCAAGTGACCTAGAGAGGTGACAAAGTGCTCGTGCGCGTTAAGCGTCTTGGTGCAGCGTTTATTCTTGTAGTCCCAAATGCGCAAAGTCTTGTCGTCGGCGCAGCTGAGGATGAAGCCGCCGCCGGGGTGCACAAGCACGCCGCGCACCCAGTTGTCGTGGCCCACCTGCGGCAGCGACAAAGAAAGCTGTCAAACAAGCTTTGCAACAGGCACTCCATTGGCAGCACGTGTACTTGCCAGAGTCATGACACAGATCCCGATGGCGACGTCCCACATCTTAATGGTTTTGTCCCTGGACCCCGAGAGGAGGAAAGGCCCGGCCTTGGCGCTCTTCTTGTTCTACGATGTGACCAGAGTGGACATGAGAAGGGCGGGCGAGCGTTCACGGGTGGGCTGGGCTTCTTACCTGCGCACCGGTGGCCTCTAAGACGGTGGGGTGTGCGCTGTCAGGAACCCAACAGATGCACTCCACCACGTGCTCGTGGTCGCGCAGCTCCACCTTGCACTCTTTGGATGAGACGGCCCACACGCGCACCGTCTGGTCATTGGAGCAGCTGGCGATGAGCGAGCCGTCTTGGTTGGGCCGCACCATGCGCACCCACTCCCGGTGGCCCGTGAACGTCTTTACGCAGTACCTGCGCCCACACCACCACACAGGCAAACTGTCACTTCTTGCCAAATGGCGTGCTGCGCCGCACTGGCGTGTTACTAATGCGCTGGTGTGTACCCGGTGGCCACCTCCCACATCTTGATGGTCTTGTCTCGGGACGCCGACAGAATGTGGTCGGCGTTGGGCATGATGGCGACGGACGACACGTTGTGGTCGTGGCCTGAGCACCAAACGGCCCAGTGAGCATGGCGACATGGCGAGAGGCGGCGTTAGCGTGCGTGCGTACTCACCGTGCATGGTCCTGATGCACTCGAAGCCTTGGAAGTCCCAAAGCTTAATGCTCATGTCGGCCGAACACGAGGCCAGCAGCTTGCCCGTCTGGTCGAAGGAGATGTCCTGAACCGAGTCGGTGTGGCCTTTCAGCGTCCGCTCAAAGTCCCCTGCCTCGTAGTCCCACACCTGACAAGGTAAAGCGGGTAAGGTGACGAGGACACACTTGAACCAACCTGACGAAGGGGAACGATACGAGATCTATTTCAAACCAAAACGTTTAAGGTTCTATCTGCTTTTGGGTGGGGAAGAAAACTGGTTTTGTTTAATGATGGGTGAAAAATAAAGCAAATCTGGCCAGTCTTTTGATGGTTTTGGAGTTTCTACCGGACTGACCTTGATGGTGGCGTCCTCGGAGGACGTGACCATGACGGAGAAGACGGGGTGGAAGAGGACCCTGGTGACGGGAGCGCGGTGGCCACTGAGGGCGTACCTCTCCGGGGGCCTCGGGATCCACTCTTTGGGGTCCCTCTTTTGAGAGGCCGGCCCGCCGTGGCTCATCTCCTCCTTGGCCTCGTTCAGCTTGGACTCCAACTCCATCACCTGCAGAGCCAGCAAAGTTGATGCTGGCCAACCAGCCGGCCGACGGGACAAATGTGCCTCACCTTCTTCTGTAAGCGGATGACAGAGGTCCACTTCTTCTCCAAGAGCCCAGCGAACTTTTTATCCACGTCTTCATTCTGGAAAGCCCACGCAAACATTCGCTCAGGTTGATTTCACCACGCCGTGCTAGCAGCTTCATCTCAAGATGTCAAGTCGAGACTATTCTCCAAGATTGTGAACTTCTGTTCTCGCTTGACTTACTGACCATGTCCAAGTCGGCCTCCTTCTTCAAGGTGGAGTACGCGCCATCAAATCCGTTGGAGCGCAGATAGTCGGCGATGGCTCGATTTCTAAATCCGCGTTACCATGGAGACCACACACAATTAAAGCTAGCAGCCCACATAATCTGCTGCATGACGAACAGGATACGGACAGGCTACACACTTACAGTTCGTCTCTTTGTCTCTGTGACAGCACCATGACGACGACGACGGCAGCGGCCGTCTACCGCACGGGGAACTGAAGTGGGTCAGGTGATTTGCACGTGAATCTTCACACACTGAGAAGCAAAGTGGACCGGGCAGGACCGGACAACAGGAAGTGGAGTGGAAGGGATTTCTCACTGGCTGGCCAACACCTGAAGGAAGGAGCACATGGCAATTATGACCTCATCTCACAAGGACAACTTGATGGAGCACACGACGCACGGAGTCAAACTCGACATCAGCTGACGGGATGGACATGGTGTTCCACAAAGGAAAACAGGGCTAATGCTAAGGATGCCAAGAGCAGCATGAGGCCACGCGAAGACGCAACACCACTAAGCTACTTAAGCGCAAACCTGTGAGCGGTTGAAAGTTGCAGCCATAAACATGACCGAGCGTCACTCAACCTTTGTCGCCGATCACCTTCGATCTCCTCACCCTTCTGATTTCACTCTGACGTGATGTTCAAAGTTCAACTTTGCCGCCAGTCGAGGGAAATTAAAATCAAGCTCCAAGCAACAACGATGTAGGAAGGGCCAAGAGTCCTTTTTACACTGGCAATTAAAAACTGTGGATGGACTCCACATGGTCTTCTTCCCTGATCATCTTGGCGAGGCAGAGTTGCAAAGCGGTCAGGACTGAGTCACCACCAACAATAACAACTACGCCCTTTTCGTCTGACGTTAGCTCAACAACGCGCTCCTAAGGCGCCCGGATCTGTCAGATTTCCACAACGGGAGCTTGGCAGCCTACCTGCAGAACTCACAACTACGACGGCGGCTGCTGTTGCTCTCGAACGTGCGCAAGTTGCAAAAAACATACATGCACGCACAGGTTCTGCAGCCTAAAGAACAAAATCCACCTGGCGCTTGCTACTTTTAGCCGTGCACCAAACGGGGCGTCACTCAGAAGTTGTCAGGTGCACACACGACGTCAGTCTTTTGGGATGAGCGCTCGACGCCCAACACGTCAAATTACGTCATCAAACTCTCAATTGCACAGCCGGCCGGCGGCCGTGCTTAGCCTAGCATGCTAACTTAGCACTTAGCTCGTGGTTCCGCGTCACAACTTGTGGGCTAACGTTAGCCGGACGCTAATGTTCGCTGACAGGCCACGCGTGACAACACGAAAGCACAAAATATTTGGCAATTAAACGCTAGAGTTTTAATCTCGCCGCCAAAACATTTCAACACAACAAAAAGTGCGAATTTTCAGCGAGCCCCTAGCCTAGCTTAACTTGCTGCCTTTCCGCCATTTTGAGACAGACGAGAACGAGAGCGCGCGCGCACTGCAGGGAGGCAAAAACGTCCCCCAAACCCCGCAAAATGTCTTCGTGGCTCCTCACTGGTAAAGTACGCACAAGTGTGCTGGTGACTCACCCGGGGACAAATGTCGGCGATCATATTCTCAACAAATGCTCGCGGATCGTGAAAAAAATGTTTTCCGGCGGCGCGCACATCAGCCGGCAGCCGCGAGGGAGCGCTCTGCCTTGCTGCACGCGCACACGGCGGCGCGCACGCTTGAGTTTATTAGGGGGGGGGGATACGTGCGAGTAAATCAAAACAAATTTAAACTACTAGTTTTTAACTGCACCTTTGACCCTTTTTAGTGACAACTGGCATTGCACTTTAAACGTCTTAAGTCACAAAATCAGGATCAATATCACTGACACACACACACACTATGTAGGATGTATTACGCCAAACTAAAAATAAGACAAAATGAGCCCAGGTACAAGAATACAAGGATGTTATCGTTAGTTGCGGTTTTCTTCGTCTTTACGTCAAAACAAACAACAGCTGACACCGGGTATCTGCGCGTGCGCGTCAGACGATCCCGCGGTAGCCGGTTACTACGGCAACACTGCCTCCCCGCCCGGGGCGCAGCATCCACTGGGCGGCGGTGACGAGTTCACTTCCTCTTGTCGGCTTTTCAAAATTAAACCAACTTTTTAAGCACAGGAAAAGGATGTGAGCCGTGTTCACATCTGATTGTTGTATATGTGTGTGTATCAGTATGCGTTTAATTTGTTTTGTTCTTAGTGCTATGTAATCTTTTGGATGAAAACCTTCAAGAAAGACCCCAAAAGTTTGTCAAGCAATGATTTCATTTTCAAAGTCGGCACCGATGACAGAAAGGCAGGTTGGAACGAAAGAAAGAAAGAAAGAAAGAAAGAAAGAAAGAAAGAAAGAACGAAAGAAAGAAAGAAAGAAAGAAAGAAAGAAAGAAAGAAAGAAAGAAAGAAAGAAAGAAAGAAAGAAAGAAAGAAAGAAAGAAAGAACACGCTCAGCTTGCTCATGGCGGCGCTCATGTTAGCCAATCGCAAGTCCTCTCGCACGGGGTCCGGCGGCCGGACGCAAATGACATCATAGGGCTGTCTCACCCTCGGCTGCGCCCATGTCCACGCGTCCCCGCAGGCCGCCGCCCTCATCCACATCCTCCCAGTCGTCCGCCTCGCCCCCTCGCAGCAGGAGGCGGTACCGGAGGGGCACCAGAAAGAGGGCGGGGTCCGGCATGGGGTGCGGCTTCTGCGGAGACGTTACTCTCTCCCGGGGGACGCACGCCCGCACCCGCTCCGCCCTTACGCTGGCTCTGGTGAGCAGCGGTGATGGGAGCTGCTCATCATCCTCTTCTTCATCATGATCTTGGTCTTGGGGGACTAACGGTTCCCCCTGCTGGCGGGCGCCACGTTGCTGGCGCAGCTTTGCACGGGCGGCGTTGAGCTGTCGAAACAGGGCGGCCGCGGCACCCTTCTGCAGCTGGAGCTCGCGGTTGAGCAGGCTGATCTTGTGGCTGCGCCGCTTCAGCTCGTCCAGGAAGTGACGCTCGTCCCGGCGCAGGCAGCGTCCCAACTCTGATGCCCGTGCCCCCCCCAGGCGCAGCTCCCCGCGAGCTGTCGCCGCACTGCCGTGCTGCTCCTCTAGAAGACGCTGCGCTGCCTTGCAGCGTGACGCCAGGTCAGCTTCAATCAGAAGATGAAAAAACACACACACAAAATTCAATCTTTTGTGTGGCATGCAATCATGACAACATCCTAGCTCACCTGCTGTGGTCCTGTGTGGGAACCTGGAGTCCAGCTCACAACTCAGCTCTACACACATACACACACACAGGTCATCAACATCACCAGCCAAAATAAGGGGGCAAAACAACAAATGGAAACACAACAGCTTCAAATCAGCAGCATGTACTCATCTGGATGTGTGAAAGCAACAAAGTGAACTAATATGATTTCATGGTGCTGATAAGACCAACCAGAGGACGGAAAAATCAAAACATCAGCATCATCTTTGGGATGTCCTGTGTGTGCTTGTGTGCACCCACCTTGGCATCTCCTCTTGAGGTTGCTGATCTCCACGTGCAGGCCGGCCAGCAGCGTCAAATGCTCTTGCTCGAGGAAGACGATGGCTCTGTGCACGGTGGCTACGTGATGCTCCAGCTCACTGCTGGCCTCCATGGCGGGACACGACTTGACCTGCAGATGTGCACGCGCACAGAGCACGTCAGAAAACACAACAGGCAGACAGAATTCGAAACTGCTGCTGCTGATTCTGCGACTGCAGCGCGCGCCCTCGCGTCTGCCCTGCAAACGTCGCTCGTGCGCGTGTGCGTGTGGTGTGGGTCCTACCGTTACGTGGATTCCGTTCCGCTCCTCAGCCGTCCGCCACACAAAAGATCCACTCCGGACGGGTTGAGGGACGCGCTTCGAGCCGTCGCTGCAGACGACCACGCGCCAGCGGCCTGCGGACGTCGCGGAAGAGGGGGGCGAGGGGGGGGGACGACCTCCTCCTCGTCTTCACTTCCACGTAGACGCGCCTCCGCGACAACGCCGCGTGCACGACAAAGCTATGCGTGTGTTCGTGGGCGCGACTAGTGCCACCTAACGGCAGGAAGAGAGGATGATGGCAATAGAAGGAAGGGATGGGGTGTGTTTTTTTGGGGCGTTTTGAAGCCTCCTATGGATTATGATGATGGCAGGTGTGTGACGTCATAAATGCCGTCACTACAAATTATTAATGCCAAAGCACAGGTTGGTAATTTAGGTCATTTAATGTTCATCACACCAAGTTTGTGTGTTGGTGTGTGGGTGTTAAAAATACATGGCGCGTGGGGCCAATGAAAGGTTCCACAGGTGGTCTGCTGCTGCTCTTTTTTGTGGGTCACTTCAAGTCGATCGTTGATATCGAACATGCAAGAAATGGTTGCTGTGATTTGAAGGCTTCAGGCGCGTAACAGGTGAATGAAGGTGCAAGGACATTGAGAGTGTTTATGCGCGTTTGGCAGCTGTTTGAAAAGGAGAGGACAGAATTTGTGTGCTAATTTTAACCTGAACAACTTGACTCCTAGTCGAGATGCTTAAAGGAAACGCCAGGCACTTTCCGCTCCACTGTGCGCTTTGTAGTAGGCAGCCGGTACCGGTCGGGGATTGCGAGGTCTACCAGAACCAATGGTAAGTGTACGGAGACACCACGGTGAGGTCGCCGCCATATTGGATGAGGCAAAGAAGCATGATGCTTAAAAATGAAATTTTGACAAGCGTGACCCATCTCGTCGGTTTAAGAATGAGTGATTCTGCTTTGCATATTCATAGTTCGCCCATTTCACGCGTTATTATATATATGCTTATGAATATATTTAGACATATGATTGATACAACTTTCCTGTGTGTGTCAGCACAAACACTGCGAGTCCTGCTACAGCCGGCGCTGCAGGGCGCAGGTGGAGGCGGGCGTGTGCTGCGCCCTAGTGGCATGCCGCCTGCACTGCGGGGCACTCTTCCATTCGTGCAAGGAGGAGGGGCACCTGTTACTGTGCCCCTGTGCCCACGTGCCATGCCTCAACGCCGCCTATGGCTGCCCTGTCCGGCTGCCCCGTGCCCAGCTGGCCACCCACCTGCAGGCGTGCCCTGCCAGCGTGGTGGTCTGTTGCGTGGAGTGGAACCGTTGGCCCGCCATCGACGCACACTGGTACCCGAGTCCTGACCTTCACCGCAACCTGATGGGGAAATGCCAGGAGGGGGCGTGTCAGGACCTGGACTTGGCCCTGGCGCTTAAGGACCAGAAGCGCTTGTTCCGCTCACTGAAGATGAAGAAGCTTTTCCCAGAACTGACCCGGTGTACTGAAGAAGAGGATCAAGAGGAGGAGAGGATGATGAAAGAGGAAAAGAGGAAGAAGCAGGAGAAGAAGGCCACCTTGGAGAAGGAGGCTGCATCAAAGATCTGGGAGTCTTTCAGTCCTTTTCAAGTCAGCGTTATTCCTGAGGATGAACATGAAGATGAAGAAGAGACAGAAGAGGAAGTGGAGGAACTGAGTGAGCAGGAGTGGGAGCCTCAGGGGGTGAGTGAAGCTCGACTGCGGGACTTTAATGCCTGGGAGAGCATGTACAGCATGGCCATGGGCGGCTGCAGGGAGGCGGGCAGGGGCCAGCAAGAGGTCCCGGGTGTTGCAGAGAAGTCTGGTGTTGCCGCAGAGGGAGCCCACGCCTGTAGGGTCTCCCCCTTGTCGCACCTGCCCCCCGAGAAAAAGGCCCTCCTGTACAATCACGTAGAGCCCATGAAGATTGTGGCCGTAAGAACCTTCAAGGTTCCCAGCAGTTTCTCGGCCAAGCAGGGTCGCATCCGCAACCCGGGATTCTATAGGAGGGACCATAAGGCTGTGGACACCTCAGACCTGCAGGGGGCGTCAGAGAACATGCCCGTCTGGGAGGAGGTTCAGGTCAGACGCTTGATTAATGCCGCCAATGAAGCTGATCATTAAGATAATGACATGTCTGTCCTCAGGCGTCGCTGCTGTGCTCTTTGGAGAAGGAGCAGCGAGGTCACCTGATTGCTGAGACGCTTTGCACCGACGGCCTACTCCAGGACGAGGGCACGCAGACTTTCCAGTTCCTGTCGGCGCCCTTCGCCAGCGTCGCCTCCCTGGCGGACCTGACGGCCGGCCGGCAGGGCGAGCTCCACCTGCAACTGCAGCTGGAGAACGTCAGCAGCCGCCATCACAAAGCCAGCTCTGCCTTCACCGCCGTGTGCGGGCACGCCGTCCGCAGGCGTGAATACGCCGCGCATTACAAGTTTGTCTCATCAACTCGTGCATGGATTGATTTCTTGATGACCATCACCTGACTGATCAGTTGATGCAGGAACGTGCACAGCGACATCCAGATGAACGTCAACGGATGGTTCCAGCACCGGTGTCCACTGGCGTACTTGGGCTGCACCTTCAGCCAAACCAGGTTCACGCCATCCACACATCAGGCCAGCGTCGTCTTCACGTGAGAGCAACACAGATGAGTTTCTGCTTGACAAGTCCGGGCTTTGGGATGAGTGTGGGATCCACTGAATCTGATGTTTTCCTTCAGGGGGGACCTGGGCTGCTTCCAGCTACGTCCTGTCAGCCTAAGCGCTGAAAGTCACGTGACTTCCTGTGATGCTCTGAGCTCCCTACCCTTTGAGCTCCTGTGTCACGTGGCGACTTTCCTGGACAGTCTGTCGCTGTCCCAACTGGCTCTGGTGTCTCGTCTCATGAGGGAAGTTTGCTCCACACTGCTGCCCACACGAGGGATGGTCTCGCTACGCTGGGAGAGGACGGCCCGCCCTGAAGTGGGGGTTCGATGGAGTGCGAAGCACAAGGTCTTCAAAAATAAAACCGGATCAATCAAAGATGCATCCAGAAGTTGCTTCTTGGAATTTCCAGGATGACTCGGTCTCAAAGAAATTTACATAAATTGTTTCTGTCTGCAGGTGTGGCACTTCAGCAGCACCTTCTCCGCTGTGGACACGTGGAAATTCCGAGACATTCCGTCCATGTCGGAGCACCTGGGTTGGTGTCCTTACTTCGAGCGCGAGAGGAGAAGCGAGCGCTTTCTGCTGCCACTGCTGCTGGACGACAAGTGTAGACATCAGAGGAATGCACTCAAAGCAAGAGCAATAATTTAGCATTAGCCCACATTAGCATTAAGTAAGGGTTAGCGGTTGTTTGAAAACAACAAGGTGTTCATTTGCTTTCTTTAGTTTTGTTTTCTAGTAAACTTGAGTGACCTTACGCAGCTCGAAGTCTCATTTTTTGACCGATTTGACGGGTCAAAGCAAGCAAACAAAATCACTCCGGACCATGTTTTGAGCTCACATGTTTCGCAAGACGTCACATTAGAACTATTTTAATTTTGTTTCTAGAAGAAATGCTTCTGATTGGAATTGGTTTCCAAACGAGGACGTTTTGTTGTTGTTGACTTGGGTGTGTGGTGTCGACATTGAGAATTCCTTGAGCTTGTTTGACCCTCAGAGCGAGTCGAGGCTCAAAAGACGCCGAGGGGTTCGGGTGAGGGGGTCGGCCAGCTCAGCGTCTCGCTGGGCGACATAGCGACGCCTCCTGCTGGCCCGATACATCTCCAGCCTCTCTTCCTCCGCCTGGGGATCCTGTAGGACCCCTTCCCACCTCAGACACTCCCTCTCCTGCATTTCCAGCGGCGTAGGTGTCGGTGTTGCTGGCGGAGTCGGGTCTTGAGCCTCGGCCGGGGTCGGCGCTCGAGCCCCGGCCGGTGTCGGCGCTCGAGCTCGAGCCCCGGCCGGCGTCGGAGCTCGAGCCCCGGCCGGCGTCGGCGCACGAGCCCCCGCCGGCGTCGGCGCTCGAGCCCCGGCCGGCTTCAGCTCCCGAGCCTCGGTCGGGGTTGGTTCCCGAGCCTCGATCAGGGTCGGTTCCCGGGCCGCGGCCGGGGTCAGCTCCCGAGCCTTGGCCGAGGTTGGCTCTTTGGTGTTGCTTTCTGAGGCGAGGTGGGGCTCGGGCTCTCTCAGGCGGTCTTTGCTCTTTTTGCCCGGCGCTCGTCGTTTAGACGTTGGACCTCTGGGTACCGGGGTTACCTGCACCAACTCGGGGAACTTGAGTACCGGGTTGGGCTCAACTAGGGTAAATGAGGGATGACAAGCGTTAATGAGTTGGGACGATGCTCGAATTTGAGATAGATGGAAGTATAGCATTTGAAGTTACCTGGTTGCTGCAGAGGTATGTTTGAAGCACAAAGTTTCTTTTTTTTCTTCCTTTTCTTCCTCCGCCTCTTCTTTTTGTCGTCCGTCTTGTGGTTGTCTTCCTCCGACATGCTAAGAGGCTAGCTTGGCGACTCGTTTGCGCTGTTTGGTGTTGATAAAAGCGACTTTATTATGGTTAACTTTGTGTTCTCAAGCTACAAAATGTGGAGGACACAGAAGCTAGCGCCACGTGACGTTACCATGGCAACAGCATGTAACCTGCTTACCATTTGATGCAAAAGGAAGTACAACTACACATACCAAAATAAAAGCGTCTTCAAAGCTTCATCATGACGTCATTTCAACGCGAAACCTTGATATGGAGGCACACGATTGGAATCAGTAGGGTGACTTTCCAATTTAAAGTTTAGGATTTACACGGTTGGCATTTACATTATATTCAAAATTTTGGGGCGTGTTGAATGTGACCCGACAGAGATCAGTATCACCACTTGGCGGCGCTGCCGACCTTTTTTTTTTTTTTTTACCGCCAGTGTCATGAAATATGAATCTGAAATATTTCTTTACAGAGTAATAAATACAACGTATTTAATGTCTGTAATGTATGAGACACAAACGACTGAAATAAATTTGAAGAAAAAATATGGGGCTTGTTTCCTGGTTGATGCTATTAGGAACATTATAATCAAGTCAATAATTGATGAATGCACGCATTTATAGCCATTAAAGAAATCACTGTAATATGGGCGTGAATTCAGCTCGAGCGTGACGTCACAGCCAAAATGACGGAACAGCTCACGGTTTCTGTCGAACTATCTATTGAACATCTTTGCCGCTCTCCAGCGAATTCGGTGCGCCCAACCGCAGCCATACGAGCAAACGGGTCTCCTCGCGCAAAATTGGAGATTGGAGAATTGTCTTAGTTTTTTGGCAAAGCGCGTGCTCGTATATGCAGCTGGATGCGAAGAGCAGCTCAAAAGGCTTTCCCGCAGAGTTGGCGAGTTCCTCGGCGGAGGGGTCCATTAAGAGCGGTACCGGTTCGACTGAGCTCTGCACTTTTGGGCTGGACGCAACACGCACATGCATCTGAGTCAGCAGCAAGGCGCGCGCGTGCACTCATCGGCGTAAATGGAAAGCTTTTACGCGCCGCCTGTCGTGCACGCGCTCCTTAAGTGTTGTCTGTGGGTGTGGGTGGGAGGTGGTGGGGGGGATGTGGACCTGGATGAGAGAATCAGAAGCTCCTGGGCGATCACACGGATGGAGAACCTCTGAGGTTTGCCTCCTTGCGAGCTGCAGGAAATTCCACAAAAAAACACCCAGGACGACTTTTTTTCCTTTTTTGTTTCTTTTGGGCCACAAACATGGCCGTCAACACTGAGAGCAGCGCGGTGTTGGTCCAGAGGGATCCGTCCGGCACGGGAGACTTCCACGACACTGAGAAGCTGCTGAGCGCCGCTGCGGTCGCCGCTGCCGAGCGGTCGGGCGGCGGCGGCGCGTGCGACGGGCCGGACCTGCGCGGCAGCGTCCGCTCGCTGAACGCCGAGCAGAACGGCCACCGCTCGCCGCTCAAGTCCGGCTCGGTGGGCCATCTGACGGCCACGCCCAGGTCATTGTCACGCCTCAGCCTGGCGTCCGGTGGGCCGCCGGGCGCCGCGCCGCCCAGCTACTTGTGGCTGGCCGTCCTCTCCTGTCTCTGCCCCGGCGTGCCGCTCAATGTGTGCGCGCTGTGGTACGCCAGCGTGGTGAGTTCCCGCCAAACCTTGCTTACCTGACGCATTGCTAATGTCTGACAAAGTAAAAAACAAACAAACAACAGAGTCGGCAATTTCAAATCTTTCGAAACACTCGGCCTTCTCTTATTTAGCATTATTGAAGAGCAGCATCAATTTGATTCAGCAGCTTCCTTTTGGTTGCCCAATGCGGCAAACTTTGCAGGTTTTACGTGAAACTTATCACAAAACGTGTCACAATCTGACACCTAATGTGTGAAATTGTCAAACCTAATAACCTGAAAGTGATCACGTTAGCACGCAAAAACTTTTGCTTCTGATGTGTTAGCAGAAACAGTTTATTTATTTCTAGAAACAATTGAAATATTCATCAATGAAGTTGAGTTGACCAGTTGAGCACGTGCATTTTTGCCTGTCACTGACCTCTGACCTGTGGCCGCCCCACCGCCAGTCTCGCTCAGTGCTGAACAACGGTGACGTGGAAGCAGCGCGGAAGTACGGCCGCGTATCTTTGCTGCTCAGCCTCCTCGCCATGCTGCTGGGTGTGGCCGTCATCGTCTTCATCGTCTTCACCATCGGTACGGCCCTCGCCGCTCCGTTTTGCCCTCGTCTCCAAAAACGCGACTTTCTAGAAAGAAAGAAAAAAAAACCTTGAGGGCAGGTCGTTATGGACCTTAAGATTGCTGACGTAATAAATGCTCAAAGTGGTGTGTATGTGTGTGTGCGTAGAGCTCCAGCAGTGAGCAAGAGCGGCGTCCTGAGCTCCTCACACCAGGGAGGAGGAGGAGGACGGGATGGAAAAGCACAAACGCAAGAAGAAGAAGAGATGTAATGGAAGACAAGCCATGACATCAGTCTGGTACTGCTTGACCCTGAAGGTCAGAAACAGAGGAAGGAGGGGCTTGAGACGCACACGCAGTGTCCCCCTTGTCGAGGAGGTTGTGCTGCTGGCTTCCCACTGAACATTTTCCAGGAGCTCAAAATACTTCAGTTCCTGCCCCCCCCCCAACCCCCCTTTGAGACTTTTGAGCGCCCGCCCGTGTCTCTGGTGTTGCCGTGTACTTTGTATGTTTCTACTGTATGACTGACAGGCTCGTTTGTTTGCATGTGTCAAATAAACCGGAATGAGCATGTGCCGCCAGGTCGCCCCACTTGCACAACTTCTTGTTTACAAAGTCACAGAAGGTCTCGGGATTCCTCATGAAGACATGGACCAAGTGGCCGGGGAAATCCGGGTTTCTCCGCTAAAGCTCCTGCCCATCCCAGAAAAAACAATTACAATGAAAATATAGTTTACTGCTAAAAATGATCCTCACACCAAGCGTCAACTACAAAAAGGCAAATAAAACGAGACAAGTGGAAGTAGGAAGTTCCAAAATGTCAAATGACATCCTAAGAGAGTTCACGAAAGGAGTCACATCTAAAAAGCCAATTTTAATCAAATATTTGAAATCATTGCTAGTTTGTTCGGGAGGCCGAGCAAAAGAAGAAAAAGCCAGCGGCACTTTCCTGACTCCACACCAAAGAAATCAATACTGTTTTCGACTCTTCCGCACCGCCTAATCCCCCCCCCACCACCATCATCCCTCATGGCCCCAATCATCTTGTTGTTTTCTTTTTTTCTTGATTCCTTCCAACGGGAAGGAAGTGGCCAAATCGCCGCCGGCATATCTTTCGTTTTTTGTCCTGCTTTTCAATGAAGCCAACTGGAAATGCTTTTTCAAAAAGTCACGGGTAGACAAATAAATGTGGCTTAGACGCTGCCGTGTAATTTATCTGCTACAATTATCGGCACGGTGATGACTTGAACTTCCCGTTTGCTCGGCTGGGCCACCAAAGAGCCAGAGGCGTCCCCCGAGTGGACGAAGCTCCTCATCCATTGCCAACTTCCTGCATTAAGGCTTTTAAGCGATTAGCGCTGCTTAACTTGCAGCATCTCTTATTTACCCCCCCCCATCGTCACCATCCTCCTCCTCTTCTTCTGGCGCGGCGGCGTTGGCGACGTCTGCGGGGACAAGATGGGCAAGCTACGTGTAAACACTGCTGCGTCCTGCGGTTTGATTTACTGGAGGAGGCACTTAAGAGGGAAGCAGCCCCCCCAGAGAGAAAGATGAGGGGTTGCGGTGGGGGGCAGACTCCTATTACAGGCCTTTTAGCAGCCTTGGCCCTCTGCTGGTGACGCGAGGAACGACAAACCTCAGGACCCGGTGTTGCTACTTCCTGGTTTTCTCCGTGTAGAAAATTAGAACAGTTCTTTCATCCCTAAGCAAATTCTCACGGGGCTCCTGTTAAAAGTGCAATATGTCATAAATGCTTTAATATGCTGTAAAATGCTTACTTTAACCAGGCTTCATTTCACACAAGTTGTTAAACCAGGCGGCCGCCATGTTGAAAGACGACGTCATCATCTACATCATCGCCACAGTCGTCAAGTGCCTCTAACTGTCGCAAATTCATTACGCGAGCACAGAGCGCCCTCTAGCGGCCTCAATTGAGCAATGCGTGGAATTAAATCTCCTAAAAGCGCGATGAAATATTCAGTACTGAAATATTCAATGACGTGTGTGAAAGGAGTGATAAGAGTGACGTGACACAGGCCTCTTGTTTGCTTGTCTATATTCTTTTTATTCAAATATGACGAAGAGAAAGGGATGACAAAATGTTAGCACCTTGCTCACATGGGTCTCACATTTTTCATCATCAAAATACAAAAGTGCTGTGCACCACAGCAAAGCACCTGAAGTCCATCCTGGGATCACGCTCGGACCGGCCGCACCCAAGGAGGCGGCAGTACCGGCGGCAAGATGGAGGACAAGGAGGAAAAGGAAGGATGAAGATGTCGACCTCAGTGCTGGATCCTTCTGATGGACTGGATCTGTGGGGTTTGAGCTTGAGAGCCAAACTCCCGGAAGGACTTGTACTCGCCTCCACGGCAATCCGACTCCACGATGTACTGCTGGCCCCGGTAGCCTGGATACTGGTAGCATACAAACCTGACAGAGAAGAAACAATGAAAATGAATAATAATGAAAATTATCAAGTTAGCGAGGAGGTAACTTCTGTGTATCTTCACCAGGTCATGGACTTACGCGCCACTCTGGATGTTCATGGATCCAACCTGGTTGTTCAACCAGCCCATGGCCTGCAGGGAGGGGTAGTCGTCAGACAGCTCAAACTGGCGACCCGTCATGTTCTCCAGCTCGTAGATGGTCATGCGAGCTTCCTTGTGGTTCTGAAGAACGAGAAGAAGAAGCAGGGAGATGAGCCGGGTGGCGCGAGGTCGCCGGTGTCACGTCGGGAGCTTACGGCGCAGCAGATAGGCCTGAAGGAGAGCATCCTCTCGATGCGGTAAGAGTTGCTACCGCCGTAGGCCTCGAAGCGAGGGTAGTCGCCTTTCTCCAGGACGAACTGCTGGCCGCAGAAGCTGGAGTGCTCGTAGCCTACCCAGCTGGACGCGCCAGGTGGAGGAAGTCAGTACTCGGTTCCCTTTGCGGAAATGAGGCGTTGGGAGCATACGTACGCGCCGCACTCCACCTTGAGGGAGCGGATGTTGTCCAGCCCGCACTCCACAATGTTCTGGCAGCTGGCCGTGAACTCCGCACGCTTGCCTTGGAAGTGCTCCTGGTCGTACACCGTCATCTGCACACACAAGGAGCCTCGCTCAAGGAGTCCGCCGTGGAGGTACCGACGGCGGCGGACGCCAGCTCACCTTCCAGGGGCCGCTGGGCGAGAGCTTGGGCACAGACATCTTCTTCCTGTGTGCAAACATAGTTCAAGTCACCAGTACTAAGGAATCTCCTAAAGTCCAAAACCTTACCTAGCAAAACGTTGATCTGAGTGTCACAGGGTTCCGTTGAGGTGGTTGTCGAGGTGCCGCTCGCAGGGGCTTATATGTGCATCGCGCTCAGGGGGAACTCGGGGGCACGGGCGGGTGCCCCTTGTCAGCAATTTGCTTTGGAGCTGCCACGCGCACAAACATTCTGAGATCGCACACACTTTGTATCACCTTGTTGTGCACACGCATGCAAAACTAATGCAAGTAAATGCACATATAAGTGAGATGTGTGTGTGTGTACCATCGCTTCACTGGAGAAGCAAAGGTGGGCTCTAAAAACATTGTTGCGCAAGACATTCCTGCAGGATGTGTGTGCGTGTGCGTGTGTGTGACGCGACATCAATGCCTCACATAAGCCTGCTGAGTTTGCGTGTCTCATTGTGACAGGCCACACGCATCAGCAGAATCCCGCACACACGTGCACACATGACTAACAACGATAGCGAATACAATTACGGTTTGAAATGACCCCGACTCGTTACTATTAGGAACTTTTAATTTTAGGAACACATTGGCAATCACGACACTTTTTTGAAGGCGCCTCTCTATGACTTGGCTTCTTCGATTAGAAACACAAAAGTGAGACTAAGTGTGACGTCGCTGTCTTCATTCTCCCCTTTTTAATAAAAAAATGCTCATCTTTTTGTCTTCGTCCGTGACATCATCGCCACCTAGTGAGGAAAAAAACACACAGCAGTTGTTTTGGATGTGTTTGTCAACATGCTCAAGGTCCGCTCTCAAAATCAATAGTGTGTGTGTGTGCAGGATTATTGTCACACTAGTTAACCAAAAGGACACACGGATCAGTGTGCATTTGATATCGATTGACCCCCACCCCCAAAGCAAAAAAATCAAACATGACCTTTGGTGTTGTGGAGTAGCTGGACCAATGGGACGGCAGAACGTCCCGTCTGCTTGTTTTTCATCGTTGTCCTGCTGCCACTTTGAACTCAGACTCCCTCGACCGTCGAGTCCTCTTGTGGAAACTTTATCACTGCTCAACGTTTGACGGCTTCTTCTCGTCTTCCACTCGGCGCCATGAAGACGCTATGCATCTTCATCGCGGTGATGATGATGATGGTGATGGATGCCACCTTGGCTGCAGACGGTACAGCAACTCAAACACATATCTTCATTGTTACATATTTTCAACATGTCCGTGTTTGCAGAGACGTGCTCTGGTCGCTGCGGTTCTTTTGACCCACTGAAGAAGTGTCAGTGTGATTCCATGTGCGTTTACTACGGAAGCTGCTGTGACGACTTTGACAAATCGTGTCCCAAGAAAAGTGAGTGACCTTCAAGTGTGTCCTCGTTTGAAGACGTTTCTCACCTGTTTCTGTCCTTGAGCAGCACGTGGTGACACGTTCGAAGAAGCTGAAGACAACCAGACTACGGTGGAGACGCCGGTGGACGTGTTGGCCTCGAGTGCGGCGCCGACCAGCTCCAGCGCGGTGCTGACCACCTCTGAGGAACCTTGGCCTCCGCGTCCTACAACGCAAGAACCCACGGGGTCACCTGCCGACCGAGACGCGGCCACCTGCAGCGGGAAGCCCTTTGACGCCTTCCTGCAACTGAAGAATGGATCTGTGTACGCCTTCAGAGGTACGCCCCCTGCAGGAGAGACATGACATTTGGACTCATTGTTAGCATGATTGAGATCTGGAGTGTCGGGTTTCTCGCAGGCGAATATTTCTTTGAGCTGGACGACAAGGCCGTGCTTCCCGGCTATCCCAAACTAATCGTGGATGTGTGGGGAATGCCGGGGCCCGTGGACGCCGCCTTCACGCGCATCAACTGCCAGGGCAAGTCGTACATTTTTCAGGTGAGCAGCAAAAATGTCATCTGAAGAATTTCCAAGCATTTGGGAGTCAGTCAGCGGAAATAAAACTCTCGACCTCCTGCCCGCCTACCGGCGTCCCTCAGGGAAGGAAGTTCTGGCGCTTTGAGGGTGACGTCCTGGACGAGGGTTACCCCAGGGACATTTCAGAAGGCTTCGACGGGATTCCGAATGACCTCCACGCCGCCTTCGCCCTGCCGGCGCCCAATCACCGGCAAAAGGAGAAGGCCTACTTCTTCAAAGGTACGCCACACGAGAACCAGCGTCAAGGTACAGGTGCACTCTTCACGCGTGTCCTTCTCAGGTGATCAGTATCACGTGTACGAGTTCGTCAACCAGCCTACCCATCATGAATGCGTCCAGATGAGTCGATCTTCACCTTCGCTCTTGTTCT
Source organism: Syngnathus typhle (assembly GCF_033458585.1). Lineage (NCBI taxonomy): Eukaryota > Metazoa > Chordata > Actinopteri > Syngnathiformes > Syngnathidae > Syngnathus > Syngnathus typhle. Next base: position 4,240,123 of record NC_083752.1, read on the forward strand.
CGCGCTATACCGACCTCTTCTGCGACCAAAGTTTGGACGACCTCTTTGCCGGACTCTTCGGGGCCGCAGGTCAGACTCGGGGTTCTGCGCACGCATAGCCCATCCTCATCCTCAACTTCATCTCAATCTTCAGCCGGCAGCCACTCAGCAGGGCCGCGGTCCATCAGAATGAACTGGCCAGGCATCAGCCCCCCGGTGGATGCGGCCATGGTGGGGCGCGTCTTCCTGAGCCCCAAAGCCACGCCGCAGCCGCCATTGCCGCCATTCCCTAGGAGCCAAAAGAAACGCAAGTGGAAGAAGCCCAACAGGAATTCCCGACGCAGGCAAACTCGCCTTTTCGACGACTTTTGGAGCGATATGTTCTACAGCGCCGAATCACTGGAGGTCCCCACCTTGCCGCCGATGCCCGCTAGCACGCCCATTCAATACGTCTACTTCTTCAAGAGAGGTGAGTTGTCGTGCTCGCTTGCGATGCGCGTACACGCATGTAATGGCGTGTGCGTGTTTCCCCTGAACAGATCAGTACTACAGAGTGGACCTGCGGACCAAACACGTGGCTCTGGTCCTCCCGCCTTACCCGCGTTCCATTGCCAAGTTCTGGCTGGGCTGCCAGCAGGAAGACATTCCTGACGCCACACATGCCGAGAAGAGATAAAATAATGACATAAATAAACACACTGACTAAATGAAAGGCAAGTTAACATATGTGGATTATTTTTTTCTTGTTAACATCCCTATTTTAATAATAGATTTTATTCGATAATTATATGTTGTCTGGTTCAAGTGCTCGTTAACATTTTGTCATGGAAAATACTGTGATTAATGACGCGCGGTTTTTGTTGCGCAAGGAAAGCGTGTTGAAAAGGCACCGCTGGGATTCGAACCCAGGATCTCCTGTTTACTAGACAGGCGCTTTAACCAACTAAGCCACGGCGCCGTGTATAGAAGGTAAGGCGTCATTTCACGGGCAATCGAGCAACATGATCCGTGGGAATTCTTAAACTGCGGTGGTATGGCGTGACGTCCACTAGGGTCTGCTGCTAAACAAATACTGTCCGCTTCTGATCAGGTTTTACATTTTTTATATTTTTGCCCTTGAAATGGGCGATTTAGGGTAAGAGAATTCTACACATTGGGAGTTACAAAACATATTTTCAATTTCAGATCCGCACCATGCAAAAAAAAAAACCCAAATACAAAGTCCAAATTCCACGCGTCCAACTCAAATCTAATACGACATTTCAAATTGTGGCATATTCTGGGTAACACTTAACATCTGATATGAACCGTGTAAGTGTAACCTCTCACCTGATAAGAACAGTGGTCGATTGACGTGTTGGTGACCTTTGACACATGAACTTTGTGACCCTGTTTGAAGAAATTCTTGTCTCAAATTCACGTGGCAAAAACACGGGTACGTGATGACGTCACTCAGCTAAGCTGGTTTGTTGCATTTAGCTATATTTTTCCCTTATAACTTCTTAGTCAAATATTTTTCCTCATTTTTAAGTCATTTCCATTCGTTACCTATCATTTTAACGGACTAACTGTAAATAATAAAATACAAATTGACATTTAATATAATGTAAAGCTCTAAAATATTAAATATGTGAAATAAATTTTATGAAATAACGGTCATTTTGCATTCTGACTGGACGAAACCAATGGGCGTGGTGTCGTAAAAGCTCAGACCCCGCCCACTATGAGGCGGGCATAGCGGGGCTGTCATTCCAAGTCAAGCCCGCTACAGTCCGTTCGACTCCGACTGGTCGCACCGTTAACGACGAACTCGCCCCCACGTACGTACACAAGCGGAATTGCACAAGGTAAGCCTGCCACACGCAAATGTTCCGGTTCGGACTTGTACTCGCCTGAGGGACTACTTTTAGTCGCGGAAGTGCGCGCCAGCTCGCACAGAACAAAAAAAACAGTCGAAAACAAAGATCCGCTGCTCGAGCCCCTTGCGCTTTTATATGAGTCAAGCGTTTACTTGACTTTGTGACGTTTTAAATATATTTTTTTTACGTTATTGTATGTGCGCGCGCGTATGTGTCGGCGACGAGCCTCCTCTCAAGTGCGCGTGCGCATGACCGTGTGTTTACATGACGCTCGCACGCACGGGTGTCCTGGAGGACCGTTTGTTACTTAGCCGAGCAATTCTCCAAAAGTAAAGTTGAACCACAGAGAGGAGAAGAGAACAAATCTCAGCTCGATCTTTGTCCTACTAAGGAACACGTGTTCCATCTTGTGCTGACTAAAGACCTGCTAGTGAATGATTGCAACCGCAGTCAACAGAACCTCCAAAAAGAGTCGACAGTATTCGTATTTGGTTGCTAACCTGCTACTCCCGGCATGTATGTGGCAGGATGTCTCGCGAACAGCAGGTGGTGGCGGCTGCCAGGCGGGCCTTTCAGACGGGCCGCTCCAGATGTCTGGAGCATCGCGTCCGGCAGCTGAAGAACCTTCAGCGTTTCCTGACTGAGCGCCGGGACGACATCGCCCAGGCCATCAAGAAGGACCTCAACAAGGTGGACAGATAGATGCCTTTACAAATGCCTGTTTGAAAAGGGACAAAGTCCCAATCGGTCACAAATCTCCAATGGAGCTTTGAGCTGACTCTCGGCCTGCGTTTGTGGCTCAGAGCCCGCTGGTGGTCCAGATGTACGAGACGCTGGGCCTGGAGGAGGAGATCGGCCTGGCCATCCGCAAACTGAAGGAATGGGCGGCGCCGCGGCCGGTGGAGAAGAACCTTATGACCGTGTCGGACACGGTCTACGTGAAGGCTGAGCCTCTGGGCTTGGTCTTGATCATCGGCGCCTGGAACTACCCGTGGGCCGTCACCTTGCAGCCGCTCATTGGCGCCATCGCCGCCGGTAAGTCAATAGCGCTTGGCAGCATGTGGGTAGCCAAACTAACCTAGTTTTAAATCTCGCCGATATGCGTCCAAAGGCCAAGTGGGCTAATAATTGCCTTTGTGCAAGCTTTCTACAAAATCAACCTCCATTTTAAGGTTGACTAACTTTTCTGCAATATCAACTTCTCACCAGCCCCCGCTCATTTGCATTTATACATCGTTCTCGTGAACACACGCGCAGGTTGTTATGCAAAGTTTGTGTGTCATGGTAATCCCAAGTGTAAAGTGTGCGTTAGCATGACACTACAAGTTTATGAGCCGGGGGGGGCTGCTTGTGACTTCAACCACTCACGAGGTGTCACTTGTTGCAGGTAACGCGGCAATCATCAAGCCGTCGGAGGTTTGCGTGCACACGGCCAAGGTGATGGACGAGCTGCTGCCCCTCTACCTGGACAAAGTAAGACATGTGGAAGAGCATCATGGCAATCATGACATCACAGTAAATGCCCAAAAAGTAAAAAAAAAAAAAAAGGCCCAATGAAATTGTCATTTTTTGACAACGTGTTATGCAGGAGCTCTACCCGGTGGTAACAGGCGGCGTGCCCGAGACACAGGAGCTACTGCGTCAAAAGTTCGACCACATCTTCTACACGGGGAACAGCGCCGTGGGAAAAGTCATCATGGCGGCGGCCGCTGCGCATCTGACACCCGTCACGTTGGAGCTAGGCGGGAAAAGTCCGTGTTACATCGACAGCAAGTGCGACGTCACCATCGCTTGCAGGTAGCTCCGACCCGACCCCCCCCTTGAGGAACAGCATCTTGCTACTTCCTTGCTCCGTGTGCAGACGTGTGGCGTGGGGCAAGTTCACCAACTGCGGCCAGACCTGCATCGCGCCAGACTACATCCTGTGTGAGCCGGCCATTCAGCAGCGTGTCATCCAAGAGCTCCACAAGGCCATCAAGGTAAGGCAGAAGCTTCTGGGTGGTGGGACTCCATTCTCAATTGATGTCTCATTTCTGGCAGGAGTTCTACACGGACAATCCCAAAACGTGCCCGGACTACGGCCGCATCATAAACCAGCGCCACTTCAAGAGGATCATGTCCATGATGGAGGATAGTACCGTCGCTGTGGGCGGAGACACCGACGAGGAGGACTGCTTCATAGGTGACGCTTTCACGTGGACGGCGGGGTCCACTTGAGCGCTAACACAACTTGTGGGTCCAGCTCCCACAGTGCTACGGGACGTCAAGCCCGACGCCAAGGTCATGCAGGAGGAGATCTTTGGACCCCTGCTGCCCATTCTCACGGTTGATGGCCTGGATGAAGCCATCAGCTTCATCAACAAAGGCGAGAAGCCTCTGGCCCTCTACATCTTCTCCAGTGATGACAAGGTACCACACCTGGACCTTACTTAGGTGTTTAGGGCCGAAGCGAGCTTGCTACGTCAAACTATGCTAACACGTTTGCCATCCCGGCTGAAGGTCATCAAGAAAATGAGGGACGAGACCTCCAGCGGAGGACTTTTGGCCAACGACTGTCTGGTGCACTTCTCGGTCAACTCGCTACCTTTTGGGGGCGTTGGTAGGCGTACACACCCTCTTGATAAGATCCAACCTTTGGACCTTCACCTAGCACAAGTTGCAACTGCCAATGCTGGCCACTAGAGGTCACTGTGGCTTCCTTTTCCGCAGGTAACAGCGGGATGGGCTCCTACCACGGCAAGCACACCTTCGACCAGCTGAGTCACCTGCGAGGATGCCTCATCAAGGCACTTAAGATGGAGGGCATGAACAACATGCGCTACCCACCTCACACAGCCAGCAAGCTGGGTTGGGCACGCTTCTTCGTGCTCAAGGGCTTCAACTTCGGCTTGATTGGACGCCTCATGCTGCTGTTTGCCGCCGCCGCCGTGCTGGCCGCCATCGCCGTCCAGGTTAGAGCAGCCGCAAATCCAAGTTGGATTGAAGAAGGCCTTACATGCTGCGTATTTTTGCTGTTTTGCAGAAGTACGACCTGCCGCACAAGTTCTACCGTTGAAGAGTCCTCAGTGCCCGGAAGCGACCAATCACTTTGCACGCACGTCATATAGTGCAAGCGAGGATCTAGCTGCTAATTCCGAACATTTCAATGTGGTGATGTCATTCTGATTTGAACTTTTATCAACAACCTGCTTTTAAAAAGGTTTTTATGCTCAACGAAGCTTTTAAGTCCGTTTCATTTCATAAGTCTGACTGACTAATCGTCGCTGTCTTCTTTTCTCGTTAATCGTAGTCGCTGTAGTTTTGCAGCACAGGTTTGTATTTTGATAATCCATGAAAAAATATGTAGAACTACATAGCAATGTAATTAAAATTAACATTGTAATCATAAATACATCCATATCTGCCTCTGGACTGCTTTTTCATGGTGTACTGAATGAATCAAAAAAATCCCGACTGCACATGAAATTTGCAATGATGTGACTTGGCCTGCAGGGGTCAGTGTTTACATGCTAAAGTCGCAAATAGAGCCTAATGCACACCTACCTGTTGGAGGTGAGGTGACAAAGCAGTGACAGCAGAGGAAGAAGGGTCACTCTGCTCTGCTTCTGTTGGGAGTCCATCATGGATCTTCTTCTGTGCCTGATGCTTGCTCTTGCTCCGCTCTTCTGTCCGTGTGCAGGTAGGACTTTTTGTGAACTTTATTTCACTTTGAAGTAGAAATAGAAGTAAGACAGGAGTATTGGAACTTGGCAAAAATCAAGAATTAGAGAAAAGGAAGCTTTCTAGTTAACGTTATGGTTGAGTTCCACAGCACAAGAAGGCCTTCAGGAAAGTGCCCATACACATGCGTCCCAATATTTTGGAGAATTAGACCACTCCAGTTGATTAATTGGAGAATTTTTTTGATGGCTGTGGATGTTGGGAACGCAAGTGTGCATTCATGCACACACACAATGGGTGTCTTGTCCTAAGGTGAGTTCAGTCTCACAGGTGTGTGTGAGAGGAATAAAGAAAACAATGAGCATTCATCAAGCTCGGAAAAGATGGAGGAGGGGACGCCGCAGCAAGCCAGATGAGAAGTGGAGAAGACGTCATAGGTGGCACAGATCCCTGACCACGGGAAAGCTCAGAAGGTGTGTGTTTGTGTGTAGGTGGGTGGTGTTACGAGAACCAGCACTCCTGTGAAGCCACTTGTAAAGGTAAGCGTGTACCTAATCAAGCGTCCCGAGCGTTACCGACCCGGTTTTGGGGTTCAGACCCGAACAGGTGGTCTTTGGACTTCCCTCACTGCGGCGGACTGCGGCAGTCGCCCATCAACATCGTCAGCAATAAAGTTCACGTCAACACGGGGCTGCCCCCGCTGGAGTTCATAGGTCACGATGAGCGGATCAACATCACTGTGGAGAACAAAGGACATTCGGGTAAACGCGGGATAAAGCAAAAATCCCCTCCCAGTGTAGAGCGGTTCTGGAGGATTCCATTCCTCATCATGGACAAGAATGGAAAACTCCCGAACCACGAGCCAGGGGAGAAGAAGGGGCCAAATGAGTGACATCTTGATCTTGTTCTGTCCAAACATTTTGCTTCAGCTCACTTCCACCTGCCTCAGTCGGTGCGTCTGACCGGAGGCGCGCTGCCGGGCCACTACCGGGCTGCCCAGTTCCACTTCCACTGGGGGGCTAGCGGAAGCCCCGGGTCGGAGCACACCGTGGACGGAGAGCGATTGCCCATGGAGGTTGCCAGTGCACTTGCAAACAAACACATTGGCTAACAGATCCACAGACTTCCACCTTGAAAATATCTTCCAAGCTTTCAATGTTACCATCTTCCTCCAATACATTGTATCGTGCTTCTAGCTTCACATCGTCCACATCAAGGAGCCGTACGGATCCCTGACTGAAGCCGAACACGACATGGCGGGAATCGCTCTGCTGGCCTTTCTCTTTGAGGTAAACACGCAGAAGCGCCGCCAAAGCGTCAACACGCAGCTAACAGGCAGTTCTACTGACAGGAAGTCAGTGACGATCACCCTCACCTGGACGCCATCATAAATGCTCTGGGACAAGTGCGCCACAATGGTAACCGGCGCTCCTCCCTGTTTCTCACGTCGACGCCGCTTTTTCCGCCTTGGCCCTCATCCGTGCCTTCTTTCCCATCCAGGCTCCACGACACTCGTGTCCGACTTCAAGCTGAGCGATATCGTCCCTCCGTCCGGGGAGCTTCACGCCTACTACCGCTACGTGGGCTCCATGACCACCCCCGGATGCGAACAAGCGGTAGCTTGGACCGTCTTCCTCAAGACGCTGCCCATCAGCAGTCGGCAGGTAGGCGGGCGAGGGTGGTGGGGGTTACGTACCGTCCAGTCACAATGGTCGTGTTCCTCGTTAGTTGGACGCCATCGTACGGCAGTGCCTTTTCTGGACCGGTCAGCCCATGACGGACATCTTCAGACCTACACAGCCGCTGGATGGACGGGTGGTGTACCGCTCCAACTCAGCCATGTGCCCACGCTTTGCCGCCTTCACGGCCCTGCTCGCCGCGACCGCCGCGCTCATCCATTGACGCGCATACACAGAGCAAAACATTTGTTATTCCGCTTAATAAATTACAACCCAAGTTCACCATCACAACTTTTAAGAAATGGAGAAATTGGATTCGTGCATCTATCACTTCTGTGCTCATAGTACTCATATTTATAAATAGTTGTGAAAAGATTCAGTCGTGTATGTGAAATGAGATTTTTTTCAATCGTAAAATAAAATTGATTTTGAAACTACATTATGCATAAATATTGACTGAATTAGTTTTTTTTTTTTTAAAGCCAACTAAACAAAATTATTACAGGACTTGAGAAAGACTTTAATAGTCTTTAATAGTCATTTTATTAGGTACACCACACAGACAGTCATTGGACCAAAGAGTTCATCAATGGACTTTGCTTTGATTCATTTGACTGATACCAAGTGAAGACTTTTCTGGCATAAACCTACTTTTTCACGTTTGATTTTGCTTCACTAATTGAGGTGAGAGTTTTGTGCTGTGCCATCCAGCCGCGTAGGTGTTCTACCTGAGCGCGCACGCTGCTCTCGGCCGTGCCGCCCGGGGCGCTGTACTGCTCCACGCTGGACTCGTAGTCCCACACCGACGCCACGTCGCCTTCCAACAGCGGGCTGTCCGCATGCAAACAAGCACAACATACAATCACCGCGAGTATGTGTGGGCGGGTGCACGTGCGTGTGTGGATGACCCAACCACCTGATGGCCTTGAGGTCCTCGCTGGCCAACTGGTTCAATGGGACCTTTTTGGATTCGGCCGTGAAAACCACTTTGCCCGCCAGTGCGTGAGCTTCCCTGAAGGCCACCTGGAGACACAAGATGGATGGACGGATGAAAAAGATCTCACTCTGGTGAAGGCTTTTATCTGCATGTACGGATTTGCACTCACCCCCTTCCTCACGAGGTAGTAGGCCAGATCGGTAGCCAGCATGTCGGCACTGAGCGCCGCCTCCATGGCGCCGGCGTCGATCTGAAAAACCAAAGACCTCTTAGTTACCTCAGAGCGAGCAACAGCTTTGCTAAGGAATCCTGGCGTCCGCTGACCTTCAGCGTGGAGATGACCCCAGCGGTGACCTGGAGGACGGCCAGGATGGAGTCGTAGCAATCGAACATGGCCTCCTTGTCCTCCTGAGGGGGAACAACACAAAACAAAAGTACAGTTGACTCCCATCTTGGAGGTGTTCTGGCGCCCAATTCATGTCATACTCTTCATCCTGGAGTCATAAATCAAAATGTATATGGAACATGAGGAGATGAGAAGGAATGTGGTACCTGCAGGTCTTTGTTGTAGGTGCTGGGAAGGCCCTTCAGCGTCATCATGAAGCCTGTGCACTAAAACAAATTTTGGAGGAGGCCGCAAGCTTGGTGAAGGGGCGAAAAAGGTAGGAGGTCTCACTCGGCCAAAGATCCGTCCCGCCTTGCTCCTGATCAGCTCCAGACTGTCGGCGTTCTTCTTCTGGGGCATCAAGCTGCTGCCCGTGCTGCGGCACACAAACGAGAGAAGTTGGCTTCTTCTGAGGGGGCGCCACGTGAGGCGCTGGCGGCTGACCTGTAGGCGTCGGCGAGTGTGACGAAGGAGAACTCTTTGGTGCTATAGAGCAGGAGGTCCTCGGCCACCTTACTCAGATGAGTCGCGCACAGCGAGGCCCAGAACAGGAACTCGGCTGCCGCACACGCGCATCAAAGAAATCAGATGCTGGGACGGGCGGCCGGTGAGGCGCCGACGGGGCATACCGACAAAGTCTCGCTGGCCGGTGGCGTCCATGCTGTTCAGGCTGACCTCGTCGAAAAACAACTCTATCAAGAACAACATTTAGCGCCCATTGAACCAAGTCGCGCCATTTACGATGCCAGCAACGACACGCGTGTCACCATTCGGACCTTTCCTCAGAAGCTCCCTGTCGATGGCGAAGGGCGTTCCGGCGATGGCGCCGCTGAAAAGCACAGGAAGCGATGCGGTCCAGTGCGGCACATTTCAATATATTTTAGCCTTGCGATTGAGGAGCTAAATATGGAGTCTCAACAAGAGATATGGCAGGCTTGCCTTTTAAGGCCGCTCCTACCTGCCCAGGGGCAAGACGTTGACACGCTTGCTGATCTCCCGCAGCCGCTCCACGTCCCGCTGCAAAGCCACGGCGTGACTTCCCGAAGACAGAACCATGAATACAAGTTGCCCTTTCTTCTTAACAACCTTTGCGCTCACCTCAGCATCCAATGGCTCCATCTGATTGGCTGAGCTCGCTGCATGTGGGTGTAACCAGGAAACAGGACCTTTATCTCTCTAGGTGGAGAAACCGATAGTTAAGAAGCCATTTGGGTGTAGGGTCTTTCCCAAGGTGGCGGCGGGTGGTGTGCGCCATCTTACGCAGCGGCGCGCTCCACCATGGCGGAGATGAGGAGGAGGGCCTCGTTCGTCAGCGTGGCGATGGCGTCACGCAGCCACAAACGCATGTCCGTCACCACCTGGTCGTTCCTGCTCCTGCCCGTGTGCAGTTTCCCTGCAGCAGGGCCAATCAGCTCCTGCAAGCCCAAACATTGTTTCTAATACTTTGACCTTCTTACCCAGGAAGGGACGGCGAGACGAACGACACACCTTAAGTCTGCGTTCATTGGCAGTGTGGATGTCTTCATCGCCGTCTTTGAGCACGAAGGTGCCTTTGCTCCACTCCTCGCTGACCTGAAAGCACAGCGCCAATATCGTCAACATATCCCGTCATTGCGGTGTGGGCTGGATGTGCGAGTAACCTGGTCCAGGCCTTGCAGGATCTGTTCCGTCTCGTCAGCGCTGAGCAGCTGGGCCCGGTGCAGAGCCTTGGCGTAGGCTTTGCTGCCTCTCAGGTCGGCGTCCCACATCCTCTTGTCGTACGACACCGACGCGTTGAAGCGCTCCATCGTTGGGTCGATGGCGCCCACAAAACGACCCCCCCACAACTTGGACCCCTGACACACAATGTGACAGAAATTGCTTGACAACTTCAGTTTGTATAGCCTATTTTTGTCCAACCGCTTAAAAGGGAACTCAAAATACTTGGGTACGATTTGACATACCTTGCCAATAAATTATTATTTCTTGTGTGGATTTGAAAAAAGATAGATAACATTTGGGAAGGCATATTGATCCGCGGTCAACATTTAGCCACAAAATGAGGTACAATTTTTGGGCCACAAAATCGACTACACGTTCTCGTGTGTAAAACAAAAATTGGTGGATGAGTTGCTTACCTCAGCTGTCATTTCGGAACACAGCGGAATTCTCGGGGTCAATAGGAACCGATAAATGAGCTAAACTGGTTTGACTTGTTCACAACGAATGAGAAAAATAAAGGAAAAGGTGCAGGAAAAAAAAACGTTCGTATCTTTTTACTCACGGCACCTGCTGTGAAACTTTACAGACGTTTTGGTTTTTGTTTTCACCAGAACGCTTGTAGCTAGTACTGAAAATTAAACTCGCCGCAATGAACAAATGTTCCTGAGAAGTCTTCGGGCGATAGACTGATGGTCGACATAAAGAAATAAGTCCAAGTAGATATAGAATGGTCAATAAATTAAATCCGTACAGCAAATATGTGACATCACCCGTCAAGCCAATTTGGAAACTGATGGCACAGCTGCTTGCTTGTTGTGGCCTAATGCATCCTGGGATATTATCAACCCATTATTAAAAAACAAACAAAATAAAAAAAATAGACTACAACAGCACTCCAACTAGAGTTCCGTCTCAAACAAAGTTTTATTTTTGAACAATTGACATATTTATCTGTTACTAAATCGGTCGTTTTGCTACTACGGAACTAAACATCTCAGGTCGTTTCGCGCGGACTTATTTTTGTAAGGCACCGACACGCCTGGCAACATGGAAGTGTAAGTCAAAAAAGGGCTCATGGTTTTTGGATATATCTCATTCGTACACAGAAAAGATGCTATAATTGTTGTAGGAAGCAATATTGATGATGAAACCTTATATAGCATCACCCTTTTCGCTGATTGATCGATTGACAAAGATTAACATATACGATCCTTTTTATATTTGATCGATTCTGTTTTTATAGCGTGACATTTGATTAAAACGTTTTCAACTCCAGATTACAGAAAAAAAAACATGCATGCATCCATCCATTATCGGAACCGCCTATCTATTTCTGGAAACTACGGAAAAAACAACACACGATATTAATAATCGTACCGCTACAGTGAATATTCTAATTCCATGAGTCAACTTGTAATATTTTCTTCTTAGGAAAAACGCTAACGCTGCCATGCTCAGCAACTATGAGGTGAGGCAAATTGCTCCATTTTGCTTTTATACTTAAATGTTATAAATAGGATGTTGCTTGAGCAAACGTTTGTAGAAGTATCAATTATTTCGTGAAATATGCGCACTGTCACATGGATATTTGTTAGGTCTTCCAGCTGCTAACTGACCTGAAGCAAGAGAAGAAGGACAGCGGCAAGAGCAAACACAGTGCCGGGCAGCAGAATCTGAACACCATCATGTATGAGGTCAGCATGTTACATGTGTGGTATAGAATAGAATATTCATGTTTCCTCATCATCGTGAGACATAATGAACATGATCAGTGTCTTCATGTCAAGGAATATGAAAACCAAATCATTGCAACATTACTTTTGACATACGTGCAAAACAAGGAGCCCTTCTTACCCCACAAGTTGCTCTCACTTGTATGTTGCAATATGTTGTCACTTCCCACCAGTCACCCTTGTGTGTCGGCAGACGCTCAAGTACTTGTCCCAGACGCCGTGCAGCCGCCAGCATCCTGAGATGCTCAAGGCCTTTCTGTCCACCATGATGCGGCACAAACTCACAAAGTCAGTCCCGGCATGGCAAAAGAAGTTGTTGTCGTGTCAGCTTGATGCATTTTCACACTTTGGGCAGGGCTGAGAAGCTGCAGTTACTCAATCACCGACCACAGACTGCCGTGGAGATGCAGCTGGTGAGTCTTTTCACTCTGGTCACAACAAGAAGCAGCGTTATTGATTGTCCTCCAGTGAAGGTCATGGGCAAAACCACCCTAAAAAGTAAAAGTTTTTTATTGCAAGTAACTGTTGTTGCTGATATGTCCACTGGAGGGCGCCCAGACTCCAATGAGCACTTCTTGTTGAATTGATATTGCAGCACTTGAGAAGATGCCAAATTGGGGTCAATGTGGGCCCTGAAGCCAAATGTTTGTTAAATATAACCGGCCTCACTTTTGATTGTCCTTGTGGCAGCCATAACAAGCATTGTCGTGATTGTGTGTGTTTGCACCCGAGATGGTGGAGGAGAGCGAGGAGCGTCTGTCAGAGGAACAGATCGAGGAGCTCATCCAGATCATTTCAGAAATTCTACCCGGCGATCCGGAGCAGGAAGTAGCAGCGACTGCCGATGGGGAGGCGGCATGAACTCCTCCATCTGAATCGGGAGCGCCCACTTTCTCAAGCCAGCTGTGCGCCGATGCGCTTGTTGTGTTGAAGCACAAACATCACTTGGCATCTGGAAGAGAACATTTGATTTTATAAAGACATTTGAACGTGTTTTTTCTTCATGCAGTCTTAGTAACCTCAAAGTTACTGATGATTTCAAATGTGAGAAAATCAAGAGATACAGTCGAATGCACTTTTCCTCTTTCTTCAATCCAATTCCAAAAATCAGCATGAGGCATGATAACGTCAATTTTGCCGTGCTAGAAAGTCAATGTGCCTGGACAAACACGTCTTTATTGTTGTAAATGAGGTCATTAGTTGCCGTTGGCTGGAAACGGAGAACGGCAGAAGACGTGTCCTCCAAGCAGTGCTCCAGTGCTAATCTTTGCTTTGACAACAACAGTCCAGATAAAAAAAATCGTCTCATTCGAGGAAAAAAAAAAAAATCGATCTGTCATTTGCATCACTTCCCGTGTGACTCTTGAGCCATCTGCTGGCACAGATCAATCATCCATTATTTATTGACATGCATTATCGAGTGTAAGGATGCAGACTGCGCATGTGCGCGTCCAACGCTCATGTTTTAGGGACAGTCAAAAAGTAGGACGAATGACTTGAGGTGGGCTTAGCTCTCAGGAAACGTCCCGGGTGAGCTTTTAGCGAGAACGTAACCGATCGATGAGCTGAAATCTTTTTGGTCTCGAGTACGGAAGTGGAGGGGAAGGGAAAAAAAATAAAAAGCGTTCTACTAGGGCCATTTAAGAGCTCCACCAATGGGGAGGTTCTAAACATGCGTTCGTCCAATCAGAATCGAGCTTTCCCCAAGGGGGCGACTTGCTTTTTTTCTGCCTTTTTTTGCTCCATCCTCCTCGTCAATTGGTGCCTCACGAGTGCTCGTTTAAGACTCACGAGCGGTCGCCAGCGGCGCCGACTGGAAACTTGGATATTCCTCGCCGCTTCTTCGTGACTACATGGCCAAGGCATTTCCGCTGCAGCAGCAAAGCTGAGAGCTTCGTAACGATTGCGCTCCTTCGTCGGGAGGCTCGGGTAAGTCATCCATCCGAACCGAACTCACGACGTCGGGGCTAGCTGGCTCGTGTCTGCACTAGCTTCTTACACTAAGCGTTTTCGGGCCTGCTGTTTGGCGATGGCTCACCTGGAGGAGGCTAGTCCAGATGTGGTGCTGCCGCCAGGCCTCGGCGGTGGCGCGCACGGGCAGCTCGGAGCAAATTGACCTGTTGATGGCGCTGCTCTTAAATCGTCGTCGTCACGTAATAGAGCACACGTTCAGTCGTCTTTGCTTTCCAGTGGTTATTTGCTGCAGCCCGAGGTCACTTGCAACTGTTGACTAGTTTCACTGGAAGTCATATGACGTCACTTTGTTTAGGTTCAAACCAACACATTTCCACGTATGTTAAAACAACCTAGACGTTAGGATCGAAGTCTTCATGTGCACATATTGGATCTATACGTTCGGAACCACCCAAGGCGTAGCGACTGTGAAGCTCCTCAGACCTCGTATGACCGCACACAAGGGGGCTCAGAACCAGCTCAAAAGTGGGTTGTGAGGCTCCTCAGCTCACATAAGGGGAATTGTCGGCATCAGTGCAAGCAGAGATCCTCCAGACAAGAGGGTCCTTCTGTGCTCAGGTTAACAAGTGGAAGCTCCCCGGTCCAGTGAGAACGTGAGTGTCGCAGTGTTGTACTTGAAATAAAGAGGAAGCCCCTTCGTCAGCACATAGCGGCGTGAGTATGAGGAAGTTTGCGGTTCTGCCAGGTCGATGGGAACGTGATCCACTGGCTCGGCCAAACTGTCAATGATGTGTAATTAGCGAAGGCGCGGTGTTGGCCCGAGGGTGTTGAGAACTCCACTCCCCTTACATTCCCCGGAGGACCGAGCCCAGCGCTTGGATGGTCGCTCCTCAGGACCGTCCCGGCAAAGTGTGCTTGTGTCGGCGTGACGCGGATGGCCTCTTTGATGCTTTCAGGTGGACACAATGGCTGTGGGCCTTCACCTGAGCGTGCCGGCGGGCCCGTAAGCTTTCCAGCGGAACTCGCGAATACACAGTCCGGATAAAGATGCGAGTGAGCCGCTCCAACGTCCTGCTGGGGTGCGTGCTCCTTTGCTCCGCCTCCCTGCTCTACCTGGGCTTGAGTGGGTTGGACTGCCCCCCCGCAAGCCGGCGCTCCCGCTGGGCAGAACTCCATCGGGGCTCGGCCAATCCCAACGCTTCGCTGGGCGAGCACCTTCCTGAAGACACACCCCTCATCTTCATCGGCGGCTTTCCCCGCAGTGGCACCACCCTGATGCGGGTCATGCTGGATGCCCACAAGGCCGTGCGCTGTGGGGAGGAGACCCGCGTCATCCCCCGACTGCTCACCATGCGCGCCTCCTGGAGCCGCTCCGCCAAGGAGCGCTTACGCCTGGACGAGGCCGGTGTCACCGACCAGGTCCTGGACTCGGCCGTGCGCGCCTTCCTCCTCGAGGTGATGTCATCACGGACATGGGGGGGACGTCTCGTATTTACGTTACAGCTGGGGGCATCTCCTTTCTGGTTGTTGACATTTTTGTTGCGAAACGTATATGTGCTTCAGGTTATCGTGGGCCACGGCGAGCCGGCGCCTCGTCTGTGCAACAAAGATCCCTTCGCCTTGAAGTCGCTGACGTACTTGGCTCACATCTTCCCTAAGAGCAAGTTTGTGTTGATGGTGCGAGACGGACGCGCCTCCATACACTCCGTCATCTCACGCAAGGTGAGCCCCCTGCTGCCGTGTGCTAGCGAAGCGCTGTGCGGTGCCCAATGAGTCTGACCTTGAATCCCTCAGGTGACCATCTCGGGCTTCGACCTGAACAATCCACGCGACTGCCTGACCAAGTGGAGCAACGCGGTGGAGACCATGTTCAACCAGTGCGTGGCGGCCGGTCCCGAGCGCTGCTTACCAGTGCGCTACGAGCACTTGGTGCTGCATCCTGAGCGCGAGATGCGTCAGCTGCTGCGCTTCCTGGAGCTCCGCTGGGACCCGGCCGTCCTGCACCACGAGGAGCTCATTGGCAAAGCCGGCGGCGTCTCGCTCTCCAAGTGAGTCGGGCGGGGTTTTCCGGGCTAGTGCCAGAAACTGCACAAGGCAAATCATTTGCATCTATTGTGACGCATGCTAGGGTGGAGCGCTCGACGGACCAGGTAGTGAAGCCGGTGAACACTGAGGCGCTGGCCAAGTGGGTGGGCCACATCCCCGACGACGTGGTGGAGCACATGGCCGAGGTGGCGCCCATGCTGGCGCGACTCGGCTACGACCCACGGGCCAACCCGCCCGATTATGCCCGCGCGCCGCCGCTCTCCAACCCGGCGCTGGTAAGTCACAGTATCTTAGCCTACCTGTCACTGAACGGCTTTATTGCCTCTCGCTCGTTTTCTCCTCAGCCTTGGAAGGTGGCAGAACCTTCCGGAGCCGCTTAGAGAACAGAAGAAGGCAGCAGAACTTTCTGGTCGCTACAACGTGCAAACGCTGCGGATCCCAGATGCACCTTAAAGGCCCTCTTCCTGTACCGCCCGCCCGCCCACCACAGCTCGCCAACATCTTTCTGCCTTTTTTTTAATTTCCCCCCTTTTTTCTTGTGGCTGTTTGTGGACTCGTACGACATCCTTTGTCGCCGTCGTGGATCTGCAAGAGCCGTGACCTCGTTGCCAATGTGAACCACTCGCTGGACTTTTTAAAGACTATTTTCTTAATAAATTATTACGAAAGATCGATGGGCACCTTACCCTTTCCGGTGGCGGGCGGGCGGGCCTACTCCCTCGCGCATGTCGATACGGTCTCATTACTGCACAGCTCGTCTACGTGGTTACAAACGAGTCAATAATAAACACAAATCAAAAACACATAATGGAGGTGTTGCTTTATTTAGCAGTTAACTGTTAGCATTAGATGGCGCACCTGAATCCATGGACATGTTCACATTTGTGACCCGACGGCCTGTTTACTTCCTAATAAGTTGAGAAGAAAACTTCCCACACTGGAAGCAATTCTACAAGTTCATTTACATCAAATCCATGAATTGGAACATGGAGGGTGCCTTGAGATAAGAGTGCCTCTACTTATAAAATGAGAAAAAAAGGACTCTGCTAGCCACCTCAACCAGAAATAATTATTCTTGCTTCATTTGATTTTGCCGAATGTCAAACTTGCCTTTTTTTTTTTTCCTGACATGATTGCAACGTGTTGTAATTTTACATCAATTTTCCAATCTTGATTCAAGTTGACTTTTGCTGTTAGGTTAACTGTATATCATAATATGATGAGGTAATTTTCAGAGTCTAAATGATAACTTTCATGAAAATGTGGTTTGAGAGGACGTGTGAAGCTACTTGGTGAAGTCTCGGTTCCGATCTCGCCCGTCAAGCGTTGTCATCGTCATCGCTCCCCGCCAGGCTGCTGTCGGTGGACTTGGCGTCATCGTCATCCTCTTTTTTGCCTTCCTGCGTTTTGTCAGGCTGCGGCTGCGATGTCGTTTTTGGCGGCGCGGCGCTGGACGCCTCTGTGGCGCCACCCGGTGGGAGGTTGGGACCTCCTCCGCCCTGCTGCGCTCCCTCCAGGAAAGACGACCAACCTTTCAGGCGCTCTTCACGTTCACGGCTCGTCTCCTCCACCTTCAACACAAACAAGCTCATCATCACCATGACAACGACAAACTGTCTTCATCAATGAAGAGGCCAATTGTGTATCCAAAGGCACCCCCCCCACTCGCACACACCTGATAGTCGGTGGTGCCGTCCCACAGCTGCGCGCTAAGCTGGCGACCTCCGAACCAGCGCCCGTGGAAGGACAGGATGCAGGCGTCGGCATGCTCCTGCTCCTTGAAGGCCACTGAGGCCACGCCGTCCGGATGCCTCTGCCCGAGCACAACAACCGCTACCAGCTCGCCGTCTCAAGCGGCCAAATCGGACGCCGGCGCCGGCCACTCACGTCAAACAGGATGACCTTCTTGACCTCGCCGAACTTCTCGCACTCTGAGCGCAGGTCTTCGCGGTATTCGTTCAGAACCAGAGGGTCCTCCTCAAAGTCAGTCGGATGAAACATATTCCTGATGATGACGACCTTTTCGTGTCGCTTCCTGGCGTCTCCTTGCTTCTCGGGCCTCCAGTCCAACTGCCTGCTCGGACACAAAGCCGGAACGCGTCAACGTCACAATGACGGGATGCACGCACGCGTACACGGTGCCCACTTTTGCTGCATCTGCATCTTCTTGCGGTAGTCCTTGTTCTTTTTCTTCTTCTTGCTGGCGTCGTATTGGCCTTTGAGTTGGAAGCGGGCCGCCTCCACGTGCACTTTGTAGCCTCTGATCTCGGACTCGTCCATAAGACGCACAGCCAACTCCACCGACTCCCTCTGAACACCCACGCAAACACACAAATTTCATCACATTGGTTTCAACGATAGAAACAAATCTCTGTGATGTTCTACGCCATGAAAACAACTTGCACTCAAAAGAATTCAGAGTCCCATTAGAGGATGTAGGCTGGCACGACCTTGAGGTAGCAGCAGAGTCCGTCTCCTTTCAGGTTGCCGTCTTTGTCCTTGTACAGTTTGACTTTGTAGTCTTCAGTGATGGGGTCTCTCATGACAATGCCGCACTTGGACATCAGCTCCACAAATTCCTCGGCGCTGGTGTCTGGGGGCAGGCCTGCAATCAAGCCATGGCCAATCAGGGAAAGAGGACAAAGACAAAATGCATCAAGCACAAACGGAAAGCGCATGACCCACCGGACACGTACACGTTGGTGTTCTTGGTGTCCTCCATGTCGAACCAACCTGAAACACACATTGGACATGCCGTCATGATTAGCATTAGCACCATAACTGTCGTCATCATCATGGCCTCACCCGGATCCGGTTTCCTCTTTTCTCCTTTGCGCTTGCCGTCTACGCCTGTGCTTGTCTGCTGCTCCGATATCGGCTCTTCCTCAGCTGCTGCCCGCTTCTCCCCTTCTGTGGCGACGGGCTTAGTGGCGGCGGCGGCAGCAGTGGCGTCAGGGTTGCCTTCCTGATTGAAGCCGTAGTTAGCCTGGTACGCCGCCATGAAGTCCTCTGTAATCTGCACACAACATGGTCAACGCGGGACTCTCAAGACACGCGATTACGGCGTGCGGTCATACTTTGGGGAACCAAGCTTTCTTGTCGTGGTCCCAGTCGTACACTGTGCCGTCGTTGGGGTCCGTGTACGTTAACGGATTGGAGGCATCATGGCTTGTCTTGCTGTACAGCTCCTGAAGGCGCAGCTGCTCCTCAAACTCCTTGTTGGCCTTGCCGCTCATCTGCACCCACAGCGTCATAATCGTCAACACTGCTTATTTGAGTTAAATCATCAAATAATATGTCTGTAAATTATCTGTCAGTTACTATTTTTTAATTATTCAATAAATCGGGTAAATAAAATGTTCATTTCTTTATTGAAAAACACAGGACAGTAATTGAAATTAGGAGTGGAAACAACGTCCAATATTTATTCAGTAAAATTCTAATGTAAATTTAAAATTTCATGTATTAAATTTCCAATGTTCTTCTCAATGAATTTAATCTAATTTGCACCACCCTCACTCGACTATTGTGTATCCATATGTAAATATTACAAATATGCCACATTAATAGCAATATAACAATACATAAAAGCAGCAGATTTGGTCGTAAGCGCAATTCAATGCTTCCTCGCTCTGCGTGTCAACAAACTGAGAAGGACTTTGGAAGTTATTTTGGTGCATGGACGTGTTTTCTATTTTGAACAGCACACGCGCAATTGATGCTAACTTAGCATCACTGCGTTAGCCTTGCCTTTCTGCAGCGTTGGAAGTCTGAATGGCGGCGAAAAGCTGCGGGGGTCAGCGCAACGAGCTCCTCGTTGGCATTCTTTTGGAACTAATAGCTTTTGTTAGAATTTTTTGACCACTGAAGACGCTGAGCTAATGTTTCGTTCGAGGCTTCATTCGCGGTGAGGCTTGAATGAAGCTCTTCCGGCGCCAAAGTCCAACTGCGCATGCGTGTCTATTCTAAAACTAGGCCGCTTGATTTGTTGCACTGGCGAGCTTGCGTTGACAAAGAGTTACACTCGAGGCAACAGCCACTCCGCCCGCCCGTGTGGTTCAGGGAGATATATCGGTTGCACGCACTAAAGCCAAACAATCGGGCTAGCTTGTAGCCAGTAAGCTTACCCTGATGGCTAGCCAGTAGCTTAGCTTGTCTTTTCGTGGAATCTGTTGTCATTAGTGCAAATCTGCGGACGATGGCGGAGGCCGGCGGAGGCCTGGATCCGGCCAGCTTGCCCCCGGGGGACCCGCAGCTCATTGGCATGATCGTGGAGCACCTGAAGAACCGAGGGTTGTTCGACGAGTTCCGACGAGACTGCCTGGCGGACGTTGACACCAAGGTAAGCCCACTCACGCTAAGCCAATAGTGCAGCACAGTTTAAAATGATCACTCTTTGGATTCCATAAATTTCTTCATATATTTTTTGCCATTTTATTTGTGCCAAAATGGCCATGAAGAAGCTGTGAAAGCCAACCAGGTTGTTGTTGAATTTATTGCACAGTCCTAAGTGTAGTCATTGTTGCTGCTTGTAGCCGGCCTACCAGAACCTCCGTCAGAAGGTAGACAATTTTGTGACGACGCACCTGAGCACTCAGGAGTGGAAGCCGTCCATCAACAAGAACCAGATGAGGAACGGACTCAGACAAAGCGTGGTCCAGTAAGTCACGGCTGTTTGTTCTGCCCATCTGCTGCAATTTTTCAGTGTACGTGACCTTGGTTACCTTCTGTGTGTGGAGGTCAGGCATGTTGGAGTCGGGGGTTGACCGGATCATCACTCAGGTTGTGGACCCAAAGATGAACCATACCTTTAGACCGCATATCGAGACGGCCATCCATGACTTCATTTCAGGAGAAAAGAAGGATGACAGTGCCGTTGGAGCTTCAGAGCAACCAGAACCATCTGAGGGACCCAAAACACCTTAGAAGAGAACTAAAGCTCCAGTTTTATTTTATTGCAAGGATATTTTGTACGCATGTTGTCACATGGGCCAATGGGAATGCGGATTTTGCTTTGCTGCCAGGCAGGACACGGCGTGTGGACGAGATGATGGTGACGTTAACACGTGCGACAATTTCGCTCTGAACATTCCGTGTTGACTTTCCCTCTCATGGACCCCAAAAGCGGGTCACGTGATCGTCACATGCCGTAAACATGTTTGCGTTGTGCGTCACACGCACGCGCATGCAATCAACTTCATGGAACTACGCTAACTTCACCTTTGTTCCTGCAAATTGATTATCAAAATGAGACATTTTCTAATCCCTTTTTCTATTTCCAAACTACAGCGGTGCCTTGACATATGAGTTCAAGTTGTTGCTCGACTACGCTTGGGACACAGATTTTTTTTTTTGGTAATATTTTCTTTTTTATAAGGAAAATAGCACTCTAATAAAAACATTGAGGAATTAAAAAAAAAAAAAAAAGCGTCAATGCATCATTCATTGTGCCGCGGGCTGCGCTCGCATGACTGAGGGTCAGAGGTCACGGTGCTCAAAGTCAAAACAGTGCTTTGAAGATGAACCTTGACCCCTGACAGAAGTACAATAATACGATACAGAAAAACAAGAGCGATAACATCTGGAGTTTTGCTTGACCTCGTCGTAAGGCACAACAACAACACCACACTCACCGAAACGGCCGCGTCATCTTCTCAGGTGGTAAGCGTGCATCAGTGCGTTTTCCGTGTAGCACCATCAATCAGCTCCTATGGAGTCGTCCAAGAGAAGTCAGACGTATATAGGAGTCACTTAAGGGAAAATTCCACACGGAATGATTAATCATCAATATTCGAGACAGAACTTGCACACAGTCCAGTTGTCACCTTGAGCGCGTGCGCGTCACTGCTGCGCCATTGGCTGTCGCTCTGGTGACGGCTCACAGTAGGCCCGTGAGCGCGCCAAGATATATAAAAAGCGCGACCGCTACGAGCGCTAGGGGAAAAACACACAAGACTCGGAGTTCGGTGGACCCTCGCCGGAAGCGCTTGCATGAGTGCAACATGGACAGACATGAGCGGCTGCTGCATTTTTTTCTTCTTGCGGTTCTGCTCCTCCCCGCGTGCCTGTACGTCTGCGCCTCGGAACCCTCCCGTGACGTCACGGATAAGCACGTTCCGAAACGGCGACTGACTCTGCAGGGCACAGGTAGGTGCTTTTGCGTTTTTGTTGCAGGACATTTAATGACTTGTTCTTTAAGCCTAAATTTAAATATAATTTTTTTCCTCTTGATGAGAGAAACCTGACAATCACAATTCAAACCAATCAAACGTGCTGAATTGGAATAATTGTTTTAGTCCATATAGAAACATGAAAAAGGACAATGTTGAAGTGGCCATGTAGTAAATCAGAATAATATTAATATTAATTAATGTAACACCATCTCAAACTTTACACCCAAGAAATTCTTACGAGAACTATCATGTCAATGCTAAGATGTACGATTGTTGTCCAGTGGACATCCAGACCTGCCTGGCGACTTCAGGCGAGGCCGGCTGCGAGACCTTTCGGTGCTTGGACAACACCTCATGCAAGATCGACGGCCTGCATCGCATCTGCGTCACGCTGCTCCAGCACGCCGGACGATACGAGGCCCAGGTGACGCAAACACTCGGACCTGCACTGGATCTCGATGTTGTGTCGCCAACCGTGTGTTTCGCATCTCAGGGCAAGTGGCGGGTGAAGGAGTCTCTCCGCTGCCTGTCTTCGGGCCTCCGTCAGCGGCTAAGCTGTGCCGGTCGGCGCTGTGCGGCCGTGAAGGATTTGCTCTCGGCGCTGCAGAGGGAATGCTTCGCCAAACATCAGCTGTGTCTCGCGGTTCGGGACCACGAGGACACCCTGGGGAGCTTGGTCCATTTCCACCTGCTTTTCCCACCGGGGTGAGCTATGTAGTGAGTAGGTCATGCTTTTGCAAAGTGTAGTGAGTATTGGTGATTTTAATTAATGCTTTCAAAACACAAATGCTTGTCATAATAACTTGCAAAAAAAATAAAATCTGGATTTTTGCGGCGTGCACTATTGCAAATGAGTAATTCTGCTCCTGCAGGCCGCACACCGAGCTCATCAACTTCCTGTTGAGGTGCGGCGACGACGTGGGTCCCTGGGTGGCACGCCGCCTCCGAGCGCAATGCCGAGACCACTGGGGGGCGCTGTGCGACAGCCTCGCCGTCACCTGCACCCGCAACCACACCAGTACCGAGCCAACCGTAGCCGGACAACTGACGTCTGACAATGTCACCAGGCATCAATAGTCATGTTGAGATTTTGAGTGACGTTTCAGAACGAACAGAACCTGTGACGTTGAATTAAACTCGAAAGTTTCCACCCCGCCTGACAATAAGCGCCCACCAGCACCCAGGAAGCAGGAAGCGGTTTAAAAAAAAAATCAAGACACTCTTTCAAATACACACTGAATGTTTTTGTTGTACAATAAACTTTTACCTCCGCCAATTAACTTGAACCTGGAAATGGAACAAGCCTCAATTGTGTTGATCTCATCTTTGAATCTGTCAGGTGATGTCTTCACGCCTATTTTGGAAATTCCGTGCTTTTGACGGCTCTGCGCGTGCAGGACACCTAAATGGAAGCCGGTGACGTCATTGCCGGAGCAAATGACTGGCATCGAAACCGGAAAAACCAGTTTGGAAACATTCTTGCAGCTGGAAGTGTTCTTAAAGTCATTCACCTGCTTGTCGTTCCTTCATTTGCGTCGCGATGAACTACTCGAGGCAGCAGCCCCCCGCCTATCGGGACCCGGACTTCTCTGCAGACTTTTCGGAACTGAACTGGCGTCTGCGTCCCAATCCGCGCATGAGCGCCACTGAACAGCTTTACTGCTCCCTCAGCAGGTTACCGTCCAAATCGAGCCGGCGAGTTACCGACAAGCCACTCCGCCGAACTGCTTCGTTCTCGGAGACGGAGGATGACGGCCCAAGCATTCCGGACTCTGCCGTCCACTCACGCGTCCCCGACGCGTCCGGTTCCGACGGAGCCCCAGATCAGGAGCGCTCCGATTCCCCGTCATTGGAGGGGGGCGACACCCCCTTCCAGAGGAGCTACGGGACCCTGCCAGATCTCATTAACAGCGGCAGGCCGCTCAGCAGGCGCAGGACCGTCGGACATGTCAATGACACGGTAGGTAGGCAACAATATGGCCGTCAAAAGGGTCCTTGAAATTTTATTGTTTTCTAAAAGTGCTTTGGTTGGATGTCATGGAATTATTAGTTCAGCGATGGTGTTGATGGGAAATAGTGAAATTAAAATCAGTATATTTGAAGTGGCTCAAATTTGACAGTGATTTGTTGCAGCTGAAAGAGGTGCGTCGGGAGGTGGAGCTGTCGCGAAGGCGCAGCATGAAGCTCAAGGCCCAAGTAGACAAACTGCAGGAGAGCCGACACGGACCCAAATGGAGTCAAGACCAAGAGCGGGTAAGTCCACGCGCGGAACGGGGCGAGGAAACGTTTTTAACGTGCGTGGCCACCTTTAGGTGACAGAGGAGGTGCTGTCCATCTTGCGGCTGATGCAGCTGATGGTGGAGGACTCGGTGTCCCGCCTCCCTGAGCCGCTTCCCTCCGGCGAAAACCGCTTGGACGCCGCCCTGGCCCAGCTGCAGGACATTGCCCGTAAAATGGCCGTCAGCGGGATCGCTAAAAAGGTTTTTATGCTTTTATCATGCTGCTTGACTCACTTTGACGTCGACCCTGCATGCTTGAGATGTTCCACCTCCTCCAGCAAAGCCCATTTTAATGTTCAGGTTCTTCCAAAGCTGATGAGCTGACGTAGTGAATTAGGTGTGTTGGAGGAGAGAAACATCCCAAACATGGATGCCAGTGGAACGCAAGGGTGCATGCAGCCTTTGACCTTTAATATTTAAATGGCCTTACAAAAGCAAAGCCTGAAAAGGTGGGCAGATCTAAGCGCACAGGAATGTTGGCGGGCCTCCTTCTGGTCTGTTGCAATGTGGACCAACCAGTTCCAGCTTAAATGTTTGTTTCAAGTGTGAGTGATCGATGTGTGCGTTGAGGGGGACCTCGCGTGAAAGATGCAAAGGTAAAGTAACGCCTGGCCGTGCCTTCAGGATGCCAAGTCGACGGGAGGGAGCGGCTCGGCGGACAGCGCCCTGCTGCAACAGGCGCTGAGGGATCGAGACGACGCTATTGAGAAGTGAGTGTCGCGAGCCGACGCTCGTCCTTCGCTTTGTGCGGCGGCTAACGTGCGCCGCGCCGCTTGCGGCAGGAAGAAAGCCATGGAGGCGGAGCTTCTGCGCAGTAAGTCGGAGATGATGCTGCTCAACAACCAGCTACTGGAGGCTGCGCAGAAACGCTTGGAGCTCTCACTGGAGCTGGAGGCCTGGAAGGTGAGTCGTCAAACCCGTTTGTATCAAACCCGCCCTAGGTGTCAGAGCCACGGGGAAAATGGAAGAACTTCACGCGTTGCCAAAAGCTAACCAAAAAACTGACACCTTTTGTTTAGCACGCTGGTTTAGTTGTTGGGCTGTTAAAGGCACGCCCGGCGACGCCTTTTTAGATACAGCGAGGCGTGACGGAAAATGGGAGCTCGCCTAAGCACGGAATCCTGCGTCGCCCTACTGAATGTGCAAAAGGGCGTTCTGGCTGAAGATCGCCCGTTCCGCATTTGGGCTCCAACTTTTCTGCTTTGTTCAGGATGATGTGCAGCTGCTGTTGAACCAGCAATTGCTGCTACAGCAGCAGGTGGATCAGAACCAGAAGAAGCCCTCACGCATGGGCATCCTGAGGAGGAACAAGCCGCCAGTGCAGCGGCCTGCCAACTTCCCGGTGGCGCCCGCACCCGCCTCACCCACCTCGCCCGTCTCACCCACGCACAACTCCACCCAGAACCTCTTCAGCCGCCCTCAGCTGTCGCCCACCTCGCCCGCCCAGGCCACCTCCGGTTGGAGGAAGTGGACTAAAAGCAACGGGGGGCGACCTGCAGTGGAGGCGCCCCAGCGCAGGGAAAACGACGGCTTCCAGGTGGTCTCGCTCGACTGACGCGCAAAGAAAAACACCACGGCCAAGTCTACCAACCAGCTGATTTTATTCCACGGGCATAATAAGCAACACATGAATAATATTTGATAACATGAGAAGGACAACAACATTACTACATTAATCTCTCTCTCTCTTTAGATTTGTGTGATCACTTGCTTTGGTTATGGCTTTGTAAATAAATAATGCCAGTCACCGCATTCACGCTCTTTCACCTTGACCACATTCTTACAATAGATGTAAATAAATTAGACTTGTACAAATATATATATATATATATATAGTTGACGACAAAAAAGCCTCCAAGTACTCATCATCTCCATGGAAACGACTCTTGTAGTGTTAAATTCGTTTAAGTTGCAGCGTACACACGATTATCAGCTCGTAAACACGTCACCGGAACACACACACGTAAAGTTGGGTAGGACAGTATGAGCCTTCGCACACATGGATTTCACGTGTTCGGATTAACAAGCAGGAACGACGTCTGAGTCAGCCCGCCCTAATCTGACTGTTTGATGGAATGAATGATAGCGATTCTAAAAGTAATTGATAGCGACAGCGCTAAATTGACCCTCATGTTCCAGGCAGTTTCCATGCTACACTTCTGTGTATTATTAAAAAAAAAAAAAAAGCCAGTCTAATAGTACCCCACTATATCACACTTTACGCAACATTGCAGATTTTTGTAAAGCCTTTACAATATCCTGTATGGTCAAGTTCCAATTTGGAGTTGTGCCCCTTCAGTGTAGTACCGCAATATGCCACAACATGCCTGGCAGCACTGAGCCCGCCGCAGCATCCTCACTTAACAGCATGAAAAAAGAGGAACAGTTAATGCTAATGCACGTTTTTTGTTCCGTTAAAACTGGGACTGGCTTTTGGAAGCAGGGTCAGAGTGTCTTCTCCTTTTCCATTTCCTCAAAGTGATGTTATACGCTAAGTCGCCCATTTGTCCCACTTTGCATGGTCGCGTCCCGTACAGGACAAGGACGAGCCGACAACCCAACCAACCTTCTCGTGGCTTGTCTAGGACCGCAGGAAGGAAACGACGGAGCTGATGAAGTCCAAAGGTTTGTCAGCGTGGATCCAGTGGCCAGCGTCAGGGATGTACTGGATGTCGGCGCACGGGAACAGCCTCTGGATTTCCGGGTAGTCGTCGGAGCTGCAGGGGAGGGCCACACAAAGCTATCGGACTGGATACTCATTAGAGAGGAAGGGTGAGAAAGGGAGCGAGAGAAAAAGAGAGCTTGAGACCGAAAGAGAGAAGTCGAGACACACCTGATGTAGGCAGAAGAGGCTCCGCCCAGGAAGAGGGTGGGGCCGTTGTAGGCGGAGCTAAAGGCGGGGAAGTCCATGATGTCATGGAGGTGAGCTGAGATGGCGTCCAGGTTAAGCCGCCAGGCGTAGCGGCCATTGCACTCCACCAGGTTGCTGAGCAGGAACTGACGCACCGAGCGCTCCTGAAAGACAAAATGGCCGTCCGGTAAGAACACCTGACCTAAACGCTCAGGGGGCGGCGTGGAGCTCTGACCTTGACAGTGCGTCGCAGCTGGTCCTCGGCCATGCGTCTGGCGGTGGAGCGCGGCAGCTCGCCAGAGACGTCCACGTCCCGCATGGCGTCAATGTACTTGTGAAGGTCGTTTCCGGCGATGCTCGGGGCAGGACTGATGTCCACCACCACCAGCCGCTCCACCAGTGTCGGCTGGCCAGTGGGAAGACAAAGAGTCGTCAGCGTTTTTATTCACACCCTAACGAGCTGAAGAAAAGACTGGCCGGCCCGACAAATGACACCTTGGTGAGGGCGAAGGTCATGGCTGTCTTCCCGCCCATACTGTGTCCGATCAGGATGCACTTGTCGATGTGCAGCTGAGCCAGAAGGTGCGACAGGTCGCCGCTCATGGCCTCGTAGGTCAGCTGGGGATCATGGGGGCTGTTGCCGTGGTTACGGGAGTCAACAGTCAGCACCTGACTGGACAAAAGGACAGTGAGGACACTTGGACCAAACACCAAAACAACCACAGATGCTTGGCTCCATTTTGCCATGACATCGTCTGCACGCTTTACCTTTCGACCCGTCCGCTGCACCAGCGACTTGGCGATGGATTGAAAGTTGGATTTGCTCCCAAACAATCCGTGGAGGAAGACCAGCGGCGGGGCGCTCTCTCCTTTCCCGTCAAAAACGTCGTACGTCAGGTTGAGCGGGCTGCAACAAGAAAACGCTTGACATCGGCGCACAAGTTAACAGAACAGGGCATAACAGTAGCTGTCAACAGCACAACTGTACGTCAGAGACGTAAAGCTTAAAATATTTTGCTGCCATGGCTCATTGAATTACTTTAGATGAGATAAGACTGAATGGCAACCCGTGAGGGAAGTCATCCATGATGTTTGTAAAAGACAAAACATGACAACTGCCTTCACACACATAAGGTGTTAGCGGGTGTAGCTAGTTGGGTAAGGCTAGCCGGCCAGCTAAGCGGCTAACTGGCTAGTTGAGTATACCGGGTGACACGCTCAGCCCATAGCCGACTGTTACCTGGTGCTGGCCGAGCTGGCATTCTTCCGTCCGGACGGCGTCCAGAGTCCGTTACAGCTCGGAAGCAGAAGCGTTCGTTGCATCCGATGGACCAGGCGACACAGGGCGGTCATGATGCTGGCGGCGGCGGTGTATGGCAAGCGGATGTGATCATACTACACATATTTGCGTTTATTTTGAAGGAGCGTTCGGAACTCCTTTTTTTTTTTTAAGCCAAGCTGTTTATTTTGAAAAATCGCCTAACAGCGTTCGGAAGGCAGACCAAGGTGCCTTGACACATTGCCTTTGTCACGTGACTTTAAACCATATTGCGGATTCGTGTAGTTTGTCCAAGTGGAATTGCCGTTGAATTTTGCTGCAGCTCCACTTCCGTGTTTTTTGGGGGAATCAGTTCATCCGCTGCAAACGTCTCTTGACTTGAATTCAGAGAAGGCTGATCCAGCCTTTCCTGTCATGCGATTACTTATGTGAGTCTGTGTTAAGACAAAATCCTTGGTAAGTAGAGTGCAATGATGATGAAATTCCGAGCAAAATGGTACAGAATAGCTTCATCAAGGAGCGTCACTGGGTTCGGGACACTTGTTTAAAGTGAAAGTATATAGTACTATATGTCAAATTTGTGTTGGCCGATAAAGCCTTAATCTCTGATTTACTATTTTAATCGGTTTTGCACACACGTTTATAGAAAAATGACAATTCCGGTCAAAAACAAGGTGTATTTCACCAAAATGATTCACAAGAGCAAAAATGTACTTTTTAAGATTTATTAAAACACTCAAGTGCATATAACAAGCCAAACTCCCTCTTTAATTCTAACCTAAAATAATTATTTCTTGTTGTTTCCAGGTCATGTCTCAGAAGGATCTGAAAGAAGCATTTGTCAGTAATCTTAATGGGACCAATTTACAGGAAGTGGTTGTGGGCTCATTAGTCACACCACTATGCATCCTCCAGCGAGGGATCATTCTAATCCTCTACCATCAAGCTAAGGGGACTCTACCTCTGCCATTCCCACAGGTTTCTCACCTGCTTCTCGATTTCTCTGTAGTGGTCCTCCCCCTCGTCCTGTCATGCACCATCCTGAGCGACCATCTTCGTCAAGTCGTCTTGAGTTTTGCCTTTGTTTTGCTATGTGTGCTTTTTTACCTCTACCGCAGTAATCGGCAAACCTCGCTCAACATCTTCCTCAATCGGACTGTTCATTTTAAACAGGTTCCCTTTGTGACCATCTTTAGAGTGATGGTGAATGTGCAAACGGCTATCAGTATTTTGGCTGTTGACTTTCGAGTCTTCCCAAGGCGGTATGCTAAGACGGAAACCTATGGAACAGGTGTTATGGATTTTGGTGTTGGGACATTCATCTTTGCAAATGGTCTGGTGTGTCCAGAAGCACGTGGCAAAAATGTTTATGGATCCAAGATGAAACATATCGGCAAGCAGCTCCTCTCCACGTGGCCCTTGATTGTTCTCGGTGCAGCACGACTCATCGCTGTCAAAATGAGCGACTACCATGAACATGTGACTGAATATGGTGTCCACTGGAATTTTTTCTTCACCGTGGCCCTTGTCAAGGTTGTGACGTCCACGCTTTTGGTTGTTATACCCGCAAGACACTCGTGGTTCTTTGCTCTTGTCATAAGTGTCGTTTATCAATTTGCTCTGGAGACAACAGGAGTCAAGACTTTCATCCTACACAATAATGACAGAGGGAAGGACTTCCTGCATGCTAACAAGGAGGGCATCTTCTCCATAGCAGGTTATGTTGCCATCTACATGGCAGGAATCCAGGTAGGATGCTATGTCATGCAGCCAAGACTCCATGTCAGAGATTGGCTCAAAGCAGTTTTGAACCTCCTCATGGGAACTCTCACTCTGTTTGCTGCTTTGTGCATGTGTCAGACTTTAGTGGAGCCAGTGTCTCGCCGTTTAGCTAATCTGACTTTTTGCCTCTGGAGTGTTGCTCAATCTCTCCTTTTTGTATCATGTCTTGGTTTCGTTGATTTGATTGTACTGTTTGCCAAAATAACATCAGGCTGTCAATTTGTACCATCATCCTGGAACTCGTATTCAGGGCCTCACAAAAAGAAAGATGAGATGGAAGGTTTGTGCCTTGTTCAAGCCATCAGTAGGAATCAGTTGTTATTTTTTCTGCTCTCAAATGTTTTGACAGGAGTGACCAACGCTTTAATCAACACACTTAATTGCGGTGATTTATTTTCTGTCTATGTCCTGCTGTCTTACATGCTTACAAACTGTGCTGTTGTATATGTTTTGCATCTCTGTCGAATTACAATAAAATTTTGGTAATTTTTCTCTATTCTATATTTCTATTCTATTTTCAACACAGTGCAACTTGTCCTCATTTTGATGGACTGAGGCAGTCTAACCAGTCGGGGGCACGATTGCAAAACATTTTGTTTCGGACTTCGTGTTTGACTGTTAAATACAGATTAGAATAATTTTCCGTCTTGACTGTGGAGAGTCCACGGACAGCGACTTCACGTTGCAGGCCTCAAGACAGGTGCCTCGCACTCTGCTCGGATCGCGGACATATATAGAATGGACTAACTGTAGGCCCCTCACGGTTGAAGCCGGATGGACGCCATCTTACGTTGCCATCGTTACCGACAACCTATTTTTTCCATTGTAAATCTTCAGATTGTGTCAGGATCTCTGTTAGTGGTAACGAGCACCACTCAAAGAACAAATTGTTATCATCAACTATCTCAGTATCGTGAACTGTGCACTTTAAATTTGTCCAGGTGGCCTTTGCTTTTATTACATTGTGGCTGGTTCTAACATGATGCAGACAAATATTTAAGCAGTACTCAGAGAAAATAAAAACAAATCTAAAATATTTTTTACCGATTAATTTGCATGCAGCTTTTCCCCCAGAATTATTGGTTCCAGGTAGACAGTAGCGGGATTGGTAACGTAAAATGGCCGCTGGTGGCTTCAATCTTCCCAACCGCCTTCAAGAATCCAGTCTATATATGTCCATATTCAAAAGGCGTTCCCCTCGCCCCACCCCTGAGAGGAATTGGGAAAATCCGATTTTTGAAAGCGACTCGAACGCAGCATCAACTCATTGGGAAGCCGCGCTTACTCAGTCGTGCTTAAAAGTAAGTCTGTAAAAGCGGGTGAGTTCAAACTACAGATGTCTTCCGTCAAATGACAACTTATTAACAAAAGCCAAAAATAATGCATTGTGCGAACCGTTTAACAAAACGAGGCGGACAGAAAAAAATGTCCGTCTTTACGGTTGAATTTACTTGAGCGAGCTTGCTTATGCTAGCGGTGCTGACTAGCAAAGCTAACAAGTGGCTTGCCGAGTTTTCTCGCGTCTACCGGTTACTAACTAATAACAGAGCAAGTGATCGCAATACACACTTTTGTGCTTCGTCTAATAAAATTCTCAACGTATTAACGACCATACGGGATCATTGTTACCTCCGCGTGTCAACGATCGTCTTTCGTGACCAGCTGATCTAACGTTAGCATGACGTCGCCTCGTCAGATGCACCCGAGTATCTTTTCCATGACATAAATGCACTTAACGCTTAAAAAAAAAAAACATAACAGACTCAAATAACCTACATTCTATCGGGCCTGCTTCCTTCTTGGTTATTCAGCTAACTACTGCTTAAAGTGCTTAACACAAAATGTAGGTCAAGGCAAGCGTAAGTGGTTGCTGTTGACAGCATTGTCAGCGTTTGTTTGTCTCGGTTTTCTAAAAACCCCGCAAATATTAGCAAAGGGAACACAATAGGTTTGCCTTATTTGTATTTACTGGATCTTTCACTTGAAACCTGCAGGTGAGCTGTATTTGAAGGTGGTGGGGGGGAGAACATCATGGCAAGTCTGGTAGCTGTATGCAAAGAAAATGAAAAGGACTACTGCTTTCTTACCGGACAGATTCCTCTCTTTATCGATGACTCGTTCACGGTAGGTCACCTTGGCTGTGTCTGTGGCTGACACTATAAATTGCTAGATTTAGTCTTCAAATTTTCAAAGGAGCCTATTTTTATTTGACTTTGATATGTAGCAATCAAATTAATTTACTGTTAGTAGCTCATTTGAGGAGTTACGGCAATTATTTGTCAAAGGCTTCAACCTTGTGAGTTTCTTATCAAGTCTAATAGAATAAAATATTTGGAGTTTTGATTTATTTCTGTTGTTGACAGCTGGTGATGGAATTTGCGGATCGTATCATGGACGTAGACAAAAGAGTAATTAGTAGTTCGCATTGGAAACAATTCACAGAGGTTGGTACATCAGGAATACTCCCTTCTCTCCATGCTTGAGTTTGAACTGAAATATGGTCCTTCTGCCTTTAGGGTCACTCCAAATTGAAGCAACAGGACTTGACTGCGGCCTTGTCAGTGGTGTCCACACAAGTGTTTAAAGCATTGTCCCAACTGGTGCCATGCGTGAGCTGCAGACGCAGTGTGGAGCGCCTCTTCTGCCATTTAGTGGAATCGGGCACCCCAGCCTTGGAGCCGCTCACGTTGAAGCCTACGGGTGTGCTGTCCGTCACCAAGGCTTGTTTAGCGGACATAAGGAAGCTGTACAGCCTCCTCTACATCCAAGGGTAAGAAATAGTTGATTGAGTCTGCTTGAATATGGATTTTTTCAAATTTCTCTTTGTTTTTATATAAACAGGTCGAAGTTGAATGCTGTCATTGATGCCATTCCTAAAACTAAAAAGAGCACCCGGTGCCAGTTGCACTCCTTGGACACAAGCAAACTCAGACCTGTAGGGTAAGGATTTTTTTTCTTGTTGGCTTTTTTTTTTTTTCCCCCTCTTTGTTTTTTATAAGTTGTGTTTGCTTCCAGGGGAATCTGGATGGATGTGTGGGAGCGGATGTCCAAGGAGTGCAGGGATGAGGTGGTACTTATCGATTGCGCCTGTCTTTTAGAGAAACTGGAGACCCACTTGCAAAAACATGGGTAATTGTTTGACTTGACACAATGTGAGTTTGTTGCGCAATCTTTATTCAGGTCCTTTTTTTTGTCTTTTAGGCTGTGCACCGACTGTAAGACCAAAGTCATGCGGGCGTACGATATCTTGATTGGGGAAGTGGACAGCAGTGAGGAGAAAGAATATTGCGCCGGCCTGTACGAGGGATTGTGTTGCTGCCCTTGTGAGCATCACATCCAGGTGTGCAACGAGACCGACTTCATCGCCCGCCTCCTTAGCCGGGCCGAGCTTGAGTTTGCAGGAGGCTCTGAGTAAGTGGAAGGTACTTGGCTTACAGTGTGTGAACTCTCTTTTGAGCCATTCGGTCTTCTGATTATAGGAGGAGACATGCCAAGACCATCGATAATGCGCAGGAAGAAGTGCTGACGTGTTTAGGCAGTCTTCTGTACGAGCGACTGCACAAGGTTTGGCAGAAACTACGAGCCGAGGAGCAGACCTTCCAGATATTGTTCCACGTGGGCATTGATGAGTTGCGCAAAAGCTTTGAGGTACTTGCCGTGAAAAGGCGCGCGTCGCGGCAAGTTGACAAAACGCGGACATTCCTAACGTTGTGTTTGTAGACGGCAGTGGAGAAGATGCAGGGGATCACTCGGCTCGAGCAGTTTGTCGAGGAGCTGTCGGAGAAAGAGAGAGCGAAGCAGCTCAAGCAGGAGAAGAAGAGGCAGAAGCGGAAGAATCGGCACAGAAACAGGTTGGATCAGGAAACGGCAATCAAGGAAAAGTATGAGGAGGTAAGAGATGATAAGATTGGCTGGATTAGCACTGCAGGTGCCCAATTTAAAATAAAAAGAAAAAATGAAAATACTTTCTCTTTGTTACAGGGGTCTCTTGAGTCCGAGGGTAGTTGTACTGCCTGCGAGAGCAACGATAAGGGCGAGAACATTCCTCCGAATGTCTGCACAAGCTTCGGTTGTCGGGATAAACAAGATCCACATAAGACAACCAGCAACCAGCCCAAACTTACATTAACAAGTAAAGGAGGGAAGCAAGTTTGCATTTTGCATCCTTTTGCCGTTTCCACTGCGAGCGATTGCGGCTACGCAAGCATGGAGGGCAGCGAGATGGGGTCACGAGAAGGTTCCGATGTTTCCTGCTCCGAAGGACTCTGCAACCACGATGAAGCAGGTCAGATATGAACACGTATCTTCAAATAAAACAAAAAAGGTACCGCGACTGAAATTTTGTTTCGTATTTCCATCGCTTAAGGTGAGTCCAATGAGTACGCTGAAGATAAAGAGGAGGAAGAGGAGGCAACAGACAGCTGTGTCGACTGCTGGCCACACTCTGAGGAAAAGTCACAATGCAAGAGTAAAAAAAAGAAAAGAAAAGGAAATAAACCGGTAAGTGTGGTCCATTCATTGTATTTGAGCCAGTGCACCCAAACCAAAGTGCGTGTGAACTGTCGCCAGGGGCGCACAGACGAAAGTCACAGTGTGACACCATCCAACGTTAGCCAAACCAAAGGTCTGAAGTCCTCATGTGTTAAGAAGAGTTTTGCACAACTACCATGGGCACGACACGGAAACTACCTTGATTCCAGACCATTCGAGGCCAACGTGGGTCTAGTGGACATCCTGGTATGCGACAGTCATTTCGCTAGATCTCCAATTGCCCAGCACCGTACTCAGGTTGGTCTTTTCTTGCAGGATGATTCTGAAGTCATTTCAGATGAAGAGAATGGTCTCACGCAGGAGGAAATCCAAGCATTCGTAGACAGACATCGGTCGTTCTACAGCAACCGTCACAAGTATCGACAGCTCCTGAAAGAGAAATTTACCAACTATTGCTGTGCAAGTGACCAAAGACTGCCTGAGGCAACTGGTTTGTGAAAGTATACACTTGTTACATCTCAAAAGAAAAATCATGGTGACCACTCCTAGTGCAAATGCAGAAGGTAGAAATTTTGGATTGATTCTTTGTCAATTTTTAATGAATGTGATTCGTGTCTCATCTCAAGTCTGCACTTAGATGATCAGATTTTTGATTTCCCCAACCTTGTACTTTGATTCTCATTAACCAAGCCTGTGACTTGGCGGTGCTTGTACAAGGCTTTCGGATAAGAGCGCAGTGGGAAATGGAAATCTATTGTTGTGAGCCTGCAGGAGTCTTACTTGTCTCGAGATGTTCTCTTGGGTGACACTTCAGCATGGTGATAAAGGATGCACTCTAAAAGTGTATGAAAATCAATTCTTAAAAAAAAAAAAAAAGGTTAGACATTGAAATGAAAAGAAATGGGTTGTGACAGTGCAGAATTTGAAGAGCTAATAAAGCATTTATTCATCCACATGTTGTCCCTAATATGATAGAAAATGTTTTATTATGATATATCATATTTTAACATTTGCATTGTTATATTATCTGGTCTGTAATGATTCACCTTAATAAAAATATGATTCAGTGAATTGGGGGGAGTGGTTGTATTAAAAATGCGAATTGTAAATAATCCATTTTCAGTTCAAGTGGAGAGGATACATTTAGCACACTGCAATTTTTGCAATCCCGCTAGGTGGCGTAAGAAACATTTTAAAGCTGTTGAGCGAGGGAGCGGATCGCTGAAAGAAAGTGGGCGGCGACGTGCTGGAGCAAACATTTAACACCATCAAGACTCATGTCATCCAAAGGAGCGCATGGATCTACCTTTACGCACCAGTGCTACCGCGCCTTTGGATGCTGCGTACTCTGAGGCAGGAACTTGAAGCATCCTAGAAATCGTTGTACATTTAACCGCAGTATCATCGCAAGCTAAGCGAAAACCCCGACGGTTCGTATCCCGGTTTCGTTGTTGGCGATGGAGCGGTGGAAAGGCAGAGTGGCCCTGGTGACCGGAGCCTCAGTGGGCATTGGAGCGGCTGTGGCCCGGGCACTCGTCCAACAAGGCATGAAGGTTGTCGGATGTGCCAGGACCGTTGATAAAATCGAGGTAATTTCACTTCCATCATCGGCTATCATGCAACGCGTGAGTTGCCTCATAACATTAGTGCAATGCAGTGTAATATATCAGCTAATGCACGTAACCTGCTTGCTAACATTAGCTTTACAACTTAAGCTAACGTTTGATGATAAGGGCGAAAATCGTGTCGGATGGGGGGGGCTTGGCAATTATTCATGCGACAATTTCAACAAATCATTTTATTTTAATGCAATTTTTTATTTTACATTCAAAACTCTATAGCGAGCGATCTGTCAAGTCTATCTAGATGTCCATCCATGTTTGTTTACCTACAATATAGATAGAATCAGAATATTAGAAACACCCCAGTACAATGTTCTTATTTAGTGAAATGAAGTAGCACCCAAATGTTATTTGGCACCGCTATGCTAATGTCTTCAAGTCTTGGTGAGAGCATTTGGGCAATGTTCTGCAGTGAGGTCACAAGAGTTGAGCAATGTCCACATTGATGTCCACTTTTCTCTGTTATCCTTCAAAAAGGTGGTGAAGTCTGCAAAGCTGCGTCCACCACTATCAAGTATTACAGCAATCGATGGTTTTATGCATGGATGGAAGAGTGACCTGGTGTTTACTGTTTATCACTTGTGCATGTTCTTCCACTCCTTGTTTTGGTTTTCTTTAGGTACATTGACTTTCTGCTACATTCCATACACGCATGTTAGGTTTATTCAGGTCTTTAAATCATGCTGAAGGCCTAGGAGCCAGATTTGGCCCTCTTCCTAAAATATGTACCAACATTGCAAATTGTATTCACTTTTAAAAATGAATTATTTTTCCTCTCAGTAAAACCCTTTTGAAATCAATGTCAAAATGTTTTGAAACTATAGCTATCCTTTACTTTGTTGTGGTTATGTAATTTTATTATTAAATATATTCGGCATTCCATGCCCCTTGAGCTTGCTGTCAAGTGTTAATGACGTCACAGTTTGTGATGTCATTTGCAGTTGACAGCAGTAAAATGGCCGCCCCCTGAGATGGATAAAAATTCATATCTTTAATTCATATCATGAAACAAAACATGGCAAAGCGATGAAAAGTATTTTCAAATTTATTATTATTTTTATTTGTTTCATTTTTAAACAATATATATATTTTTTTAAGTAAAAATGGCTTCAAAATTGAAATCTGGAGCAAACAAATGTGACATTTCTGAGGTCAAATTCCCTTTGATTATTAGAATAAAATACCCAGATGATTAGGTTAACTCTTTAACTCATGAAACAAAACGTGGCAAAGCGATGAAAAGTATTTTCAAATTTATTATTATTTTTATTTGTTTTATTTTTAAACAATATATATATTTTTAAAAATAAAAATGGCTTCAGCATTGAAATCTGGAGCAAACAAATGACATTTCTGAGGTCAAATTCCCTTTGATTATTAGAATAAAAATACCCAGATGATTAGGTTAACTGTTCTTTCTTATTATTTTCTGTTAATAATAGTGTTATCTTCATGGCGCAGACATTCCCGCACCTCCCACTAGGCCATAAGGCACTGCACCTTCCTTATCTTGTCAGCCAATAATTAAGCCTCCCTCTGTCTTAAACTGTCTTAGCTCTATCAGTGGCGCGCAACAGGTCAACTACACAACGTGCATGTGTAGTACAAATTCATTTGTGTCTTATGGTCATGTGAGTCTGGTACGCCCCCCACCCCCTTCTGCATTTTGTCCCGGTCTTTATTCCCAATCGTAAAAAAAAAGTCAACCATTGACTATTCAATCGTGTGAAGTTGTGTTGTTGACAAGCAAACATGTTTCCTAACTTAACAACGCGCCTGTACATGCTCACAGTGAGTGCGACTTACGCAATCGACTACTCACCGTCATTCTTACTTTAGTCACATGTCTTCTGTCAATAGTTAACCTCCTTGCTTCTGTCGTGTATTTGACAAGGTCACTTGCATTTCAAATAAGAAAGAAATCATTCTTCCAAAGTTCTTTAATCATTCGGGGTCAGGAAAGACCTAAATATGATGCAATAGCAATCAATAGCAGGATGAGTGATCAATTGTTATCACTTCTATTTGTTGGGAGCTTTGTTCTCGTGAGATGTAAGACAAAGCTAGTATTGTACGCTAGCCGCTGTGTCAACTGGGCTGTAGTGGTCCGTGCCAGAGCAAGTGGGGGGGATGCAAGTATCTGTCACTGAGCAATTGTTCTTGACTTCCTTTTGGTGTGTATTTCTTTCACGGCTAGGAATAAAGACATTCTTGTTCTTACTGTATTAGAAAGGAGCTGATGTGAATGTAGATTGTGTAGTTTGGCCTAATTTGGTGTGAACTCCGAAACCAATAAGACACAGTAAAGGGGGGTGGGGGTAGACGTGGTCGCTATGGGCTTTCTGCAGGAATGAGAGCGATGAGGTTGCATCCAAGTAGCAACAATCCACTTTCACATGAACCAGATAGATGGTTGCAGTACGATTCTTTCCTCCGAGGTTTTAAAGTAGGCCCAATTGATTGAAAGCTTCGTGAAATTGCAAAGCTAGCAAGACTTGCTTTCTGCTCAATATGCATTTGGAGGACTCGACCTGTTTGTTTTGATGTGCGTGTGTGACAGTGCTGCTCTTGGACTTGCGATTGTAAAGTGGTTGAACACCCGCAATCTTTATAGCCAGCATAGCCCGTATGTTTATGATACCTGCTTACCTAGCGACATGTAGTGTAAATATAATTATCACAAAATCTGTTAACATTTGAATTTAAGAGTAGTTTATTAAGGAGAATGCTGATCTATTTTTTTTTAACATTGGGATTAATTTGGGGCTAGTTTTAATCTTGGCGGTGAAAAAGCTTGTTTTTTTTACGTGCAGTATCTTGTTTCTATTTTTAACCTTGACCCAAATACTTGAAGTGATAAAGTCAATATTGTCAGGCATTTTGTTACTGTGTTATTACGTAATTGCCCAGATTATTATTTTTTTTTCCGAATACCTCATGTTGTCATTTGGACTGTCCATCTTTTTGATTACACAATAAATCAAGTTTATTTGTATAGCCCTAAATCACAAGCAGTCTCAAAGGGCTTCACATAGACAGAAATTGACAATTATTCTCAAAGCATCCCCTGATCTTAAGCTCCCAAAAGGGCAAGGAAAAACTTAAAAACCCCTAGCAGGGGGAAAATGAGAAACCTTGAGAAGGGACCACAGATGGAAGGATCCCCCTTTCAGGATCACCAGGTTGAAATGGATGCAGAGAGGGCACAAATGATACAACATGAAAATCAATTAAATAAAAAGTGGATGTCCATGTCACAGCAGAGGGCTGCCGAAAGGAGCCCTCAATTGTCCTGGCAGTGCTCTTCGAGGAGGTTGAGCTGCAGTTCCCCTATCCTGAATTGGCCACGAGAATCCAGATAGCCGCTGTCAGCATGGGTACCACCTAACCACCTCCCCGGCCGGGGAGGGGGGAGGGAGGGGGTGGAGAGGGAGAGAAAACAAACTCCAGCCGAATCGGCCACTACAGGTTAGTTAAAGGCCATGTCATAGAAATGTGTCTTTAAACGTGTCTTAAATGTTTCTACTGAGGTAGCAGTCCTAATATCCATTGGTAGGGCATTCCAAAGCTCTGGAGCCCGAATAGAAAATGCTCTAGAGCCTGCAGACATTTTCTTAGCCCTCGGTGTCGCTAAAAGGGTAGCGTTTTGCGAACGAAGGTTACGAGACGGAACATAAGGAACAACTAGGTCGACGAGATATGAAGGCGCTAAGCCATGCAGCGATTTATAGGTTAATAGAAGAACCTTGAAGTCACATCTTAAATGGACCGGAAGCCAATGTAAGTTGGCTAGTATTGGGGTAATGTGATCAAATTTTCTTGTCCGAGAGAGCAGCCTTGCAGCGGCATTTTGTACTAACTGTAGACTTTTGATGCGGGACTTAGGAAGACCCGAAAATAGTACATTACAGTAGTCCAGGCGCGACGTGACGAACGCATGTATAATAGTTTCCGCATCACCGGTCGAAAGGATCGGACGAATCTTTGCAATATTACGAAGGTGAAAAAACGCAATTCTGGTTATATTCTTAATGTGCTTTTGAAAGGAGAGAGTTTGGTCAAATATTACCCCGAGATTAGTTACAGTATCGCTTTGAGTGATAGTACGGTTATCTATAGTTATAGCGGTTTCCTTGAATAAGTGTTGATAACGAGCTGGACCAATTATCAACATCTCAGTTTTATCTGGGTTAAGACGAAGGAAGTTGAGAGACATCCATTGCTTGATCTCCGCAAGGCACTTCTCAAGATTACAACAATCCCGCGGATCTGTCATCGATAACGGCATATATAATTGGGTGTCATCCGCATAGCATTGAAAACTAATATTATATTTACGTATTATGTCCCC
Organism: Syngnathus typhle; assembly: GCF_033458585.1. NCBI lineage: Eukaryota > Metazoa > Chordata > Actinopteri > Syngnathiformes > Syngnathidae > Syngnathus > Syngnathus typhle. Next base: position 4,280,844 of record NC_083752.1, read on the forward strand.
AAGCGGAATCATATAAATATTAAAAAGAATTGGTCCGAGAACCGATCCCTGTGGGACACCACATGTAACATTATAGAGCTCCGAGGACGCATTGCCATGGACCACTCGGTGCGTCCTGTTTGATAGATAGGAATGGAACCAGCCTAGTGCTGACCCTGAAATACCAACACAACTTTTAAGACGCCCTAATAAAATATCGAAGTCTACAGTGTCGAAGGCAGCACTAAGATCGAGTAGTAACAGTACAGACGAAATGTTTGAATCCATAGCTACGAGGAGATCATTAGTCACTTTCGCAAGTGCTGTCTCAGTGGAATGATTAGCTCTAAAACCAGACTGAAAAGTGTCGTATCGATTATTGGCGACCATGTAATCAATAAGCTGCTGCGCTACTACTTTTTCAAGAAGTTTTGCTATGAATGGGAGGTTTGAAACTGGCCTATAATTACTGAGACAGTCCGGGTCAAGATTTGGTCGCTTAAGTAACGGTTTAATGATAGCGGTTTTAAAGGCTGTTGGCACTATCCCAGAGGAGACAGACAGATTGATTATATTTAAGACGGACGGTCCTAAAATTTGAAATAATTCTTTAAGTAGTTTGGCTGGAAGAGGGTCGAGTAAACATGTTGTTTGTTTAGCCGCACTAACAATTTGTGTAAGCCTTTCAAGAGACACGCTTTTAAAAGTTGAGAGGGTTGTTGCATGATCATCAGCGTTGGTAAACGGCGTGCTCGACCGAGCGATTGGAATGCTATTCTTGATCTCATCCCTAATGGATTCAATCTTTATACATCTACATATAAATCTTAAATACATTTCATTCCGGAAAGCATTTGAAGCGGGCCAGGTCAGACCGCTTTACTCCTTTTTTTTTTTTACTCTTACACACTCAGCCTCTGCTGGTGTTTTTATCGTTCCAATGCTTTTCCACTAACATGTTTTCCATTTGAGCGTTGAGTCAATAAATCCAACCAATAAGAATCCATCATGTGTCCTTGCGTTTGAAGAAGAAGGAGATGACTTCCCTTCACTTCCTATTATTCTCCATACTGTATTATCTAGACTAGAGCATAGGTGTCAAACACAAGGCCCGGGGGCCAAATACGGCCCGCCACATCATTTTATGTGGCCCGCAAAGACAAATTGTGCATCAACATGTGTCAATACTAAAATTCCAAATTGTCTTCACTTTAAAAAAAAAAAAAAGATATTGCTACCAATTTATAATTAATTTTAAAATATTTGAACCGTTTTTTACTAATCTGTAATTTCAAAACTAGTTTGTCGGTGGTGGCTTTCATCAGTTGTTTGCCGTAATCTCATGAGGTCAATGAGGCTGGACAGCCCGGTGACCCCTATGAGCCCCCCCCCCCCTCTTTCTTGCACCACTGCTGTGCTGTCCCCTCTTATCACTTTTCAAGGTTTACTGGACTCAACACTCCCCCGGTTTGGCCTCCTGCTATAATAGGTGGAGCGATTCATGAAGACACTTTATCCATGTGCACACTAGTATGTTCTTGATCAGGGATGGTAGAGCCGCTATATTACAAGCTACTTAATGGTATCATATTACATGCTAGTGGTGGGCATTAGTGCTCGCAGTCAGGCCTACAATGAGAGATTCTAGCAAGCATCACTACACTTTCATTTTTAAAATCAATTTATGATGTGAGAAATGATTTCAAAAGTTCCAGTGAGAAGGAACTTTGAAAAGAGTCCAAAAATGTCAACCACCTGAATTGGATGAGGCATGTGATGCATGCAAAGGATCACAAGTGGACTTCAAGCTTCAGCATGTCTCTACTACAAACAAAAGAAGCATTTATGTCACACGATTACCGTGTGAACATACGAATAAAGGCCTGCTCTCATCGTTGATACCTACTGCTGACACAGATGTTCCATGTTGTTTGGTCTCCCTGATTCATCAGAACTTTGTTTGGGGGAAAATACAAACTGACTTTGCTGTCTGTTAGAATACACCCACTATCTCATATACCGTATTTTCCGCACTATAAGGCGCACCTAAAAACCTCCAATTTTCTCAAAAGTGCGCCTTATAATCAGGTGCGCCTTATATATGGACGAATATTGAACTACTACAGCAGCCGTATCCAAAGTCCGGCCCGTGGGCCAAATGTATATATCTTACATATGGACAAAGTTTTAAAATGGGCCATTCATTGAAGGTGCGCCTTATAATCCGGTGCGCCTTATATATGGACAACGTTTTAAAATGGGCACTTTATAGTGCGGAAAATACGGTACGCTCCCTTTCACACTGCACTTAGCACAGGACGAGCCGATGACCAACCCATATGTCCTCGAGTGGACGGCGCCATGTTGTAGGTCTTGCTGTACCCCCTTTTTTTCCATTATAATCATAACCAAGGCTTTCCAGATACCTGCTTATCTTCTCATCTTGATTAGACTTTGCCAAGCATAGTGCTATAAACCCATCTCGTTCAACCTTTAAACCTTTTACTTGCTGTGAATGTCAATGACTTAATCATCCACATAACGGCAAAGCTAACAGTCCACAGCTCACCTTTGACCCCGTTAGGTTTCGATAAGGCAACTCGATTGGGCCTGGCTGGCGAATCAAAGCCTCCGCCGAGTGCTGACTTTAATCTTACTAACATAACTAATTCTCTCGCTTGGCCTTTTCTTCTTTCGCTCTCTCCTGATGGTCTATTTACTTGCGTCACTTTAGGGGGGCCCACTTCCTCCAGGGGTCAAAAGGGACAAAGGTCACACTCTCTACAGCTGAAACAAATATTGTCAGCGTTTCAGTGTTTTCACAGATCTGTTCGGCTAATGCCCTTCTCTGGATAATCCGGGCTAAACAGCTTACAGATAGCAAGGAAATCTGCAAGTCCAAAATGAGGTGTTTAATTATCTATACGCTCGAAAATATCAATGATCTGACTTCATCGGGCCGTGCAACCTGCTTCCACTTTCAATTCCGAGTCCAGTGGCTGCTTAACAAAGCATAGCTAATAATACCAAACGAGTACCTGTATTGTTTTTGACGACACAGCATGCTAACCTACTATGGTTCCATCTCATCTCAGTCAGGCTCTGGCACTAGCAGCTAGAGATCAGGTGATTGGTGCAGCTATGTCTGGCAGGCTGCTGGGTCCGTGTCAGCTTGTTCCAAATCCCACTGCGCTAGACGGACAGCTGACCTGCTTGTAACGTTGCCTGCTCATGCTGCGTGACATCACACCACAACAGTGTTAGCCACATCAATCGTCCGACCCGGGGGAAAAAAAAAATCCAAATGAGCCGTCGTGTATTTTCCCAATGTACTTTTTTAATTTGTGTCTTTTAGAAGCTGGCAGCGGAATGTCAGAGCGCAGGTTACAGCGGCACACTAATCCCGTACAAGTGTGACCTCTCCAACGAGGAGGAGATCCTCTCCATGTTCTCCGCCATCAAAACGCTCCACAAAGGCGTCGACGTGTGCATCAACAACGCCGGGCTGGCGCACAACGAACCTCTGCTCAGTGGGAAAACAGAAGGCTGGAGGAATATGATCGATGTGAGTGATCGGCACATCCAGATTCGTGATTATGCAAAAATATTGGCTCGGATGAGCAGCCCTGGCACAGCGGAGGCCCGCTTTTGAAAGCCTGCACTATTTCCCTTGTTAGACCCCACTATTCGGGTTCATTGACCACAAAGGACCCCGTGCTGTAAAGTTTCCAGGGTCCAGCATTGGTAAGGCTGGTCCATCTGTTGTCATGGCAGCCCAAATGACCCTGTAGTGCCAGTGTATTATTTTTAGCTTGGGTTTAATCTGCATGCTGACCCGATTTGGTCACCTTGCCCAAGCTTGCTTCACGATGGAATTCAACCTTACGTCCATCAGCGTCTCTACAGGAGAAGCTTAGATTGACAAGCGAGGGTCCAAATCGTAAATTATGATGGCAGCTAAACAATGAGGCTCTGTTAAATACGCCAAAAGTATTGGGACAAAACTATTGCCATAAAATTGGAAGCAGTTAGAGAGTTTCTTCCTATTTTAAATATTTTTTTTTTTGCACCACAGGTGAATGTCCTAGCCTTGTCCATCTGCACCCGTGAGGCTTACAAATCAATGAAGGAGAGAAACGTGGATGACGGTCACATCATTAATATCAACAGGTAAAATTGGAATTCGGCCCCACACGTCTGAGGTTGACAGATTCAAATCCATACTTATCACTTCATCTGCTGTATTGATTTTTTTTTTTTTTTTTTTGGTATTCTCAACTTTGACTGTACGTTAGTCCTCCTCTTCCTGTTGCAGTATGTGCGGGCATCGAGTGGTCCCGAGTGCTGACAAGCATTTCTACTGTGCCACCAAATACGCAGTGACCGCTTTGACAGAGGGAATAAGGCAAGAACTAAGGGAAGCAAACACCCACATCAGAGCCACTGTGAGTGTGTGTATAATGCATGTTATATGGTGAAAAATGTCCGTTGCATTTTCATACACACTCATATAGCTGTCACATTCCTTTGATAGCTACGTGGGAAATACCTGGAGTAATTGTAATTTTCAAATATATATTATCGCACATTTCAAATCAAAACTCTTCAACTGCACAGGATTTTTGTTGAGTCTTTATTTCTTTTTTTATCCCCTTTTCGTATAGTGTATATCCCCCGGGATAGTGGAGACTGAATTTGCCTTCCGTCTCCATAACAATGATCCCGAGAAAGCAGCTTCAGTGTACGAGAGTATAAAAGTAAGCCCAAAAAAAAAATAATCCTTTATATCTCCAGTAGTAGTAGTAGTACTTTAACTTTTTTTTTTTTTTGTAGTGTTTAAAAGCAGAAGATATAGCACGTGCGGTCACATTTGTCCTCGGTGCCCCTCCTCATGTCCAGGTAATGCCCTTTTTTAAATTTTTTTTTTTTATAAATGCACTTTTTGTGTATTGACGTATCATATTTTTTTCCCTGCAGATTGGAGATATTCAGATGAGGCCAGTTGAGCAGGTGTCCTAGCAGTGAAACAGTAGCCAGACGCTGCAGAAGGAGCCCAGAAGTCAGCAGCCATGGTGACTCAATAGCGACCTCTGCTGAGCAAGGGTAGGAGTTGGGTGGGATAATAAATGGATGGGAAAAGAAAGAGCGCAAGGAGTCAAGAAAAGGCTGGATGGAGGAAATGAAGGGTGTGGAGGAAAACCACAATGAAAATACTACTGAACGCAGCCACCAGTTGTTTGCTAACTGAGACGACTCGAAGGTCCTTGCTGTGCTTATGTGGTCATCGATATGACCATCATTTCAGATGAAGACTATGCTATTGACTGCACATATATTTTTTTTTTTAAGTCATATTACATATCTATTTGAAAATTAAATCGGAACGGTAATTGTCTGTTAATCATTTTTGGATTCTTTTTATAATTATTTGACCACTTAATTGATGATAGATCTGCTGTCCTAGAAACAAATAACCGTAAAAAGTACTGTATTGTCTATTTAACTATTTAATATTCTCTAAGGCTTGACACCTTGACTTACAATATGGACATACTCACTTTTTTTTTTTTTAACTTTAATCTGTCCAAAAAAAACAAACAAACATACTAATGATACCATTTTTGTCTGCATGCGTCCCACAATCCAATGATTGGGTGTGTACCGTAATTTCTTGAGTATAATGCACACTCGCGCCTGATTAGTTCCGCAGTTAGTGTGAATTAGATGTCAAATATATAATGCGCATCTCCAAAATGGCCCTCGAACATTCTTGTACTGTACCTTTGTCTTATACTTTCCGCCAAATTGCTGGTATTCATTTTCACAAAATGAAGTACAGTTCAGCTATTATCCACAAAGTAATTTGTATTTTTTTTTTTTATAAAGACATTGGTAGGGAGAAAAGCAAAGTTGGTGCAACTGGTCATGGCACAAGTTGAATTTTACCATAGCAATGCAAGAAGGGTTAAATTTCTGTTTAACATTAGTTAGACATTTTTATTTTTACCATTATACATTTATACAATATGACCCGCCCCTTTTTCCATCTATGTTTTACACCCACCATGGATTTTAAATGGAAACCGCAGATAAAAACGAGTTCACCACTCGAGAAATGACATTAATTTATGTCGCGCACTTTCAGTTAATAAACTTATGATGAGTTATTTAAACGTAGAATTTACAGATGGGGTCACGGGACTATATATGTAGGTGTAAATGTACACACGCACAAACACACATAAGTATGTCATTTCAGTGGGATGTTATCGAATACTTAACATTTATTGCCTGCCTATATTCAAAACTAGACAGTGTCAATGCCTATACAGCATAATACTTTATAATCATCGTACTCTGTACATGTAAAATGTCAAGGAACCCTGTGAAATTTTTATTACACCATACATGCCAAAAGAGCAGCATGACCTGTGTACCTGATAACAGACATTTGTCATGTTAATCACATTTGACCTAATAAATAACTTGCCCACACTGAATGTATCTCTGGCGCTTTATTTATAAAAGTTTATGCTCATGGAAGTCAACTGTGGTTTGAAATACTATGCATCTAATACTTAAATACAGTACAGTAGAAATATTTACATTCACACCCCCGTGTACCATTATAGGTCGATAATAACTGACACCGATTTGCTCAATTAAAAAAAAACTGCAAATAAATCTCTTTAATTGGTCTCATCTGGCAGTTTGTAGTCCGTACTGATGGCGTCGCTGCTGATGACGGACATGTTTGGGTAGCTATCACTTCGTCCTCTTTCGCAATACGGTATTTTGGATTTGTTATTCAGGGCGAATGGTGTGATTGACAGCTTTAGTTTCTGTGGAGCAATGAGGGAAGTACCAAATGAATGTTTTATATCTTGCATGTGCAACACAAAGGCCATCACTGTTTCATTACAGTATTAAATAAAATAAAAAAAATAAACAAAACATGGCAGAGGATTTTATGGAACGATACAGAAGAATAATTTCATGTCACTATGATATTAATGGAATAATCCACCGCCAGAAACATAATCCCCAGTTTACTGAGCTTTTCTAAAGTCCTTTATTTATTTATGATGGAGGCCCAACACAAATTTGTAAGTATGCACCATTGTCTGTTATTAACTCGATAGCATAGTGATAAGGACAATAAATATTTGATTAAAATCACATTGATGCCAAAAATATGCTGCAGTTATAATTCCATTTTTTTTTTTTTTATTTGGGAGGTAATTTCACTTTCAGCGCATACGATTGTTTTTAACGGTAAATTTGAAAGTAGGAGAGAGCTTCGAACGATGCCTCATTTTGACTGCAGAGATTAGAAAGAGATTATTGAATGTCGCAATCCTCGATCATTCCACGTTAGGCCTACAGAAAGCAACGGCTTTGGATTCAATTTATTATGTACATCTTTAAAAATAATATATTATGAGAGGGTAAGAGAAATGGATAATACAAAAAATATCCCATTTTTTTTCCCCCAAACTAAACTTCAATCTCCCAGTATATATCGCATCATGTCTAATGTGTTTATATATATTTATATTTATTATTTTAAAAACATATGCTTAAGGAATATTTCAATTGGATATTTCAAGGTGTGTGTGTGTGGGGGGGGGGGGGGATAGTAAATATATTTACATCACCTGCACAAATGATCCAGGCAGCACCCACAATGTGTGAATGATGCCCAGCGGAATCCAAATCATGGAGGCCATGGCAATGACCCAGCCGAGCCCTTGAGCCCAGAGAGGGAAGACGTAGGCTTCATAACGAGCTGGTTTGAACTGGATGATTGAAAAAATGAGGATAACCTGCCCCCCACGAAAAAAAAAAAACATTGAGTATTGGCTGTACTCCAGATTGACATAATACAAATCGTCTGACTTACAGTGACGAGAAAAGGAGCAATGATTTGCCAACACAGTCTGAAGAAGATGTTGGGCCTTTTCCCAGTCATCTCTTCCAGGTTGTCAGATAATCGTTTCACACCTAAATACCAAAATGAGTTGAGTTTGGATTGCGCAGATTCATCAAATAACTTTTTTTTTTTTTTTTTTAAATACTGACCATAAAACCAACAAATGGCTATGACCTCAAAGAATGCAAGGAACATGATGGACACAATGGCAGTGTAATGATCCATCAACTGGAAAACATAAATCCCTGCCTGCAAAAATATGAATTCTCTGTCAAATATAAATTAAACACATTCAGGAAAAAAAAAAACATCTTTTACCTGCGTCACATTCGGAATTCCAAGAAGACAAGCGATTCCACAAACTGCAAGAACTAACAGTTCTTTCTTCTTAAAGAACTTCAGCAGAGGCTGATTGGATTGATCCATCAGAGTGGTCACCATCACTTCAACCATAGCAAACTGGTCAAATGGAAAAAAAGGTATTAACTGATGTTTATTATTTGAAATATTGTGTGTGATAGTCTACCTCACTGTCAATTCCAAGAAAAAGCAACATGCAGAAGAACATCACAGCCCATAGTTGAGGTACTGGCATACTGGCAAAAGCTTGTGGGTAAACAACATAAACGAGTCCTGGACCTACATCACAAATCAAAAAAATGAATAAATTTAATTGAGACAAGATGTGATTGCTGGATTTATTTCTTCACTTACCATCCACAGCCAACTGGGCCACCGGAATGTCCTGCAGATGCGACATATATCCGAAAGCGGAGAAGATAACAAAACCTGACAAAATACTGGTGAGGGAATTGACGATGGATATGGTCAGCGTGTCCCTGTGTGAAAAGACACAAAAGGATCTTCATAAGATATCCCGCTAGTCCTCATTGGAGTGGTGGTGAGTGAGGCTTTTACTTAATAATATTATTGTTGAAAGAGTTATAGCTAGACATAGCCATGAGGAAACCGAATCCTATTCCGATGGAGTTAAAGATCTGAGCTGCAGCGTTCACCCAAACCTGCAAGCAGAGGATGCATTTTTAATTTCTTCGACATGCTTCAAAGTCTTCCACACCAATGAATCTCCCTCACCTCCACTGAGAGAAGTCTTTCCCATTGTGGCACTATGAAAAACTTTATACCCTCAATTGCTCCAGGAAGTTGCACATTATTAACTAGCAGGGCAATAAGGATGACATATGGGAGCAACGCTGTGAGGTACACCACCTGTAACGTATATTGAGAAGGTCATCGGAAGAAGCGTCACTTCACATCTGCGTCAACTCCGCTCACTTTGCCTGTGGATTTGGTCCCCTTGAAGATGCAAAGATAGATGAGGATCCAAGCAAGCATGAGAATAAGCATAAGGTCCCATCGTACAACTCCGGCTTCCTCGATTCCCGCTGTTTGTTGCAGCATCTTATATCTTCACAAAAGCATGTATGTAAACATTTCTTATCCATTTTGGGAGCAGATTAATGGCATTTCTATTTATTTCAATGGGAAAAGATGCTTTGGGATGTGTGTTAAAAACTAAACTCCTGTCAAAGCACCACTATTTGTATTTCACACGTGTATATATATATATATATTTATATATTCTCACAACTGACTATATATTTAATTGCATGCAAAAGAGAGGTGACTAATATTTATACAAGTGTCTTCAAATTGTTTTGTGACCTCTCCTATCATTTTGACTGATATCGTTCACATGGCTGCTGTGATAAGCTCACACAACACTGTTACGTCGTTCTCCATGTTGTTTCTTTTGGGAAATTTGCTCTTTAAAGTCTCCCAGCCAGTAAAACATACTTGAAGAACTCCTGGCTGGCCGTCGACGAGTAGCTGTTGTTTGTGGCGTGATCTGTACAGTTTGGAGTGTTCCACGTGTTGTTGCAACCCTGCCAGGGTAGCGGCACTTGAAAAGAGCTGAATAGGTAGTAGAGGGCCCAAGTAATGACCACGTTATAGTACGTGCACATGATGAAGGAAATGGCCACGGATGCTACTCCGACACCTGTGTGATAGAAATATGGATTGAAATAATATAGTACCGCGTTTTCCGCACTATAAGGCGCACCTAAAAATCTCCAGTTTTCTTAAAAGTGCGCCTTATAATCAGGTGCGCCTTATATATGGACCAATATCGAGCCACTACAGCAGGCGTGTCCAAAGTCTGTCCCGCGGGCCAAATTATTTTATATATGGACAAAGTTTTAAAATTCATTGAAAGTGCGCCTTATAATCCGGTGCGCCTTATAGTGCAGAAAATACGGTACCACTTCCGTTGCTCAAGGGATGTTGTACCTTTTAAAAGAGGGCAGAATTGCTCAAGAGCATGGACAGGCCCTCTTTTGGTGTATTGGCCAACGGTCAACTCCATATGGAGGAGAGGGATCCCCAAAACAAACAGCATGAGAAGGTATGGTACCAGAAATGCACCTACAGGGAAATAATTCAAGTTCATGGATTGATGTTAATGCACCTGTAAATTAATCTACAAAAAGAGAATTTGCCGATTCAAAACTTGGAAAAAAAAATGATTTGATCATTTTCAAAAGATATTATTGTGGACTGATTCGAGCAAATCCATCAGTTTTAGTGTAAAGTCAAATTTGGCAAGTTTCTTATTTATTTACTCACCTCCTCCACTCCTGAAGCAGAGGTAAGGGAATCTCCAAATGTTGCCCAGCCCCACGGCGGAGCCGATGCCCGCCAAAGTGAACTCTATTTGCCTGCTCCACGTCGGTCTGCTCTTTTCCTTGGCCATGTCTGCTGTTGGGATCCAAGCGGTTTCTCTTCTGGGCCCTAAATCCATGGAAAAGGGTTTTGTAACTCTGGTTGGCATAACTTTTTATTATCCCTAATGATTAGCAGAAAGGCCACCGGTCAGCTATCCGTAAGTCCATTCAGATTAATGTTTGCCATCACAATGCTTCGAATCATCCATTCATTCATTTTCTTTCCCTTATCCTCAAATTATGTTTTTTTTCTTCCTCTTGTAAAAAAAAGTTTTCAAACTGTTTCCAGAATTTCCTAGTAATAAATGTCTTAATCTAATATATCTTCTCAACTACAATAAAGTGTTTATATTATATTGATATATATATGATATTGATATTATAAATCTTAAATATAACCAATACCATAGCTATTGTTTCATTTTATATCAAATTGTTGAAAATTCTTATGGCCTGTCTTCTTCAGGAATACTATTTTAAACATTATCTCGTGTGCTAGATAATATTTCAAGGATTGTGCCTGTTAGATCACATTTCCACGATGATACAAAGTGCACTTTTAACACGTGAGCCTCTACAACTGTGTGAAGGTGGAAACTTGATAAGCATTATCATTCCTTTTGTAAGTATATTATATATACACCAACGATAAGAATCAAATCCAAGTTTGGTCAATGAGAATGAGTATTTGGAATAAAAAATATATTAATCAAATGAGTCAAATGACAAAGGATACAATTATTCTGTGCAATTGTTTCCTGACATCTCCTCAGTGAACATTTTAGAGTTGGAAATTGGTGGAGAAATGGGAAAGTAGTACAACAGCAAAAATTGGGGGTGCAAGTATCATAATAAATAATTTTGATGAAAAGGAATAAATTGAAGGCTTTATTCGAGGACCCTTTGAACTCCAGAGTAAATTTGCTTGATTGCTTTTTGGTATTTGTGAGCCATCTGCTGGGCACAAGAGAATACTGCTCAAAAAGGGGCGGGGATTCCAGTTTGTGCACCATATAGTATTTTATTGTGTTGTATTTATTTTATTAAGCTATGCAATATATGTATACCGCAAGAAGAAGGTGAGTGATATAGTGATTGTCTGTGGAAAAACTCAGATGACATGAAAAATTCCAAGAGCACAGACATGCAAGCAGGTGTTGACATGATACAACTTTCTCAAGCCTGCATGGAGGCAACTGCTGTGATATCAACATGCTGGTCATATTGGGCCAATATGGGTCATGATCCATGGGTAATGCTTATCTGTCTGTGTCAATCAATTGGTCCATCAGGAACAGCAGATATTTAAAAGTGTAAAATAGTATCAAAAGAAGACAAAGAAAAATAATTTCAAAACTGTTTTCATTTATTATTGTGACCTATAATCTGTCCAAGCTAATTTTGATTTTCTTTTTTTTTTTTTTTTTAATCCATAAATTTAAATTAACCATTCAAAGGGAAAAGTTTTGCCTCAACGATTAAATGTGTCCCTTATGAATAATATTAGTCCAGGATAAGCGCTAATTAGTTATTACTTAATTTAAAAATTTTCGTCTCTCGCGGAAGAGACACCACTACGTCATTTCCTCTGTTTGGGCGTTTGGGAAAGATATCCGGTAAATTAACGACAGTCATCAAGTTAGCGTAAAATAAGAAACTGCGTCGTCAAAAAATAAAAGCTTCGGAATTTCTCTAAAGCAGGCTTCATGCGTTGACGTTGGGACGTATTTATTTTGAAGGATTTAACCGGAAGCATTGATCGATTTTCCCTCAGTGCGAAGGAAATCGATACGGGTGTGGGTGTGACGCGTAGCCGTTTCGTTGATGTTGTGTTGAAATAATTGTGAGGGTTGGAGGGGGTAAAGGGGGAAACGTACATTTAACATCTTTCGGTGTCGAGTCCAAAAAATCGTTTTAAAAATGGGAAACTGTCACACCGTGGGACCAAACGAGGCGCTTGTGGTTTCAGGTAACGATAAAAAAACGCGCGTATCTTTTTATTATTATTTAAAGCACCGCGGCCTCTGCCTAGTTTAAGCTTGAAGAAGGGATTTAAGAGGCGGGCCTTGGGGGGCGTTGTTTTTTTTTTTTTTTTTTTTTTACCTTCGCTCGATGTATCTCTTTCCGTCGTTTGAAGTTCTTCTCACGAACATGTACATTAAACATGCGTACGATGAAGGTGTGCACGTTTGCCCGATTGACGTAAAAACCAAAAGCAAATAAATCGTACTAAATACTACTACCGATTACGTAACGATTTTCAACTGGTCTCTTTGATAAGCCGGTTTTATAGTGTTTTAAGCTATCTTATTGACATGTAGCACAAACACTTTTTAAAATATTCCAATAAAATATATGTTTTTTTATTCTACTGGTATTCGGACCATTTCCTGTTCCTCACGTGCTTCTGTTCTTTTGGTCTGTTTCGAACATGTGTTTGTTTTCGACATTATTACGCAAAACGAAGAGGATTTGTGTAAGGTTTATTAAATGGCGAATAGCAAGACATGGCGGTTGCTCTCTGCAGAGAGGATATAGCTGAATAAATTAGATTACAGGGGAGAGGCCCATCAAGTCCCCTCCTGGTATCAGTGCGGTTGGTTGTGCACAACATAGAATTGCAAACCATCAACTGAGAAATCATTTGAATACCGATTGAGTAATCAAATATCAAATTGTGTAACTAAACCACAATAAAACTGATTTTATAGAGGAAATAACCTCCAGTTTGCACTCTCCGACCCCATTTGACGAGAGCATAGAGAGAAATTTTAGGAATCAAACTTCCCTACCCCCACTTTAATAGTATGCAGTCAGGAATGTTAGTTATGCCAGCGCTAGCGAGCCATGAATAACGTGCCGCTCAGTGTATCTGTATAGATTCTCAATCTGATTGCCATTGACAAGGACTTTATTTTGCCCCATAATCATGTGCCACCAACATCCGTTTCTATAAAAGCCACAGGAATTTATCATGTGCCCAAAACAGCATTGTTTGTGGCAGAGATACTTCTCCACTTTTTCCAACCGCTGAGAAACTATAACTTCCAGGCAATAGACATTAGAAATAAGTTATAACTTGCTTATTTCACAACCCAGTATCATTAGACTGACTATTTTGTCAATGCTAAAGCTAACAATATATATTATTGTACCAGCTGTTCACACACAAGGAATCCACTGACAACTTTGACCCTCCTAGCATAGCCTGAACGCTAATGTGGTAATGGTGCTATGAAAAATAATACAATGGCAGTGTTAGTTGACATTTCTATTTTTCATTATCAAACTACAGGAAACTGTTTCGGAAACTCTTGATTGTAAAGAATGTTTGCAATCTCATTGAAGTCAATGTTGTACAGTACAACAACTTGTACTTGATTGTGTTTGGGTAAATATAGGCCCGGGTGTGTCTGTAAATATAGTCCAGCTCTGACCCCCCTTTTTCTTCCCGTCTGTTAACATGGCAGCTGGGAATGCCGACCTAAACACTGGAGATGAACCAGAGCCTGTGTGATGTTTTTTTTTTTTACCAGACCGTTTTCCTGACATGTCTTTTCCTTACTACAGTTCCATAAAAGTTTATGATTATGATAATGTTCATTTCATTTGTGTTGTTCCTAAGGTGGCTGCTGTGGCTCAGATCAGAAAACATACGTTGTGGGAGGCTGGTCATGGGCATGGTGGCTCATCTCGGATATTCAAAGGTAAGAACGGTTTGAGCGTACCAATGGTGGGAAGTACATCATTTGATATTTGGTGATTCAGAGACTTGATGCGCCCTTAAATCCATCGTCACGTTGCAGTTGTGAATGATGACACGGCAGGAAATGGAAATCCATCATCTGCTAGGTTTTAGGCAAAAAGCAATCAGATATTTTCAGATTGCTGTCTGAATTCAATGGATGGTCTTTTCTAAACGTGCAGCGTGTTTTTTCAAATGTTTAAACATTGCTCACCGCTCTCAGATGGATTTAAGCTCCAGAAAATATAGTCGAACCATTTAAGTTAACCTTTTGCAGATCTTGCAGCTTAGTATTAGAAAAGCGCTTGTCCTCCTCTGAATGTTTCTAATTGTAGTGCATTTATGCAACATTTATGTCTGTTATATTTACTTGCTTGGACTAACTCGTGCTTATATTAATTTTCTTGGGCGGGGCACCTGGTTTGAATGTTCTAATGTTTGCTCGTCTCCCTGAGAAACTGCTTTTCTGTGTGTGCCTTGTGTCCGCTTCAGGTTACCCATTTCCAATTAAGAACCTCGCTTCAGTGTTGCTCGGCAACATAATGGTAGACCACAAAAAACAACAGTCAAGTCAATGCATGGATGAACTTGATCGATTCACTAAGATTATGGTCACGTTGTTTTGTTTTTTTCTCGGAGGATGACAGCAGAAAGAAAGCACTCGCTCATCTCTTGAGTCACGAGCACTTGAAGTAAAAGGCTGCTGCTTGGGGGTGGGGATTTGTGTGTGCTCAGGACACACTCTCTGATGCAGCAATCTTGTTAATGTTCGGGCTTGTGACTCATTGATCCGGCTCTCCTGGAAAGGAGGAGGAGGAGGAGGAGGAGGAGGGAGGTTGATGCTGCCATTTAAATCCTTCTGCCTTTTTGCTCCTTTGTACAAACTGTCCTGATTGCTTTTAAAAGGACAGTTTTTTATTTTAATCAGACGATGCAAAAAAAAAAAAAAAAAAAGAGGGCAATATTTACATTTTGTTTTTGTGAATTAAAACCATTTTTTATTCAATGCTAGAAAATGTTACAGACCGTTTTTTTTTGCAAATACTATTCTTATCAGCACTGACAATTAACAATATGCGGCTGAAGCAAGGAGCAGCGAGGTTTCAGGTTCTGACCTTTCTCTTAACCTTGGTGACTGACCCTCCCTAACAGCTGTTGTTCAACTTACTGTTTTGCCTCTGCTACTCCGGCCTGCCTCCCTGTCTGCGTAGAATGTCTCTGGAGGTT
This sequence comes from Syngnathus typhle, assembly GCF_033458585.1. Taxonomy (NCBI): domain Eukaryota; kingdom Metazoa; phylum Chordata; class Actinopteri; order Syngnathiformes; family Syngnathidae; genus Syngnathus; species Syngnathus typhle. The sequence continues at coordinate 4,296,475 of NC_083752.1, forward strand.
ATGACCATCCTGTGTCGCTGTGAGAATATCGAAACCTCGGAGGGTGTTCCCCTGGATGTGACCGGGGTGGCCCAGGTAACGTATGAGACCACCCCTGGGAAAACCCCCCAAAAAACAGCAGTTGGGTGCCGATACTCAAGACCAAGAGAAGATGCTGCAAAAGTGGCTCAACTAATTTGTGTGTGAGAGTGAGCGTTCCTCTGTGTTCTCGTCTCGGCGGCCACTAACTTTGCCGTCAAGCCGCACTCAGGAAAAATATAAGCTGAGCTGCTGTTCAAAACCATTTCAACAACTCGACCCAATGTCAAAGGTTGGTTTTGGGGCGCATCACACACTCCATTGTTAGTGCTCTGGAGTCCTTGGGTGAATGGTTTCACTTTGTCCTGATTTTTTCTTTTTTTTTCTTTCCTTGTGTTCTCGCCCCTCCCTTCATTTGCTTCCCCCCTTTCCGAACATGCCTGTTTTTATTTTATATATTGTTTTCCACATTCTTCACAGGATAACGCTTGAGATTATGACCCTGCAGCCCAAGTGTGAGGATGTAGAGACAGCGGAGGGTGTAGCTATTACTGTCACAGGGGTGGCTCAGGTAAATCACCACACTGTTTCTTTTTGGGAATGCCAGTTCAGACTTAACACCCCACACCCCGCTCACCCTGTCCCGTCCCCCCTGCATCCCCAGCGACTTCCTTTGGTCTGGCATCACCCCATAATCACGTCGGAGGTGCTTTCACACAGAGGGCTCAGGTTAAAATACAAGCATTTATTATTATTATTATTATTATTATTATTTTTTTTTTAAGATGGCGTACGGAGACACTGCATGTTTTGCCCTCATTGAATGACATGGGTGTGGTCAAGGCTAACCATGGCACTGGTTAAAATTGTCAGTTCTTCAGATTAGTGACAACAGAGCAGACTCCTTTTATATATATATTTTTTTTATTTCAAGTTTAGGCATCAGGTCCCATAATAGTCGAGTCGATCATTTCAAATAATAAACTGTCCTAGTGCGACAACAAAAAGGTGTTAGCGCCTTACCCGCATGCTAATCTCACTAATGCTAATCATATTCATTGCTTTTTTTAATCTTTTTTTTTTTGTGTGTGAGCCTCCTTTTAGTATAACTTTTCAGGGATCCAATAAAATTTGATCACCAAGACTCATGCAGAATATTATTTCAAAATGGTTAAAAGTAACACTTATTTTAATTGTTGCCAAAAAAACAACAACTCTATATTCTAAAAAGGACCAAAATAAATCCACCTGAGATTTTCGACTTCAACAATATTCTGCATTTCAGTTCTTGAGTTGGCTGTTCACAAATTTTTGTGTGCATGCCTTCTGTGTGTTTGACAGGAGATGCCTCATTACTGTGCACTGTGTGTTCCTCTGTGTGTGTTTTCAAACATGCATGCTGACAATGAGCCCGCTGTCTGGAATGACCGCTCACTTTCTCACACTTCTTTTTAGCACACGATTTCCCTCTTCCTCCCCCTGCCACAAAGCCTTTGTAGGGGCTCATGGCAACGGGACTGACGGGACCGTGAATTAGGTACTTGTTTAGAGGGAATTGCCCCTCCACTTAAAACTAAAAAAGAACCACAGAAGACTTTGGCCTTTAGATCAAATTGATAAGATTTGTTGAGAGTACAAATTTGTGCAATTGGCTCACCCAAAAAAATTCTTTGGGTTCAGTCAATTGAAAAATAAATAAATAGGTTTAAGGAAAAGTCATTTGTGTGACATTTCCTTTTCTAATGTTTCTATTTTGTTCAGAAGGAAGGGTGGGGGCGGGTCAAGAGGTCGAGCTCCACTCCCTTTTTCCATACACGTTTATTTTAGGCTGAGCCCCAGCACAGCTCCCCCTGCTGACTCTTTTTGATCTGGCCTGCTGCGTGGTTGTCCATGTTGCACCCTTTATCAGTTTTTACAGCGAATGACGATTGCCACGCGTTACATTGTGTGTCCTTCAATCCTGGTGTGAGTGCATGTTACCCGACCAAATGGTGTGACCACTTGCCTAAGGACCCAGCTCACTTGTCTCTCTTTTGACAGCCCCAGTGGAGTACAGCATCGTGGCCAACCTTTTTTTTTTTCTTTTCATTTCTTCGCCATACAAATGAGCTGTCAATGATGTCCCCATTCCCTTCCTTTATTTTTGTGTGCATGGGTAATGAGCATGATATATGACAGAAAAAAAATAGGTTCAAGAAATTATATAGTAATGATGTTCCGCATGTAACACAAATAATTGTAACATTTTTATTGAGCCAGGGCGTGTCCACATATATGTTGCAATTAAAAAAAAAGAAAAATCCTAGCTCTGTCCGCTCACAATGGGGCAAATCTTCTGCCTCACATTTGTTGGATCTAAAACACATTTTGGCCAATCAGAAGTATTTCTATGGGTGGAAAAAAGGGCCAAAACTTATTCTCAAAAGTGTTTTGGGAAATATCTATATACACGTGGACATGACCCAAATTATTTGAGCTAGTCGTTCGTATGGAATTATTTAAATCAGCAGCTGCTGTTCTCTGTAACAAAAAAAAACAACCAATGATATAGGACCCGAATAGTTTTAATGATAAAAGTATTGGCATTTTTTGCTTAACTTTTTTTCTTTTTAGCCATGTAAAATAATAAGTGTGTGGTCATTACTCAGCTGACAATTTTTATCCACACCGACGACAGGTAAAGGTGATGACAGAAAACGAACTGCTGGGTTATGCCTGCGAGCAGTTCCTAGGGAAATCTGTCGTTGAGATCAAGAGCGTCATCCTGCAGACTCTTGAGGGTCACCTACGTGCCATCCTTGGTAGGTATCTCATTTTTAAACATCTGTAAACCATTTTGATTAACACCTTTGTTTGTCTTCCAGGAACTCTAACCGTGGAGCAGATTTACCAAGACAGGGACAAATTTGCTTCTCTGGTCCGAGAGGTCGCGGCACCTGACGTCGGCCGGATGGGCATCGAGATTCTCAGTTTCACCATCAAGGATGTGTATGACAAAGTGGAGTACTTGAGCTCACTGGGCAAAACGCAGACGGCTGCAGTGCAGAGGGATGCTGACATTGGCGTGGCGGAGGCAGAAAGAGATGCTGGCATCAGGGTACGAGGAACTCAACAAATGGACCATCATCCCAAATCTGATTTCTGAAAGCAGAACAGGTTACAAACTCACATCTCTATTTTGTTTTTTTCCAACCAGGAAGCTGAGTGTAAGAAAGAAATGATGGATGTGAAGTTCCTGGCGGACACGAAAATGGCAGATTCCAAACGAGAGCTGGAAATGCAGAGAGCTGCCTTCAATCAGGAAGTCAATACAAAGGTATTCATTCTGATTTTCCCGATGAGCCCAAAAATAAAGGGTGAAGTAGTTTTTAAGCTTATCCCGTCTCTCCAGAAAGCAGAAGCTCAGCTGGCGTATGAGCTGCAAGCAGCCAAAGAGCAGCAGAAGATCCGTCTGGAGGAGATTGAGGTGGAAGTGGTCCAGAGGAAGAAGCAGATCACCATCGAGGAGAAGGAGATTGATCGTACTGACAAGGAGCTCATCGCCACTGTGAAGAGACCTGCTGAGGCGGAAGCTTACAAGATGCAGACTCTGGCTGAGGGCCAGAAGTGAGTGTCCAAGTCCACCTTGGGTTGATGAAATGAAATGAGATCCTTAATAGCGACACTGTCACACCTCCACTGAACCCAAAAGCGTCACATTAAAGGCTTTTCTTGCCCTCCGCCAGGATCAAGAAGGTGCTGATATCTCAAGCCGAGGCCGAGAAGATCCGCTGCATCGGCGAAGCCGAGGCCGGCTCCATCGAAGCTGTGGGCAAGGCAGAGGCGGAGAAAATGAGGCTGAAGGCGGAAGCCTACCTGCAGTACGGCGAGGCCGCCAAGACGGCTTTGGTCCTGGAAGCACTGCCCAAGGTCAGTTGCATTTATTCCTATTCAATTTCACATCATGACGTCCTTCTGACATTTTGCTCATTTCCAAACACTTCTTGTGTTCACCATGACGTCTTCATAGTGTCTCGTCTAAACACTAAAAGATGTTCCCCGGTGTTTTATCAGATCGCCAGCAAGGTAGCAGCACCTTTGGCCAGGACCAATGAGATCGTAATCCTGTCCGGCGATAGCAACCGTGTGACAGGAGAGGTGAACCGTCTCTTAGCCGAACTCCCGGTTTCTATCAACGCCCTCACCGGCGTGGACGTGACCAAGGTACGTGTGGGTCGCTCTTGTCATTTGATTATTCTACACTTAATGGCGGGCAATTTGGAGATTCCTCAGCTGTCTTAAGTAAATACTCACAATATGTCTACGTTGTGCTTGAAATTGTTGAGGTATTTCAATGGCATTTTAGATACGTCCAGCAGGAGGCACTACAGTTCCTGTCTCACTGATAGAACTGTTCTTACGTGTTCTCTGCCCACAGATCCCACTGCTACAGAAGATAACGGGGCAGACAGCCATCTGATGAAATCCCCTGTTACACCCCGGACAAACAGTATCTGCCTCAAGCATGACAACACTTTCTCTAGCCTCTGACCCACTTATGCAAAACTGCCAGAAACACCAAACGAGATTTGAGCTTTTATTTTTTTATGATTTTACTTATGCAAAACTGCCAGAAACACCAAACGAAATTTGAGTTTTTAAAAAAAAAAAAAAATTATTCTCCACCAAATGAAATGAAAAGCTGCGGCGCCCCCTTTCTTTTATCTCCTTACCACTCAGCCCACAATTTTGTGCAGCAGTCCACTTTAATTCAACAACAAAATTCGAATTGTGCTGGAAAAAGTCCAAAAAGTCACTTGAGCTGGTCACAACTGGCAGCCTTTTATTCCCTCTTTTTCTTTTTCCCCTGGATAGTACATCAGCTATACTCTTATCATCAGCTGTTATTCTCCTGCTCTTCATCCACCGTGATGGAAATATGGCTGGCCTATACAGAATATTACTACTGTACAAGGATTGTAAAAAAAAAATAGAAACACTAGTAGCTTGCCATCACCTCGCCTGTCCTCCTCGTTGACTGTCCAATCATCACTCAAGTGCCCAAAATCTTTTTCGGACAGTACTTGTCATCTAGATCCCCCTGCTGTCAGTTTTTTTTTTTTTTTTTTTTTAAACTAACACAAAAAAAACGTTCTTGAACATCAAGCCATGTTGAGGAAGGGTAGCCTTTAAAATGAACCTTGGACGCAGGCTCACCCATCACTCGTGTAGTACATCGCATGGCATGTGGTGGACGCTCAGGGCTATTCCTGCTACTCAAATACCCCCCCTCCCCCTCTAACAAATTCTTTTGTGCAGAATAAATGTGAGCATCTTTTTTACTTTATTATCACAGGAATGTTTACACAGTACAACTGTGTTGTTTTTTAACTGATATCAAAAAAAAATAGTGCTTGGTTTGTTGTCATTAGAATAAACCTTTTACTAACAATAACTAACAAGTGTTGCATGTGTATAACCTCTTGACAAAACCTCTGACACACTAATTTAGTGTTTCGTAACATCTTTAAAGTGAAGTCAAAATAGTTTGACACCCTTTTCGTTTATTTTTTTCAAACAAAAGTGGGACAAATTCATTTCTGTGCCCCCCCCCCCCCCCCCCCTGTTGAGAAAAGGTTTCACTGTACTCGACAAAAGAGATGCCGTGTCATTATCGTAACCAATCTTAATCGCAAATCATTTATCGAGCCGGCTGCTAGCTTAGAAGTGGAGTATATTGTTTGTAATATGTTTTGTACACAGTGCCTTTGTCAAAAGAAGAGGTTATGAGTGTGCTGTGACTATTTCAATCCTACACGCGTAGAACTTGTAATGAACATTTCCGCGCTGATACATTACTCATTGTTACTTGTCGATGTGAACGTTGTACATGCATACCTGTCTGATTTACTTTTGTACTTGTTCAGCTTCACGCATTTGATAATCTTCGGTCGTAACCACATACATGGGAACACAAAAAAAAAATTTAACTGCAGGATTTAGACCTGTGTTGCTTTTTTTTTGGGAGTTGTTGTTCATATCAGCACTTGTTTGTATTATGTTATTATATGTATTCGGTGCAAAAATAAAAAAAAATTACAGCTCTTACTCCGAGTAGAGATGATGTGGATGAAGACCAAACCCTTAGACCGACGCCTTAAAAACATCCTTCATTTGTATGTCATAGAAGGAAAAAAAAACAACTGTCTATTATGAGTTAGATTTCTATTTACGCTTCTCCTAACTCGGATATTTTGACAAACTTATCCAGCATGGCGTTTCAAGCACGTGTTCATGTTACTCTATGTTGTGCGCCATCCTCTAATAAAATATATACATACCACAATCTTGAAGCCATTTTTTTTAAATAAAACCTCAATGACATTTTGTTTTATAGAAAACTATTTTATATAACAAAAAAGGTTTGACATGTTTTTTTAAAATCCTGAATAAGCTCTACTAATAGATCAAATTAATAGGAGTGGAAATGTATTTGTCAAGCTTTTTAGAGCAGATAAGTTCGTGAGAGAGAGAACCACCCTGATAGTCTGACATCTTTCTTTATCTGGGCCTGCAGATCCACTTAAACTAGTGCCACACCCTAACTAGTGATGGTTACCATGGAAACAGCCAGGCACCGTTTAATGTCCATTGAAACATAAGAGAAACTGTTGAAATATGTTCTCGTGTACTTGAACCTGCAGCATTTTTTTTTTTTTAGTTTTCAGAGTGCGAGTAAAAAGTCACCCGCAAAGTTTATTATTTAATCATTTTTAAAAATTGTGATGCGTGACATATCTAGTACAAATCTAAATCCTCGAATTTTGGGAGGGCAAAACCATTCAGGAGATAAAATCAGATAAAACATCATCATCTGACATATGCTATTACATTTTCTTATCTACCTAAAGTATCAGGGATTAATCTGTGGGGGTGTCAGATTGCGATCTCGCATTGCAAATTGAATTTTATTATAGCGTAAAACTATTTAAAAAAAAAAAGCCTTACTATATATTATCAATTTTAAAGTAAAAAAAAGTCTTACTATACATGTTTTTTTTTTTTTAATTATTTAAAAACGCCTTGGCATTTTTGGTAATTTTGTACTTGGTGTAAAAACTTTGAGAGAGCCTAGGCTGTCAGATATTGAAAATATCTATAAATTTCTTTGTGCAAATAAAAGCAGGGTGTGGACAGAGGCAAGAAAGTTGAGATAAGACCAACCCTCATGTTATCACTTTATGCTAATGAGCTCGTGGTACCCTTCTAATAGGGGAGATCATGCAAGGGGGGCCCCAGATACAAGCATGGAGATGCTGCCTGCACAAATGAGTGAGTATGAGACAAGTCTTTAACCTTATAAATATATTTCAGTCACAAAAGAAGCTTGTGCCCTGGATAGGATATCATCTTATACTGTAAGTTTAATGAAGAGATACTACAGTATAGATGATGTACTATCCAGGGGGGGTCATTCTTTCCTCGCACTTGGATGGACCTAAACTTCAGAGACACTGAGAGGGGGGGCCGTCAAACCGTTACCATTACTGAATTTTAGTAATGGTAAGGGTTATATGGCTCTCGCTCATTTTCGGCTGAACCTGAAAGAAAATATAGCTGTGATGATTTTTTGTGTGTTTTGAAACAATAAAGTTTTGGAAGAAAAATTCTGTGATGGAGAGATGCAATTTTATTCTGATGCGTTTTAACTCCACAAGGAAAAGGGAGAAACAGTCCTAATAAATCAAAAGAAATGTTATAAATAGAATATTTACTCTTGCCTGAGTGTATTGCACTATTAAAGTCTAACACTAGAGGGAGCTGCTGTTCTACTCCTATTGTTGATTAAGGCTAAATTAGACGAAGAAGAAATGTATCCCAAGATGCTAAACATGGCGGAATCAATTAAGACAAAGTTAGAAAGTTAGCATCACTGCTCCCACAATGCCGTTCTCAAATTAGGTGAGTAAAAGATATACCCCATAGTACGTGTATGTTAATAAGCATTTATGTAAATGTGCACAAATATCAATAAGATTAAGTGACATTTGTTCCGATTTTTGGCACGAGCCCAGGTGATACCGACCAGAATAATTGACTTAATAATAATTAAATTATACACACTTCTGTTATTAAGTCCATTTCAGTCAGTTAATGTTGATAACAATTTCAAACGAACGTTAATAGGTGTGACGCTAAGCTTAATAACTAACTTGAAATTTACCCGCCCCATTTTCCCCTTTGTTTTTCTCTGTACTATAAATCTTATGTCCAAAAAAAAAAATCTAAGAATGATCTACCAAAGCTTTTTACACAAAACTCAATGAAGATCCATTAATGGAAAGCTGTGATGAATTTAAATGTATTAAACAATATAAAACATTTGGATATTTTTAATTGATTGACTTTAATATACTAAAATTAAGGCTATTTTTCTAATTCTAATACACGAGTAATTTATTCTAAGCCATTTCCAGCCCCCAACATACGTGTAGGCGGTATCAAGTGAAACCTCCTGACAGCAACTGATAAACCATCAAGCCGGCCAAACCTGCTCTGCTGTGAACATAATATCAAATGACAAAACCAAACAATGTACTGCAGTTCATTTTCAAGACAGTTTATTTGTGAAGGAGTTTATTCTGACTTTTGGTCGCTTTAGTACATGGAACATAATATTGTATATGTGATATAATATCTGAGTTAATAAGCGCAATACAATGCTAGTTAAGGGTGTGCTATGCCTTTTGCTCATAATCATGAAGAGCAAAAAAAATCTTAAACCCAAAATAACATCTTCCAAGTTTAGATGTCCCAAAAAAATAAATAAAACAGCCAGCTCCTCAGGGAGCCTGTCAACTCATTGAAAAGTCATTTCCTTTTCTTCTTCATCATCATCATCATCATCATCACTTCTTCATCTTAACTGACAGTTTCAGCTTGACCTGTCTCAGGAAGATGGACGTGAGCTGTTCGCTCGTCTCCTGGGCGACCCGTGCTATCATCTGGCCTGACGTGCCGATCAACATCCTCTGCACGTGTAGAAAAAACAAACAAGCGTCTGCTTTGAATGTCAAGTACAAGAAAAGCATCACATACGTAGGAATGGCGCATTAGAAGCATATGTCCACTAGGTGGCACTAAAGTAATACATTTATTACTTTGCCCTAAGCCCAAAAACAGTGAAAATGAGTTTTGAGGGAATAACAGAAAGCCCCCCCCCCCCCCCCCCATGACGATTATCATCAATTTTGCCTGGTTGAAAATGTCCCATGACTATGAACACATGACCTACCATGTGCGTTTCTTTCTTGGTGTACATTTTCACCATGATGTTGAGCTCGCCGCTCTCATCCATGTCCCAAAAGTCGATGAACTGAAAGCAAAATACATATTTCGTGTCGGTCAAAGTGGACAAGTATGCGAGTGGAGTCACCAAAGCATTATTTATTATTACCTGTGTGATCGAATAAGGCACTTCCTGGGGTAGGTGCTCCAAAAGCTTCTCTCGGATCATGTTGATGCACATCTCCTCAGGACGTTGGTCTGTCAATACCTCGCTGTGGTACTGCCAGGCTCCAGACTTGGCTGAGATCATTAGGTAGTCCTGTGAAAAAAAAAAAAAAGTTTGGAATATTTTATATCATGTCTCATGACTATGATTTTTCCAAACCTTGAGTGTCTCCACGTCCTCTCTATCTAGAGAAGAGAGCATAAAGACATCCTTAAAGTGAGACCAGCCCTTCTGGCTCATGAGGGTCCTCAGCTGTTCCTTAGTCAGCACAGACTCATCTCCATCAGTGGCATCCTGGTCTTCCAAATCCCTTTCTGGCGTCTTCTCAGCCCAAGGGGGCTTGATCACAGGTCGAATGCGCAATTTACGGCCATTCACCACGCCGGACGTCAGCTCGGCTGTGATGTCCAGCAGCTTGTCCTTCATCTTCACCTGGTCCACCTTTAAAGATAGAAGATAATGAAGGGATGAAGTGAAAGCAATTAGACGACAATACCTTATTGAGGACAAGTATCGCTGGGATGTTTGGGTGGCGTGCCAGGCATTTGAGTACTTCAAAGTCCAGCTGTCTGCTCATCCATCGGTCCGACACATCAACCATGACCACCACTGTGAATGGACAGTTACTGTTATTAAATATCCTGCTCATATATTTTAAAAAAAACAAAAAACACAGCCCTACTTAGGTCGGCCTCTGTCACCGTGCGCCAAGGATCCAAAAGCAAAGACTTCTCAAGCTGGTGTCTGTCAATGCAAATATATTAGTAATGATTTTCACACACTGAGCACACTAATTTACCTTTTGACTTTGGATGGCGTAGTCAGACCCGGTGTGTCCAGTAGAATCTAAAATAAAATGTGTCGGTCACAGCACTGCTTTCAAATCAGATCATTAGAAATAGATGGAAATTCTTACAATCTGCGTATCACCCTCTGTTAGGACTCCCAGGGCTCGTTTTCGTGTTGTGTGTACTTTCTTGGAGACAGCAAACACCTTCAATGTGAAAAGGATGAATTCAAAAATGATACCACTAAACAGTGTATTCTATTTTAGCGCTCCTTTATTGATTCAGGAAGCCAAAATTATAAGTTAAAAAGGAAAGAAACCTTTCTGCCAAGAAGCTGATTGGACAAAGTCGACTTCCCGGCATTCGGAGCACCAATTATTGCCACTTTCAAAACTTTTGAGTCTTCAGGCTGATCGGGATGTTTCATCAATAATGACATTTGTTCACCTATCATGAAAACACAAATGTAAGTAAATATGACTGAAGGGTGTCCATCTTGGAGACATTTGTCAAATTACCACTGCTTGAAGGAACAGAGGAGGGAAGGCGAAAAGAACTGTTGTCTGCCTCGGCGGCGGTGTTGCCTTTCAGCAAACTGCTCACAAATGCATCTGTTGTGATAAAACAGGCTGGATTGAAGATCAGCGAGTTGATCCTTCCACAGCTACATGAGGAATTTCCTGTAAACACACCAGCATCCCCATTACCATACTGCGAAGAAACGAAAACTCACTATTACTGTGTAATTAGAACAATGGGTTTAAACAAAATGTTACTACGCGATGATGGTTTCATATTTTTTTTTAATAGCTCTGCTCAAATGGCAGTTAAAAGGCTAACCTGTGGCGAGAAGCAATTGCGCAGGTTCTTGACGAGTAGACACGACGAGTCTTCTGGAGAGGACAGCCGAGTCCCTGATAAAACGTCTGCACAGTCTGAGGGCCATTTCGCGTTGTGACGAATAACTGGTCAACTTAATTAGAAAAGATTAAGGGTACAATTGGAATTTGCGTAGCTGTTTCTCTTTCACATGAGACCTGTCAATAGGGCGCCGCCATGTTTGTTTGATCAACAAGAGAAGACTTCCGGTTTCAGGACGTCACATTACTGGTACTGCCTCCTAGCGGCATGATTTGTAACTGCACCAAAACACCCGTTAAGGCTTAAAAAGCTTCATCCTATTTTATTTATTCTCCTCGACTGTGTTTCTTCTGTTAATTCAAGTTCACAATCGTTTTTTTTTACAGATTGGACGATGATCACTGATATCATTTGATCGTATGAACAATAATAGGCAAATTCATTACAATATCAGCAAACTCATCAATATAAACATCAACAACATACATGTGAAGTTAACCATCTAACTTTAGAAGATATGATTGCATATTGAACGATGAAGGTAACATATTGTTTTCATTTGCTGTGCCAAAGACAGGACGAACAGATGTCTCCTCATCGTCCAAACACGCCGGCTGTTTGTTAGTCCTCGAGGACTCACTCAGGGTGAAGCACACACCTCCAGTGGGGAAGGATGATGAAGGATATCAGGTAGCTCACAATCTGTCATCATCAAACACTAAAAGCTCTTCAACCACCGACGAGAAAAACAAAAATGGAGCTTTTACCTGACGCTTTACTGCCGAATTCAAAGAGAAGCTGACACCAAAAGGATATTTGAGGATCAGTAAACTTTCTTTCCCCTCCTTTGCCTTCCTCCCACTTTCTCAGTCATTCAAGGCCCGCACCCCCTCAGGGCTTTCCTCACATGGCCCTTTCACGTGGGCATGTATCAGACTGCTCTCTATGACTGCATTAACTTTGGCCTTCAGGAAGAGCACTCTCGCTAAAAAAGGCTTTACCCACAGAGCATTTAATCATAAGCTGTAGCCCGCACTGGCATTCGAAAAACACTGCGACTTCACACGTTTGGATGAAAACCTCTCCGTGCTGCTACATTTCACTCAATCAATTTGATGTAATTAACATGCGGCATGTGATTTATATGACAGCCAAGGTGACGTCAAGATTTTCTGCTTCACTGCTAACGCTTAGCTGGGATTAGACAAGGCAGTGTTTCCACTAATAAGACCCGGCTGCTCATGAGGAATAACAAAGTTCACGGAATAATAAGCACATGAGCCATGGAGGCATGTCAACAGGGAGCAAAGGTGTGGGGGGGGGGGGGGGGGAGAAACAATGTGTCAGTGCATCAGAGCATCCATCACGTCGTGATTGCATTGAGAGGCGTGATGCCGCACAGCTGGCTGGCTGCAAGGAGCCCCTTCCTCCCTTCTCACACATTCTTAACAGATTAATGAAGCGATATGTGACTTTTGACTGCTTATCAATCAGACATGGCTCAACAGCACGCTCGATTTCTGCGACAGACCCCCAAGGTCCCTGGACTTAGCAATCACTGTTCTGTCCTTGCTCCGGCTTCTAAAAAGAAGCAATTTAACCCGAAAACTAACCATATAGGTCACACTCGCGCTCTGATTGTACAATCTCTTTCACAGTGGGGGAGATCAAGTAAAGACTTCCAATCGATGCAACTTGTCTGCTGAGGGAATCAATAATGCCTCCCTTTCAAATCATCGCTCATGTCATCGGTGAATATAAAACGAATAATTGGGAACGGCGTTCTTTTAACAGCCCGTATTGACGTCGTCGTCGTCGCTATGAAGCGAGAGAGCGCCATTCTGCATCATTAACTTTGTATTATTTCCTGATGGAGCCTGCTGCTACCGCTGCTTCCCCACCTGCTGAACTTTAAGCGCCGCATGTGATTGGGCTTTCACGCTGCATTTTCACTTCCTTCACTCACTGATGTGGAGAGTCACTTGCTGGCTGAATTTAGCAGGAGCATTCTAATACATGCAGTGCAACCCGGGTGACAGCAGTGAGGATTTTACACAAGGTTTGAAACCAGAGTGTGTGAGGCATATGTATTAACCACTAAGTCTCTCTGCTATGTTGTTTCTCTTTCTCATATCACTAATAAGTGTCAGGAGATAATCTTGCGTCAATACTTTGGAGTTTATTGAAGTAGTCACACAAATATTGCTCTGGTTGAATGGATTTGAACACATGGGCTTGCACAAACACAACCTTCAATCCTTTAGGGCCTAAAGGATATATGAACACTAAACATGTAGACAGCTGATATGAAATATTCATCCTTTGTCCTTTATCTTATTAATATTACAGTCTGACATTTGCCAACAGTTTAAATGGTCGCGAAGTTTTTTTTTATGCAAATACACCAACAAGAAAAACATTCAGGGTACATACAAGTAATATGGAATGATCATTTAGTTTCAATCAAGTTCTGCTCGGAATATCCAAATGCACAATAACTTCTCGGCAAAAAATTCTGCACATTTATATGCTAATCAGAGCAAGACAACACGGAATTTAAAAAAAATACCTTGCATCATGGGAAATATAAAAAATGCCCGGATGTTCGGAATTTATTAACAACTGGACTGTCCCTTTAACTACAGGGTAGACGTCGCCGTGTAACGCGCATGCGCCGGAAGTTGCCTACCGCAGACAGCAGCAGCAGCAACAGCAGCAGCAGCAGCAGCAGTGATTCGGCAGTGCAGAGCGTCGGGAGTAAATCTGTCCGTTTTCAACCATGGCGACCAACTAAACGATGCCTTTTGCAGAGGTTGACGGAAAGTAAGTAGTCGTGTCTTTATTATGCGCTTTTCGCTCTTCCTTCTCCATGACACCTGCGCCGCATTTGCTCGCACGTATTTGGAAAAAGGCGAGGAGGAGAGGGCAACAATGGGACTGTGTACGTTTGAGACGTGCTAGGAGGTTAGCTAGCCTGGAGCTGGCCACTCAGCTGGTTCTCTTTATTACTAGCAACCTGCGGTTACGGAGCTCCTCTACTATCCATAGTGGACGGTTGGTCTCATTTCAACTCGCAACACAAATCATACAGCAAAGGGATGAAACTGTTTTATTAGTACTATTAAGATGCTTAGCTAGTTCTTGTGACAACAGTTGTGGATTTACGACCATTTTCGTGCCAAATCATCCTTATCATATTCATACAGGTTTGCTCCCCAGGCTTATTTATGTGGTTGAAGTTGTTTGCTATTCGTGTCAAGGCTTTATTTAGCCAGAATGAAGTTATCTCCTCGTATCTGCACATGAAGCTTGTTTGGTTCTCTCAATGATGTTCCTGGAAAGTGAGAAAGCTTTTTTTTTTTTTTATCCACCTGCAAAGGCAAGTGTTAAAGGTGATAACAAAAGGTTGACGTCACCGGCCACCCCGCACATCAACCTCGGAGGAAGAGGAGGAGTGATGAAGAAGGAGTTTGTGACTGAGGAGCAGGCTTTTTTCACCACAACATCTAATGGTTTGTGTCTGGACAGAAGAGGTCTGTCTCTGATCAAATTTCGGCTATCCTAAGGGCGCACTTAACTAATGGGATCCTATCGACGTTTCTGCCCCCTTTGAGTCTGATCTTTGCACGGCGGAATGTTAATGCCGCCGCCGCTGCTGTTGTTTTTTGGGGCTGCTTTGAGTCATGAGCCGGCCGGCATTATTCCCCAAAACCAGGCTGGATAATGTTGAGCTCAATGTGTATTTTATGTGCTAAAGAAAGGGGGAAAAAAAAGAGCCTGGCCAGAGATGAACTCTAACCTTGCTTGTCGAAAAGTTCCCTTTTTGCAAGCTAGGTTTCTTCCATTTTCCAAAAGAGTAGATAATTAAATTTCAAAGCGTGTCGTCGGGGAAGCTCAGCACCCCCCCCGACTCAGTGCAATTATCGAGTAGAACTTGAAGGAAGCCTTTTTTGCAACGGGGTGCTATGTTTCCCAGTGCAATGAAGATTAATTAGGTCTTCGAAACAAATGACTCGAGGGCCTCTCCCATCTGTAAAGTGCTCTAATGTCACCTCTACCAGAATAAAGCCTTTATGGTAGACGTTCATTACGTGCCGTTTGTAACTTTAAAATGTCATGCATCGGTGACACTTTAAACCGAGGACACAGTTTTATGATTACGTTACAATGGAAGCTAACCAGTCTGTGGCTACGTGGCTAGCAGCCAGAATTAGCTGTCAGTGACCTCACTGTCACTTCATAAGGAATGTGTCTGCTTACTTAACCCAACTCCTGGTTAAATAGACCTCACAAAGCATCCAAAGAAAATTCCAGAAGACACCAGACTTAACGCTTTGACGGCGTGTACTCGTGCGTGATACTCTCTTTGGTCATGAATGATGAGTTCACCCGCCCAAGTTTTGGTGAGTGTTTTCCAACTGCGGGAAGTGATTTTTTTTGCACGTTAGCTTATCAGCTAGTAGAGAAGCCTGAATGTCGAGAGCACCTGGTTCATTTGTTCATTTCACGCTGGTCAGCACGCTAGAGAAGTGAGTGCGCTCCACCGAAGGGAAATGCCACTCGTTCATGAGTCATGCGCTGACTCTTTGACCTGTCACCACAAACCAAAGAGTCTTGGCTCGAGGGCAGAAAAGCAAGTTTGCCTTAAGGCTTTTCTGTCAGCCACTGACAACTGTGTTGGAATGTATTGATTTACAGTGGAGGCAGCAGAGGTCTATTTGCTTTTTGAAGTGCAGCATTTGCCATTTTCCCCCTCTCATTCTCTCTTTTTTTTTTAAAATCTATGTTAGTGCATTCAAGGCTGAGTCGAACTAAAAGGAAATATGAACAACATGCGAAATCTTATCAGCCTCTGAAATATTTGACCTCGCATCCAAACAAAATGATCGCGGATGAACCTTTACCCCCTTTGAAGTTATGAAGATAAGGATAGCAACGTGAACTTAGGAGTTTCTTAACGTGCGGAATGTGATTTTGCATTTGTGATAAATCATCTCAGAGGGTGGCCATTTTGACACTTGCTGTCAACTGAAAATGACATCATCGACCCAGAAAACAGGTGACTGTCGGTAGCCGTGATGTCACTTTCAGGTGACAATAAGTGGCAAGGCAAAATGGCCGCCCCCTGGATGGATACAAAAAAATAGATTTTGTCTTTTGGGCTTAATCATACACAATATGAATCAGACTACTATGTTTTGACTAGAGTGGTACAATGTGAATCGTAAAAACCCACACGGCAGCTTTCCAAATGCTAAATCGACTGGATTAAACCAGGAGCCGACCTATGATTGGTCTCGCAAAGTCAAAGCAATTGTTCTCGAGTGGCTCCCATTGAGGCCCACATGCTTTATGTCGCAGAAGGCCCCTGCACTTGTCAGCAGAACAATTCTGCTGGGCAACATCAAGACTGCAGCAATAAGATGATCTCAAAGCCTTACTTTACGTGAATAACATATCACAAGGTACAAAGATTGTCCCGGCACTCATTAATGATTAGTCATTGGTCATTTTATTCCCCCAACCGTTATTGTTGACTGAAAGAGCCCGGCCAACTAGCACGTGTTCTTTGGAACGGGCACGATTAAAAGTGGCATTTGAATTGGAAATGTGCGAGCAGGCTCTCTCTCCCCAAACCTCATTTCCCTGCAGGGGCCAGTGGGTGTTAAATCTCCAGCAGGTGTTGCCTGTAAATTTTATGTGCATATATAAGGGATTTTTATTTTCTGCACCTCAGTAGTTTTTGAAGAGCAGGTTGTCCCCATATACTTGTATGTCCTTTTTGCTGTGGGGCAGATGTTTGGTTGTTTTTGGAGACAACAGTGCGAGGGTCAAAAGCAGGTCAAGGGAGTTTAAAAAAAAAATAAAAATGGCCGCGTGTGATCCTTGCCAATCGTGCGGACAACCTACTTGTGCCTGAGCGTAAGGAAATGACCTGGCATTTGCTTCGCCAACCGAAAAAGATAAAGCTTTTGTTTTACCGAGCAGATTGAGCAATTGAGAAACCCGAAACCAGGCAGGCCCTTTGCAACTAAACACCCAAAGAAAGCTTTTAGCGATTGTTGTGTCTTCATCTCGAGGGCGATGGTGAAAGAATGCATGCCTCACTGTGACATTCACGGCAGTAACAACAGCCATAGCAGCGGGGAGGCACGAGGGCATCTCGCTGTGATCAGCCTCCACGGAGTCACTGGAGACAACAGAGCTGTTTATCCGCCTCCATCAGTAGCAGAGGAGCAGGCCCAGATGCGGCGTTCTGTTTATGGCACAAGATAAGGCTGTCTCAATCAGATCGCTGAGCCTCTCCAACCCCCCCAAAATAGGCTCTCGCTCTAATAAGAGAGCTCCAGATTACATCCCAGGCAATGCTAATAAATATCATTATGGTGTCTGTTGCTGTAGTTTTCCAAGCGTACATATCGGTGGCATCATTAGCTAGCTTTGAGGGTGACCCGGTCGGCGGGGTCGCAAAACAAAGCGCCAGTAAAGCCGCTACTGGTGGAGCTACAACGTTCACACCCTTGTTCCGTTTCATACTTGGCGTAAACATTAGATAAAGCTTCCAGAGGATTAGAAGAGAGGCGGAGGAGATATAAAAGGCTGTCGGCTAATTGGGCTTTATTTTTAATATTTCAAACGCTTCATTAGAGACTGAATTACTCCTCTGTTTGGAAGGTTTTTTTGGGGGGGGGGGGGCGGGGAAAGGCCTCACAAATAGAATAACATGATTGAACTTTATTTTTATAATATGAGGCCAGCTTTCTTCATTGGAACTTGTGTTGTGTGTCTTTTGACTCTGGAGGCTCCTTTGACAGAGCTACAGAGGTGAGGATTCAGTTGGCCCTTTGCCCGTGACCCTTCCCCACGCCCGAATGCGTGGGTGCCTTTTTATTCCACCGTGCCTTGTAGAGCAGACGGCACTTCCAATGGCTCTCTGCATAACCTCCTCACCCTCCGGGTCCTGTTTGCACCCATTGTTGGCCGCACTGAATGCTATCTCCGTGCCTTGAAAAGTAACCAGATGACATTCTTCCTGTTGTTGGAAAGAGCTCCGGGGGTTGTGTTGTGAAAAGCAGCTGAAAGGATAGGCTAAGATTGTGACCTTCACTGGCTAATCGCTGGCATGTCATTCACCGGGCGCTTTAAAAGCAAACACAAATGTCTTTTTCCTCTCAACATAGTCATGAACTTTGCCAATGGACGTCATGTGTATATTTGATTTCAACTACCACTTTTGTCATTTCTTTACAGGCGGTACTTCCGACACCTACATCTCCTCCCAGTCTTCTCATTCTGAAATACCGCCACGGCCGTGAATCGAAAGGCATTTAGTGAGGCTGTAAGCATCAACGCAGCCCTCCATGTTGTTTATGTCTTGGGCAAGTGGCGTTTCCTGGAATGTGCAGTGGCGCAGTTGTCACCCTACGGGGGGGATGCCGGATCTAATCACGGTTCATAGTTCAACTCTAGTTATTGTTGTAAAAGCAGAGGAGCACACTTGATACCGACATGAACAGGATGTTGCGTATTTTGTTCCGTGTACTTTAAGATGGTTTCAAACGTGAGAGATTTAATGTCTGACCTTTTAGCAGCAAAGCTAAAATTAGCTATTTAATAGCCTTTACTACTTACCAAGTCTATTGCGAGGGTTCAACTTGGTTGACTTCTGGAAGTGGATGTAATTAAATTTTTTGTTTGTTCAGTGCTTTTCTAATGTCCGAAGGAACCGACGTGGAACATGACACAGAAAGAAAAGCTGTCAGGTTCTCAGGGCGTCTTTTGTCCGACATCTTTCAACGATCAATGATTGGCATATCTCCTACCATTTCCCCCTTTTGTTCGCACCCTTTCAGTTTCGGAGCAGATAATAAAATTGACCATTATGCGTAATGTGTTCTCAGGCCCGCCATGGCATAAAAAAAAAAAACACAAGGTTGTTTACAAAGGAAGCATTGAGTTGGAAAAGGGAAAAAAAGAATGTCAACTTTTATCACGCCACTGCACAAGCATTTTGCGTTAGTCAGAAAATATCCCCTCGAGTTGTGCTCCATCCGTGGAATGGAAAGCGCGGGCCCAATTTGAAAGACATTCTTGTAAGTATTCATGTGTAAGGAGTCCTGAGGCAGGTCACGTTTCTGTGTGACAGGCAAGCGTCGGTCTTTGCCGCGTAGCTCACTTCCCAGGTCTCGTTGCAGGGATTTAAGTGTCGGCTTTCTGTAATTAATAGCCGGTAAGCCCCCGTCGTGCCTCATCGCCAGACCAGGTGCTGCTCCGATCCGGTCCGGTCTTTTTCACCTCGATACCGTCTTGACACGTGTACATAGCAAAGCGGCTAGCCAAAACAAAAGTCGGCCGGAATCATCCCGGTGAATTTTAATGCGGCGGCGCTGATGGAAAGCTTATTGGTAAAGGATGTGGTTCGTTTAGTCGACTTTGTGTCAAGCACCATTCCGCTCGTGTCCCGCGCTGTTTAGCAGAGCTCGCCAGCTCTTGACAGATTGCCGTCCCGATGGGGAGATTTATCCAGCCGGCACCGCCAAAGGCACTGACACCATCATTAGGCTTTGATCAGCCGCAAGTCTCTGCGAGAGGAAGAGGAGAGAGTAATATTCTTGATCTAATTACTCGGAGACATTTCAGGGGATGTAATATGTGATTTAACCTCTTCTCAGAGGCTATAAAAGGAAGCTGGGTTAATCTTCCTGGCAACCTCCTTTCCACGCAGTGTCTTAAATTTCCTTTTCCCACGAAGCCGGTAAAAGCCAGCGTGACGCGACAGTTTGCCCTCGGAGTGCTTCAACGTCGCGCTGGCCTTTTCTTTTAATGCGAGCGGCGCTGTTGCGTGGATTTAGATGCTCGGAAAAAAAAAAAAAAACCAGTTGGCATCCTCCAAATAGAATCTTTTTGTTTCCACGCTCCTCTCAGCGCCACGACTTGCAAAAGACTTGATTTGAACAAATAGATTGCAACTGGAACGGAGGGCTTTGGGGTTAATCAGTCAAACATGGTTAAACAATTCTTGGGACATGAAGAGATTAGTCTTGCTTGCCCCCGAGCTCATCGCAGGCTTTTCTCTCCAGCGCCCGGGCTCGGCTTTTAGGGCCACGGGCTGTGGCCTGGCCTGCTCCACGGAGAACCCACACACTGGGCCCTCAGCATGCTCCATTGCTTCTGAATGCCCCTCCACTTTCCTCTCCGCCTTTGTTAGCTGGCACAATTGCAGTGATGGATTAGCAAATTAAATGCAGACCTTTTCTGTTCATGGCCACCCTCTTTGCAAAAGTCGATATCCCCGCCCCTATTTATTCCCCCCCCCCCCCCACTTATTAACATTGTGCAGTGTCATTGACAGAATGATTCCACTGAGCCGTCATAAAGGCGTCTTTTGTACTATGGCCAAGATCTTGGACTTTGTCTTCCATCTTTTTTTATGACTAAGCGCTGATCACACTGATGGATCGTGACCGTGACATGATGATAAGTGACTGCTGTCATTTCCATGTCTGTAATGACACGGGGCGGGGGATGATATGTATCTGCATTACTCGACGGCCTTTCAGCAAACTGTTCTTTCCTTTTTGCTTGTTTACAAAAGCGTCACATTGCATATTTTTCCCAACAAGATTCTAAAGCTCTTTTTTTTTTTTCCTGCAGCTTGCAGTTAGCACAGCCCAGTCCTCTCTCTCTCCCTCTCGTTCACCCTCTTGATCCCCTCGGTGCCTCCTCCGCTCTTGTTTGGAGGGTAGACTGAAGAGACCCTAATTAGCAGGACTAGAGGGCCTCCTGAAGGTCACTTCCAACGCATTGGTGTGAGAACAGAAGACTTCTGGGAGGTTCGGGAACGGCCCTAAGTCAGCTGGCTTTACCGCACAATAGCAGATTTTTCTGTTGAGGCCATATCTCAAAGATCCATTCATCATAAGCTCCAAAGTCTCCTACTTTATCAAGCCACGTCTAGTCTCGGCTATCGAGACCTGATTGATGGTTCTGTCCTTATTGCAGGGAACGAGGGTCGATGGTAGAAATTTGCCGCCGGGTGCATTAATGCTCTGTTCAACGGCGTGGACCTTTGAGCATGCATCATCAGTCTTAGATGGCCGCTGGAGATCTATGTGATGCAAGAAAGTGAGATATGGAAAGGAGTTTGATCAGCCGGGCCTAGTCTTGTTACTCATATGACCGTATCGCTCTCGCAGGGGAGAAGGGATTTATTATCGAGTTAGCCTTCCTGGGTTTAGCTCCTCATAAACTGTAGTTATTGTTTCTGTGTTGAGCGTATTGAGAATATGTTGCAGAAATAACACAAAGTGCAGTTGGACTTTTTGTCGGGCTATTCGTGCTTGTGAAGAAGAAGACGTAATTCTGGCGTCATGACAACACGAGTACACAACTGAGCACTTGTGTGGGCTCAACAGACCAGATGTTCCCATGCACACACAGAGGTGAGATGTTTGCCATGCTTGGCTTCTATTTGCCTGCCTTTTCCGCAGAGTCATTGGCTGGCTGACCCTTGCCTGATGCCCACAACCACTGTCGGTTGGCTGAAGAGCCAAAGTTCTCAGAGGGCACCCGCAAACAAATGGGAGATGGAGGAGAGAACCATTGGCAGACGGAGCACTTCTCGCATTGAAAAGATGACTCAATGTTCTCCATGGGTGGAGAAACTGGTTTGGTCCGGCTGCAGGGCTAGACTGAATGTCAGAGCTGCCACGGAGGCGGCTCACCCTACTAACCTTTCGCAGGGCCAGCGAGGAGGCGGGCGGATCGGCATCTATTGAACACGCACAGTCGGATTTTGAATCGGCATGGATGGATTTGTGCTTTTTCTCTCAAAATTCTCCATGAAAATCCACCTGATCTTGGATTGATACAGCAAAGAGTAGAAAGCTTGTTTGTAATAAATGTCCCTTCCCTGGTTTTTTTTGTACGAAGCTCCATTTTAGACAGTTGGACTTCAGACGAGCTGGAACTAGAGGTGGTCCGTGGGGCATTTTGTCTCCGTGGGAGAGAGACTTGTGGGAACAGCTGCGTTGATAGTTTTGTTTATGGAGCACTCAACGCTGAGACATAAGCCGTGGGAACACCTGGATAAGAGGGCAAATGGTACGGTGTCGGTTCTGCTTTTTGGATCCGTACCAAAGCGAAATGCACACACGTGCCTCTTCTGATGTGTGAGCGTAGCCTGCAATCCCAATCAACTAGCACTTAACAAAGATTTCCCGTTTCCCCTTTTTAATCGCAGCCTCAATTTGTCACCGGGGTGTCCAATTTCTCTTTCAGTGAAGCGAAGCATGGATGAGGCGGAAACACAAAATGGATGCACCTGCTAACAAATGAAAACCGCTCTATCTTCATTTCGCTTTACACCTGGGGGAAAAAAAAAATCTACAGCTTTTTAGCTGTCAGCATGTTATTTCCCCCCCAAAACAAGGAAGTTCATTGAGAAGTATTTTCAAATATAGGTCGGGCAAAAATGGCCAAATCATGGACGTCATGATTGCATCTTTTCAGAAGTCAAATCTGTGGAATCAATACCATATTTTCTTTCTTTAACTCTAAAGGCCAGATGTCCCGGTATTTATTCATAAAGTATCTTCATGGCGCTACACATTTTAATTAAACATGGCTGTATATTTGTTTACACCTTTTCCATCTGCTTCTACTGCAATTATCCAATTCATAACAGCACATTGAAGGTGTAAACAAGTTTAGAAAAACATCCGTCTGGAGTGCCGTGATTATGTCACGCGGACTCCTGCACGCACACTTTCAAATACTCACGGCAAGTGTAACATCTGTTCGTCAATGTTGTTCGGAGCGTGCCCGCAGCCGAAGCCCCACAGTCTGGCATCTGAGATCATGTGACTCCGCTCATTGTTGTCTTCCGTGATTCTGGGATATGCGACTTTGAAGTCGAAAGAAAGCCAAATAAATGCGTTTTGAACATTCCTGAGCGTAGCAGTTATCGAAACTGCTCTAGCGCCAACTTCTCTTTGTATTCTACGATCAAGCAACTTTGCGAGTCGCCCGGGAAGTCATTTATCCTGATCCTGATCATTAGTGACAACATCCCCAGCTAACAAGATGGCGAGGGGTGTTTTTTTAAATACGCTCCCACCATGTCATTATGGTGACGTAACAACAGGTGACATTTAAAAGTACAGACGTAGTCAGTTCAACTATTTGCAGCATTGCTTTGTTTCCACATCCGATCGTACACAAGGATATTTTTCGTGTATTTGTGTCGTTGATAGTGATCAACAAATTCCAGTTTTACTACATTACATTTTGTTTTCCACCTTGTGACCAATAACAAAAGAGAGTCGGATGATGTTTTTGCGGAAACGTTTTGGGTATGCGTGGAATTATCTAATTTTTTTCGAATTTGGTTTCTGTTTACAATTTCACGCCGACCTCACATAACGTGGTCAACGCTTAACGTGCACGTGTTTCCGCAGATAATTGTTTCATTGTTTACATACAAACGAGACACCCCCATTCAAATGTTTGGACTTTCAGGCTACAAATGGAATGCCTGTTAAGTCGGTTGTAAACTGAGCCTCAGTGTGATGGATGTCGTGTTTAGTCAGGTCTAGCATAACAAGGGATCTTTTGATACCACTTTTTTATCCCGGACCGATACTAGCTGAGTCATCACTGATACAAGTACCAATATCACTATATCTAAAATTTCAATGAACATAACCCTTTACAAATACCTATCTTGAAATAAATGATTATTATTAATATTTTAAATTCAGGGCTCACCTCAAGTTGGACTCCTCGTAGGTAGGTATCGATTTTAACGATAGGACTACTCGTAACGATACCGCTTATCGATCCGGTACTTTAAGTGTATTTTTATCAGTTCTTTTTTTTATTGAGGAAAACAACCAAAATAAATAAATTTATATTTAATAAATATATTAAAAACGGGATCATCCAGGTAGAAAGTGCAAAGTAACGTAAATCAAAATGAGTCATTTCTCTGAACCGTATATAATCGTGGCCTTCAACTACCGGCTATACGTTTTTCCACAAACACTGTTTACAAAAACTTGGTAATAGTAATCTTTTCATTTCTTGTAAACACACGCAAGAGGTCTCTTTCTTTCGACTGAATGCTTGAGCATTCTAGAAACGGAGACAAAAAAAAAGCTCTTCATCCTGCTCCCTTTCTTTCTATACTTCCTATTCACACAGCCGCCTGGCAAAAAGAAGTACTTTAATTTCTCTCTCTGCCCTGAGAGAATCAACAGACTGTAGTTGCATTGAAGTTGTGCTTTTATTTGGCTGTATTTCAGACCTATAACCTGGGGGTAAACATGCAATTATAATAACATCAGCCTGCTTTCACCACCACTC
The DNA here is from genome assembly GCF_033458585.1 of Syngnathus typhle. NCBI lineage: Eukaryota > Metazoa > Chordata > Actinopteri > Syngnathiformes > Syngnathidae > Syngnathus > Syngnathus typhle. Next base: position 4,321,000 of record NC_083752.1, read on the forward strand.
TCCTTCTGCAGCAGCACTAGTTAGCACAAGCACTGAACAACACGGTGACTTGGTTTCCCCTAATTGCTTTTGCTCTTAATCGGCAGAGAAAGCTGCAAATATTGTTTTCGTCTTTTTGATTGTTTATTATTTATATAACTACATATCTGTTTAAAATGAGCTGCTTTGGCTGCGCTGGTGGATCTTATCAGTTTGATTTGCTCTGTAATGATTATCAAAGTCGGTTCCCTAAATGTTTTTTCCGCATCAGCTGTCGACTTTGTTCTTATTGCTAAAATAAGACAAAATGTAGGTCAGCTTTAATGGGAACAATATGACAACACACACGACATCCCTTGCACCGATTGTGCTTTGTTTTTGTGTGGGGCTTTTATGGCTTTATTGAAAAACGCAAGCACAATGTTTGTGTAAGTTGCCGTGGCGACTCGCCGAGTCACAGCCAGCCAGAGAAGCCTCTGTCGACTGACTGCCTGCCTGCCTGTGCGGGGCTGATAGTGTGAGATGCCTGGCTAAACTCCACCAAACCGATGCCTGCTCTGCTGGCTAGGAACCCCAGTTCTCCACAGATGAAAATCAGTTTCCGCACCGGGCAGAGCGAACTGTCTCTCTGCATCACAAAGGCTCCTAAGCCCCCCCTCCTTCCCTCTGTTTGTCAGGAGGGGATGATGGCTGGAGGCTTCAGACTAGACAGAGCCCCCTGCCTGGTGGTCAGAGTGCAATCCAGAACAAGAAGAAGCCAGTCAAATGCTGACTACCACCTGCAGAGTGGTGCCAGAGACAGCTCAGTCTCTGTCTGGGTTATTTCTGTCATAGCATTTGGAACAGGTCTCATCAAAATTCAATAACATTTTGACTTTTTTTAAAATTATTTGTATTTGTTTATTTTTTATTGTATTTAAGTATTTATTTTAATGTTTTAAATTTTTTATTTTAATTTTTATTTCATATCAATTATCTGTTAGGCGGAAGTGCCCTGGTTAGACCCCCCCCCCCTCATAAATTGAGGACTACCTATAACAAAAATCTCAATTTCCGATCACTACGTGTAAGAAAAACAACAAAACGCCGCATGTCCTCCATGCTTGTCCCTTTTTCTTTGCTCTGTCCCACCTGATAAGAAGCGATGCTATCTTTGTAACACCAGCTTACCCTTGACAAGCTGCAGTGAAACGAAAGGCGTTTCCAAACCGTAGCCCGTCTGGCAAGCTGATACAAGAAGGGCCCGTTGGAAACGTGACATGAAGAAGCTCCGCATGTAAGTTGCTGTGACACTGGTGCTGATACTGACGCCAGGCTTCCCCCCCCTCCCTCCTTGCTCTTGGCTGTAAGGCGGAGTGTCAGCTGGGGCATTACCATAGGCTGACCTTTGCCGCCGCACTCCCCACTGCAGCGTTTTCTGACATTCAGGGGCGCTGTGGGGGAGAACAGGAAGGGGGCGGACTGATGGCCTGCTCGCTGTTTCTCGCCTGTAGCGGCTTGGCGTCTGCGTGTCCTTTGTAACAGACACACCGCTAGCTTACGCTGGCATTTTATTTCCCGCGGCATCAATCAAAAACGAGCTTGTCACCCCCTTTTTTTCCCCGAACGCCGCGCTGTATTTGATATGTGCTTCTCCCCTCCCAACCTGGGCGCTTCTTGTTGTCAGAGAGATTGCCGTTATCTTTATGTGAAATCTTGGCAGCCTGATAAATGAGAGCTGGAAATCCTGTCTACTGACATCAAGGCGATGTGTACCTCAACTCCTTCCAAGGCTGAGAAGGGTGGGGGGGGGGGGGTATAAAAAAGAATAACATATCAGACCAATTAAAGTTAATGCATGGTGACGCAGTGAATCGAGAGCAGGGATTGCTGCCATATGGCGGTCCAGGCTGTAAATCGGAAAGGGAGGTGTCGGAAGCGCAGCTTGCAGAAAGGGTGCATACAGTATGAAAGAAAATTGACCCAAAGAAAAAAAATTCTGCCCCCTTACCCCCACCTGCAGCACCCCAAGGTGCAACGCTCTCAGGTATCTGTGTGGAAGTGGCAGCTTCATTAAAGCTTTTTTTTTTTTTCCTCTACTCGCCGGGAGGATTTAAATGAGCTGTCGTCCTGACCTTTTTGAGCTCCTGCTTTTTAAAGCAGGTTCACCCCCCCTCCCCTTCCCCCTCCCAAACCTGCCACCTGCCCTTTGCGTCTTTCCACCTCTCCGTCTCACTTTGTCACCCTTTCCTATACTTGTCTCTTTTCCCCGCGGGGGGGGTTTAGGGGCGACACCTTTAAGCCATCGCAGGCATGCCAAGGTTGTTTTGTGGGTAATTGCCTCCCTCATAGACTCGGTCTGCACACACTTGCCACACTCGCCTGATGCCATGCCGTAAAAGGAAGAGAGGGCACCGAGTCTTTCGACTTCATTTGCTTCCCCGACTGTTCTTTAGTGCTGATTAAGCAAGCATCTGTGTTGTTTGGAATCCAGCAGTAAGCCAAGTGGAGCATGCCTAACGTTTTTCTCCCTCTCTATTACATCAGGGTTATTGCACAGATTGGCAGCCATTTTTCTTCCCCCCCCCCCCCCCCCCCCCATTTCTTTTCACTTCATCCCGGTCCGGCTCCCTCGTCTAAACAAACGTCGGTAAGACGGTAGCGGGATCCTAGAAGCATGGAGGACGAGGAGGTGGAGGAGGGACTCCATTTAAACCTGCTACCCCCCCCCCCCCCCCCTTTTCCCCTCAGGCTCATTTTACTTGTGAGGTTTGATGTTTAATTCAAGTTGTTAACAGCATCAAATGTCACCTTACCTGACGCTCCAAGTGTGAATCAGTGTGTAATTCAACAGACTTCCTAAGGTGTCTGCCTGTGGGGATAAGTTCTTTTAATCAGTATTGCTAAGCAACCCCCCGATTTTTTTTCTTGCTTCCTTTCCACAGTGTGAGGAGAAGTGCGTGCCCCATGTTGCATTAGTGTCTGTGTGAAATGCTGGCCTGTCTGCCAGGGCCAGGTGACCTCCCCCTCCAGCTTCTCCCCCACACGCAGATGAACACTGGACTTCAGAAATGTAAGTAGCGACCATCCCACACGGCCAACCGAATCTGTTCCAATCGTACATGCCGGACATTCTTTTAGATATTAAACAAATATTAGACTGGACTCAAAATGAACAGCAAAAAAAAAGTATGATCACAAACAATACCAAATTTTGGGGGAAATGGTTTTATAACACTTTCAAATCTAATTTTATTCGACGAATCGACAGAATAACCATGAATATTACCTAAGCTTCCTTAACCCCAATCATAAAGGGCCATGCCTTTCAAACCACCTACATAAATCAGTCACATGGGTTAAAGCTCACACCGTGCTCCATTCAATCCTAAAAAGTACCCCTCAACGTGACCCATTTCTATGGTACGTTTTTTTTTTTTGGGTCACAAAAAAAAAAAAAAAGCTCCCAGCTCATCAGGACTGTAATTTCAGAATGCCAGTAATCAGCCAACCCCCTGGGAGATCAGCAAGCATGAAGCAGTCTGCTAAGTGCCAGCGTCTGTTGCCTCACTCAGGCAGGTTTGTGACGTGCCCGCCATCAGTCGGACTCTTTCCCCCTGCTCCCAGACAATTTTTTTTTTTGTCTGCCCGATCCCTTTTGATGACGAGCACAGTATATTTGGTCATTTCAAGCCAATATCATAATCTCCTGTTAAAAGTACATTCTTGGCCTCGCTTGACCTCGCCGAGTGAGTCATCACTTGTAATCAAGTTAATGAGCTCCTGTTTTTGTTAGCATTTGAGTTTTAGAGAGGCCTGGACTCTGTCTTTCACCCTTTCCCTGCACCTCAATTTTCACTAAAGGTCCCAGACCACCAGGTTGGCCACTCTCTGCCGCGCCGGTGCATAAGAGAAGTCATTTAGAAGTTCCGAGCTAGCGGGTTGCTGTCAAGAGGCGAGCCCGGCCGGGAGCAGCTGCTCTATTTATCATTGGGGAGTGTCTGTTCGCAGATGATGCCTGTGAAAAGCAAAAGGGCTGGCCCAGGTGCACAAAGATACAGCAGGGTCGTGCAGCCATGATGTCTCATGACCAGGAAATGGTCCTCGGTCCTCCATTCTTCTAAGCAGAACAAACATGGAGCCCGGCGGGGGCCACCGGGCAGATTTTGATTGTTTTTTCTTTTTTTTTTTGCATCTCACAGAGATCAAAAAGCAGCCCTCTTTCTCCTGCTCTTTCTGATATTTTGAATATCTAACTCTTTGACCCTGTCAGCATGGCTGCACACGCGGTAACCGAATTCAACAGTCTCATTCAACACCGAAGCTTCAATTTCCTGCTACTGAGTGAAATTTTGCAATATCAAACAGCGTGAGCGCCTTAACACCCCCCCCCCCCCCTGCTGCTTAAACCATGTTCAATAAGAACAGTTGTTTGAATAAAAGAAGCCCTAATTAGAGCCTGCTGACTGTGCACTTGTGTGCCAACAGCGGGGTAATTAACACACAAGCCAACGTAGACCCCCCTTTCCCCCTGCTTGCTGTCGGAGAAGGTTGCTTAGTTGGGAGATCTTAGATGATGCGCCCGTCGCCATCGGCGACCGCCAACAAACTTCACTTATATCCTCATTAACCCTCCCTTGATACTTAAAGCCCTTCAATTAATCCAGGTTTGAGGTGAAGGTTGAAATGCTAATAAGCGAGCGCATACATTTGCAGCCTGGGCTTTTTACACAGGTTTATTGATTCATCCAACACCCCCCCCCCCCACCCCTAAGGTTTTTCTTAGATTTTTATTTCCAAGTTTACAACATTTCCGCTCAACTACTATTAGAATATACAAACCAAGATAGACAAAGGTTCCAAGTGGCGGTGTCATAAAAAAATATTTGAAATTCAAACGTCAAGCAAAGTCATTCCCCCGACGTCTAAAACACTTTGCCAGCCTTCTCTGTCACGCTATCATGCACTTTTTTTGAAGGATCCTTCCGGGGATCCTCTGCAGCGCTGTCATCACGGCCATCTTGATGTCATCCACGTCTTTCAAATTGTCCCCTGATGATGCCCTTGAGTTTGGGAACGAGTAAAAAAAAAAAAAATCAAACTGAGCCAGGTCGGGTTGAGTTTTCTCAGCTAGGAATTGCTAGTTGCTCAGGACGTTGAGAACGGCTGCCATGAGTTGAAACAATTGAGCATCATATGAAGTTAAAAATGAGTTTTAAATTTAGACTTTAGGGGGGCTTCTCCAGTATGACTTTGGACCTCTGCCGTCTTGCTGTCTTTGGCCTTGGCAAGATGGAACTCTTTCAATGAAGGCTCTTAAATTTGGCCTCCCGGGTCATACACCATGACTCATCACCCGTGATGACTCCCTAGCAAGTCATTATTACTCGCTCTCCTCATTGCTTGATGACCTGACACTAAATATATGTCTATAAAAGAAAAAGAAAATGGAATTAGATGCAGCGGACTATGGTCAGACTTTCCTACTCAAGGATGATTACAGTTTAGCAAAATATATCCATCGCAGGAACATTTCTGACATATCTTCTATGTCGGATGGAAAAAAGAACACAAGATCCTCTTTTTTTTTTTAGCAATAAAAAAAATTAACTCCACTGGCAGCATTGATGCGGCCAGTTTGCTAAATCGGGTTTTATCACCAAGTGCGGTATGTTCTCTATGCTGACACCGGGAATAATGCGAAGACCGTTTTGTTGTTGTGCAGTCAGCGTTGATGTCACAAAGGCCATTTATCATTAGCGGCAGTTGACAGGGGGGGGGGGGGGTCCATCCTCGCCATGTGTCTGCCTTTGCTTGCCCTGGCATTTATTCAGTGACACACATTAGGTCGATGCGATGGCTGGCGTCCACTCAAGCACCTTGGCCCGGACCTTGGCATTAATAAGGCTGTCATCGGCTGGCTGGACATTTAGGTCCGCTGCCCATTGTTTCCCCATTCCCAAATAAAAGAGGGATTAATTAGCCAGTTGGCACCGTTTGGGTTCTGAGTCCCTCAAGCCGAGTCAGCTCATATGAGCGGCCATATGAAAGTAACGGAGACATTTCACATTGCTGCTCCATCAACCCGGCGTAAACTGCTTTGGCATTAACAGTCCAATAGCAATAAACGTAAAGGCAGTTGAGTTCAATTTGCCACGGCACCATGACTACTTTCTTTTCTACTGCCGAGTGCAGCGGGCGGGATGACATTAGCAACATTCTACGTTTTGTATCCCCAGCGTTGACATTGAAAAGTACGCGCCGACACATTTCTGCCAACGTCTCCGCTCGCCTTTCTTTTTTTAGTCCATTTAAGACGGGGGGCTCACAAGTGAAGCCACCTTCACGTCACTTTGAGAGGTTAAATTTAGCCCGGATGCTTAGCAGGTGTAACAAATGTCTGTTAGCCGGAGCCAGCAAAGTCTCCCCCGCAGATCAGAGCCTGTGTCTGATTACTGTCATGTCGCGCTCGCCACGTTGTCTTCCTTCTCGGCGACGCAGCCGCAGGGGAGCGTCATTGCCGCTTTTTTTTTTTTTTACCTCAGCCCCAAAGAGGTTATTTTTTTTTCCACCTGTGTCTGCCGTTTTGTTTGTCACAAAAAACTTGCTGGATGGTTCTCGACGGGAGCCGGTTAAATATTTTCGACGGGCATGGTGGCACCTGCAGTGTGATCGAACACGACCGAATGATCCGATTGGTCTGTTTCTCAGTCTATAATCTTTTTTCTCTCTCATAGGGGACACCACACAAAGGATGAGATCCACTCCTTTCCCAACCCCTGCAGAATTGGATGCCTATGCTAAGAAAGTTGCCAACAACCCCCTCACCATCAAAATCTTCCCCAACAGCATCAAGGTCCCGCAGCGGAATCACGTCCGGCGTACAGTCAACGGGCTGGACACATCGGGCCAGCGCTACAGTCCTTACCCTTCCTCTCAGGCCAAGGCTGGCCTCCTCGCCATCGTCAAGGTGCCCTCGGTCAAGGGCATCCTGAAAGATTTCGCCGGCGGCCGGTCTCGCTTGCACCCTGAAGTCATCATGAACCACCTGAGGAGCCCTTACCAAGTGACTTCGACCAGCACTTTAAACCCCCGCCACTCGACTCTGCCCAACCTCCCCCAACCTCAGCAGAGCTTAGCCCTGCAAGCCCAGGACGCACCTCAGACTCTACAGATGCCACTGGCTCAGCAGCAGAGCCTCAGACACGCTCTCCCCGTGGCCCAGCACTCTCAGGGCCCGCCTAGACTGCAGACTGTCTCCCAGCACCCAGCCCTCGGCCACCCCTCTGCCGTGCTCCTCCAGCAGCAGCAGCAGCAGCACCTCCAGCAGCAGCAGCCGCCCGGCCTGCAGGGGAGCAGAAAGCTGCCAGATGGCGACGCACCACCTAACGTGACCGTCTCTACCTCAACCATTCCACTCCCAATGGCCACGGGGCTGCACCAGGGCCACCAGCCAGACCTGAGCACCATCGTGCACCAGATCAACCAGTTCTGCCAAGCTCGGGCCCAAGGGGCCGGATCGGCCTCTATGTGCGAGGGCCAGATCGCCAACCCCAGCCCCATCAGTCGCAATCTCCTTATCAGCGCTTGCTCCAGGGTGTCCATGCACAGCAACCCGGCCGTCGCGGGCGGCTTCCACCCGCACAACTGCATCCTCGGCCCCCAAGAGAAAGGAGCCCACCCTTTACCTTGCGTGACCATGAACCACTTGCCTTCCAACCACACCGATCTCAAGCAGCAACAGCACCCTCAGCAGCATCTGCACCCAAAACCCAATCAGCAGTTGCAACAAGCCAACACACAACAACAGAAGATGCGCTCTTGGAATCCGCAGCATTTGACCCACGTGCCCCATATTCCCAACGGTTGCAAGCAGCCCACCAGGGATGCCGGCTTCCACTTGACCTACCCCGTGGCGGACATGTGCGTGGGGCATCCGTACATGCTGAAGCCCCCTATAGAAAGGCCCACCCCCTCTCCGCCCGTCAACCACAACGGCATGACGGTGGCCCACTACCCAAACGGTCACTACTTCCAGTCCCACATTTGGAACAGCAACATCCTCCCCACACCAAACAGTGACAGCTCCGGGTCTCAGGACTTAGCCATGCCATTCCACGGGGCGGGCCCGGGGGGCTGCGGCGCGCTGGAATGCGGGCCCCCGGGGGCTCCCCATTACAGGCTACCGGCGAGCTCCTCCACCTCCTCTGCCCAGACTAATCTGATGCAAACCACAGATTACATGGGCGGGGACTTCCAGACGCCCTACTTCCGCGATCAGAATCTCGGGTTAATGGGCAAGATGCACAGGCCCCCTATGAGCAGGGTGGGGCCGGAGCTCGGGGATGGTCGAAGCGCTCTCATCCAGCATCCAGGGTACAGATAAGCTATGGCCTTGTCTCCGCAAGTTATCACCCCACCCCCCTTTTTGTTTAGTCTTAAGAAACCACATAACTTGACAAAACTGCTAATCTTAAAGAGGGTAAATGAATATATTGAATTCATGAAGAACAGTCTTTCTTTTTTTTTTTCTTTGATAAATCTTGCAAGTGATCAATTTCTTTTTTTTTTTTTTTTTCTTTGGGGGTTAGTGAATGCTTCTACCTGGAACACTTAGGAATCATGTTCACCTTGTCTACTGTGTGTCATTCCTGCTTTCTGCTCCTCAATACGTACACGTACATGTACATGTGTGTGCCTGGATCTTGACAGATCCTGTGTTGTTTCCACTTCACACATTTGTAAGTCAATTCCTCACCTAAAAAAAGCATCCATTGTTGGATGTGCTGTGAGGAAGTTCTGGCGAGGAAAATACTTTTTCTGTGTGTAATAATCTTGTTTGAAACAGCAGCCAGAGACGTGTGTGTGTGTGTGTGTGTGTGTGTGTGTGTGTGTGTGTGTGTGTGTGTGCGTGCGTGCTGAGCTTTTACTATTTTCGGATGTAATTATTTATTTGTTATAATAGGACTATTGAAACTTGACTCCTTGCTGTTGCTTACAAACGCAATCGGGTTGTTTGTATAAAGCAAGGACCCAGCAGGCAGCGTTGCCATGGCGATGTGCTCCTGTCCTGCTTCAAATGCTGCAATGAATTCAGGTGTTTTAAAAAACTTTTGGGTTCGGTTATGAAATTCTTTTCGAACAGAAAGGTCGTAAGCGTTAAAGATGGCCTGAGTAACATTTTTTTTTTTTTTTTTTTTTTTTTTTTTTACAGCGCTCAACATAAATGACAGACAGCATGGATTTGTGTTCAAACATTTGCAAACCACTCCTACCAACAATAGACGGATGGAGAATACGCCATAGGAGAACGAGCAGAACCCGGTTATTATTAAATCCAAATAATAATAATTCAACCAAAGGATGACAATTCAAGCTTGTTTTCCAAAGGGCGTGTCGCCGTTTATGCCGAGCGCTGCGTTGCCATTTTATCTTTTCGCAAAGCTTTTTCTTCCTTTTTTTTTTCTCCTCCGTAATCCTTGACAAATGTATTACTTGAATATGGACGACGATTCGTGCTGAAGGCGATACAATAGTACAAAGTGTTACTAATGTCACGTGGGGATCAAACCGAGTGAGTCCCGGGGTGAAACGTGTGCTTGCTACTGATTGTGATGTGAAGACCAAATTGATCACTTGCAAGATGACACGGATGGAAACAAAGCAGACGTTTTACGTTGGAACAGCAAACGCATTGTTTATTTTATTGTACACTGGCTTACCTACTAGACTACTGTAACATTTAAACTTTAATGATTGTGTGAGTGTTGCCGGGTCGTTTGCGTGCGTGCGCGCGTGTGTGTGTGCGTGTGATCACGATAAGACCCATGTTCTGTTCACCTACCAACCCCTAAAAAGCCTTAATTGTTTGGTCCTTGGACTTTCCTTGAGCATGGTTTTAATGAAAACCCCAAATAATAAGGAGAAGGAAGATGATGAGAATACTCAGACACAGCGCTTTTTTTTTTTTTGGGTGGGGGGTAATTTGTTTGGGGTTTTTTTCCCCCAGTTTTTTTATTTTAATTAAATTGTATTGACTAGACAAAGCAATTCCTTAGAGATTTGTTATGGGAAGCAAGAAAAGGAGTGATACGATAATTATACCGTATTTTTTAGCAATGTGTAGTTACTGAGCTGTATTTTTTTTTTTTGGGCCAATTTTCAAAGCTTCGCTTTTGCAATTGTGACTATTTATAATACTTGATTTTCTTATTTAAGTCCCCCCCCCCCCTCCTGTTCTGTTGCTGTGAAAAGGAAGAAGGTCCATAGCCTATCTTTTTGTCATCTTTCAAGACGGATAAGAAGCGAGAGCGTGAGAGTTGTGCTACTCTTTTTTTGTAATATTGTAATAATAAAATAAAATTCTAATTTATGCTTTCATATGGCTTTGAGACACTGTTTGGGCTTTACGGCACACAACGGGAATCATGGCATGAAGAGACAGCTATTGCACTCAATTTTAAGTTCGTCACATCGTTAATTGTAACTGTTGCAGCAATCTCACACCATTAATGGAGGCCTGACGCCTTCAAATAGCGAGGGGAAGAAGCGAGCACGTGCTAGATTACACTTACTTGGCTGTGATGAAATGGAGGTTGCATCAAATCTGGAATCACGACCTTTGTGATGATTACTAATAATAATGCTACTCAAACCAAGATTTGTGCCACTAATTATTTTATTGTATCGTTACATACAGACTAAAGCACTAATTATTGATATTTTACGTAATTTTCCTTTTTAAAAAGTTGCATTTTCTATGTGTTCACGGTGAAATGTTGCACATCTCCGTGGACTGTGGTCCTTTTCTGCTCATGGCAAATATGTTTCTCCAGCGCCCCCCTGTGGAACAAAAAGGAAATAGTTGAAACTATTGCCTATGCCAGTGTTTACCAATTAGTTTATTTTAACGATGGCACATAATTGACCACCAAAACAAATCTCATGGTAAACTAGTTTACTAATAGATGGACTGGATACACAGATTGAAAAAATTAAAAAAATGATACAATAATTTCTTCATCATTTTGCCACATTACATTGGTCAGTAATCATTGATCTACACATTTCTTTTTTCGTGAACCACCGTTTGACTGAATCGGCTGGCCGTCCGACGTCAGTCGTCCCCTTCGATTACAGTTGCCGGGCTCCTCGTGGATTATGCCCAGGCGGACGTTCCATTCGTTCCAGTTGACTTCCTCCACTCTAACATGACAAGAGAAAACATGCTTCAATTAGAGGTCAGATTTTTACACACGTTTCAAGCTCATCGTTTTCCAAACCTTCCATGACTTCACTTTGTCATTCAAGGTTAATCACAAACCTAAAACATCGACGCTGATCTTGTTCAGGAGGTGTGCCCAAATCTTTGTCCACCCCACAGCGAAGCCTCTTCCTCACAAATAATGGCAACTTTCTCTCTACGTCCAGGATGGTGATAGCCCTCTGACATATGGAAACAAAACACGTCAAACCAAAGCTGCTGAACCTAACCAGCCAGGGTAGCTGACCTGTAGCTTCCAGATGCTCGTGCTCTCCATGGTGATCTTCTCCACAGTGCGGTTCATCAGGGCGATGAGCATATTCAACAGCAGGATGTAAGTGAGAATGATGTAGAAAATGAGCAGAACGTAGAAGACCTCCTTGTACTGGTACTGCTCGGTGAACTCCATGTCACCCATGCCGATGGTAAACTTGAAGAGCTGCAGCGTAGTGTAGGAGATATTTCGGAAGGTGGGCTTCATGCACTCGGACTCGGGGTAGGTCGGTCCGAAGAGGCGGCCCTTTCCGGTGGTGTTCCGCGCAGGAGGCTCAATGAGCAGTGTGACCACAGCTGTGACAGAAGATAAAATGTCAACGATTCCATATGAAGAGAAATCTTTCCAAATATGACCATTATTAAAATACAGTAGGCTACTCGACCCAAGTGGGGAGAAAACTAGTAGTCCTACCTGCTGAGAATCCAAACAGGAAGACAGCATAGACAAACAGGAAGCGCAGGATATCGCTGAGTATCATCTGCAAAGGACGAAAAGGTTCCAAAATGGTTGCTGAAGGCTACCGTATTTTCCGCATTATAAGGCGCACCAGATTATAAGGCGCCCCTTCAATGAATGGTCCATTTTAAAACTTTGTCCATCTATAAGATATATACATTTGGTCCGCGGGCCGGACTTTGGACACGCTTGCTGTAGTGGCTCAATATTAGTCCATATACAAGGCGCACCTGATTATAAGGCGCACTGTCGGCTGTTGAGAAAATTGGAGGTTTTTAGGTGCGCCTTATAGTGCAGAAAATACGGTACTCGCAGTCCTGATATACGTACCTTCTGTATCATGACGCTGTAAATGCCCATGTGTTTGCTGCCCCTGGCAAAGTAGAGCAGGTCGACCCAGCTGAGCGCAAGACACAGCACCAGGAAGCCCAAGTACTCTTGTCTCCCAAAGACATAGAGAGCGGCTGCGACCATGAAAAGGATTGCCTGCACAAAGCTGAAAAAATGTCCATCATATTTCCGCCCTGTAAGTGGCTGCATTAGATAAGTGCTACTTACAAAAGAATATCATAATATCCATCAATCAGCAAGGTCTGCAGCTTTGGTCGTTTCTTCTTCAGATCCAATAACTGCATATAATTTTTTGATTGTTATGAAGTTGCTGAGAAGGCGAAAGACATTAGATACGTACCCCCATGGCAAAGAAATAGAGGTTTGCCACTGTTATTAGTAGCTGCCCGCAAAGATACAGGTAACCGGAAGTGTTGTGCTCCAGAGGGAACGGTGTCTGGATAGAAAAAATAATTTGAACAATTATGGAGTTTGGGCTTCAAGATGAGACAGCACAGTTTTCGACAGATACCTTTCCATCCTTTTTATTGTAGGCCACCGCAGTGAAGATAAACAGGTACCCAAAGTAGACCAGGAAGTTGAGACCAAACATTAAGCCTGCAAACCTCTTCCACTTGTCCTCCAGCATTTGGTGCAGAGGTTCTGTCTGGAGCATTTCATGGCGGTTCTGGGAGCAGACACGGAACATTTAAAAGCAGTCCAGACTACAAGAATGCACTTTAGGACTCACAGGGATGTCACTTCCATAGACCACTATTTCCAGGACAGACTTGTTGTCCGCAGAGTCCACTGAGGCCAAGTCGTATAAAGAACACTGGACTGGCCCGTAAACCCACTCGGTGAATTTACGAGACAAATGCTTGGTGTGGCACTCCTGGAACTCGCGCTTCAGGATGTGTGCGAGAAGCTGCCAAAAGGAATATGACATGTTTGTAAAGGCTCATCTAGTCATGCAAAATATTTCATCTACAAATGTGCTAACTGTTAGGTCACTGTGATTCTTTTTTTTTTTACAGTAAATCTCTAAAATAATGTAATTTTCTACATTATGTTGCTGCGCTTATAATTTCCAGTATAATACTGGAAACATTAGTATTATTCTTTAAATTAGTATAGTATTTTTCTGGATCACAGCTGCCAGTAAAATAAAATAAAATAATATATTATATATATTTATGTATGTATATATGTATTTTTGGTGATCCAGTAAAATACAATATTTTGTATTTATTATATTTTACAATAAACGTCTATGTTGATATTATTATTTGAAAATAATTGATCGTTTTTTGATATTTTAATTAAAAAATATTTCATCCATTTAAGCCGGAAGCGCATTACCGCATTTCAACCGCTACAGCCAGCAGCGCTGTTGCGTCTTTCTACCGTTAAAACCGGAAAAGCGGATTTTGTTTTTGTTTGTTTTGATTTTCTTGACTAATTATCGATCTCGTAGCCAATGAAATGCATCAGAATTAACACGTGCGGGCTCGTTGAATTTCCGGAACTTTCGAAATTAGTGACGACGCGCTTGACGAAATTGGTTAGTATAAGTTTGTTTTTATTATTATTGACAATTATCATTATTATCATTACATTTGATTAATTTTTATTTTAAAAAATGAGGTTTGATTTACAGTATTTTTATACTTTTGAATTATAATTACCGCACATTAAAAAGTGCTGTCTGTAATTTTTTGGTCGCCTTGGGCTTAAGTATAATAATTGACCAAAATGTTTATTATAGTGTTTGTATTTTACATCGTTGTAGAGTTGCACCGCATCAAATCATATGTTGCAAATATTTAGTTGCCTTATGTAGCTACTGAAAACTATACTTGTTATTGTGCCTTACCCCACTTTTTCCAGTCTTGGCAGCCAGTTTGAGGGGCGTCAGGCCGTTATTGTTTTCAGTCACCTCCAAGTTGAGTTTGGGCTTCAGCCGAGCCGTGGTGGTCAGGATGCGATCGTACATGCTAGCGATGAATAAATTAGTGTTCTCCTTCGTGTTGTCGGCCACCACCACCAGGGCGTGCAGCACCGTGTTGCCATGAGAGTCGGGCTCGTTTGGGTTGGCCTGCTGATACTCGTTGTCCAAGAGGAACTCGACCATGTCAGGCTGGTTTGTGCATGCTGCCAGGGAGAGAGGAAGCTCACCTGGGGATAAAGAAGATTGTATAAGAAAAATATTAGAATACCTTAATCAAATATAAGTGGAAAAAAGCAATCTGGATTTGAAAAGTCAGGGATGGCTTCACTTCTATTTGTAGTTTTGTTCCATTTAGGTGCAGCATAACAACTAAATGAAGCTTCACCATGTTTACTTTGAACCCTGGGCCCGATTTTCAAATAGTGGAGGACCCAGTATGTGACATGTTTGTGAACGTCCACAAGAGGGCGCTCCTCGCACTCACCAAAGTAGAAGTAGGGGTCTTTATGTGGCCGGAAGAATTTCCCAGAGGCTTTGGCGTGGACGTCGGCTCCTTTACTGAGCAAAAGTTTGACGTAGCTCAGACTCCTCCGCTCAATTGCGATGTGTAGCGCCGTCTGCCCTGTTTATTCATATACAGACGAATAAACAACGTAGCCTGGGATAGAGTCCGGTTCATCTTGACCCCTGGATATCGAATATTGATGCAAAATTTCCATTTACCTTGATAGTCATCGTCTGTTTTTTGTGCATTAACCAATTCTTTAATGTCGCCAATCCTTTCTGAGATGTCCAATAGTAACTCAACAGTGGGGTTCTTGCCGTCCTGGAGGTGCAGAAGGGCCTTCATCAGGGCAGTTTTACCATTCGACTTATCTGCAAGCGCGAGTTAATTTTGGAAGTTTAGTATCATCGGTATGAAGCAGTTGAATGAAACCTGTTAGAAAAAAAAAAGGGTATGTGGGGGACTCATCACACTCACACAGAGAGTCAGAGAGTTTCTTCATGTTTTGATGCAGGTACTGATGCAGTCCTTCCAATCTGGTGACATTACCGCTGGCCGCCGCTTCAAACAGCCTGTTGATGTCAAACGTCCGACTGTCTCTCTTGGTGTTGTCCTGATCGACACCTCGGATGCCTCTGGAAACACAAGGCAAGAGTTTATTTTGTATTTTTTTGTGAGAATTCTACTCCAACATGGGGATTAGTACCACTCAAAAATAGAAGTGAAGATTTTAGATGAACATGGAGAGTCTCACTTGTCAAAATTGAGGTTGAATCGTATTTGAGGTTTGGTGTCCTCCATTTCCTCCTGGTAGTCGGTGTCCATGGGGGCTTTGGGCGCCTTTTCTTTTGGTGCTTTGTGTCGACATCTCTCGTCCTCCGTCCTGTCGTCAGTTTCTAGAGAGAAAGTGTCTTTCTCTGACTTCTTCATCTCCGCGTCCAGAAGTCTACAAATGATGAGTATATGGAATCGTGATATGACTGTAACAGGACACCTTCCATACGTTAATGGAGACACTCTTACAGCCAACTATCCATTTTCTTTCATGCTTGTTGCCTTTAGATTTGTTTTGTGTTGCCTATCTTGTTTATACATTTTCCTTTGCATACTTACTGTTAAATGAAAATAAAAAATAAAATAACACAAAAAGAAATACAATGAAAACACAATCTGAAAAGTCAAATTGCATTTGTGGAATGTGGGAAAAGCGGAAGTTACCATGACGACAGAGAATCACCTCTGCAGCAGACATGTGATGTTTGTCTGCCACTGACTAACAAAGACTTTGTTTATATATTGAAAAAAATAAAAATCTCCATGACTGCCTCTTGGGCTGAAGACACAGCACTGATTTAAAAAGATTTTTTATTCACCCCTAAACATGCTAATGCAAAGTAATATTTTTGTTCCTCTTTTAAAATGGGGGAAATAAATGAGTCAGCATGGAAACTGAGAGATCCATTAAAAGAACATGATAGCGGCGGATGATTTAAATGCAGCAAGCTTTTAAAACTCTAATTGTGGAATAGACGGCATTTAATCCATCCATCCATTACAAAATGTCTAGAAAACAACACCAAAGTGCTTTCCTGTGATGTCACAATTTTCTTTGAGATTTCAGGAAACATTCATAATGTTGAAATAATTATATCAATGGACTCACCACAAAGAGATTCCGATTCCAGATTGTGGTTTCCTCACAAAACAATGGGATCGCCGTTAGGTTTGCAGCGGACTGTCGAGAATTCGTGTCCTGAGATGCTTGCTTAATGTAACACAGGCAAGATGAACATGAGGAGGGGAGGGGGTGGGGGGTGGAGTGACCCGCCCTGGAGAATATCAGAGCACATTAGCGTGGAGCTGTAAGTGCATGAAATGAGATGAGGATGTATTGACTGGCTGTGCACAAGCCCACACACATGCATCATGTATGAAAAAAAAAAACCAGCTCTCTGTTGATTGATTGATTGAATATTTATTGATCCCCAGGGGTGGGGAAATTCAGGCCCCAGCAGTATTCATACCACAGAGTGGGTATACAAAAGACACAGGCTGCCACACAACGGCGCCACAAAGAAAGCCAGAAAGTGCTCAAGATAAAAGCCATCAAAGCAAAACAAAGCTAAAAGACAAAGGAAAAAATATATAATATATAATATAAAGCGAATCAGTTTTTTTGTTTTTTTTGATAGACGTAACATTTATAAGCAATTTTTTTTTGCCCATCCTGTTTAGTTTCACTTCAACATGCGTGTTGTGTGATCACAGGTCCCGTGATCACTGAGTGATATTTTCTGCCATGCAAAGTAGGCTCAACTTAGTGTGGCAACAGGCTACTTCCTGTAACTTTTTTTTCCAAGACAGTCTGAACATCATTTTGAGTAAAAGTATTGACTTTTTTTTTTTTTTTAATCAGGCTCCACATGAAGCATAAAGTGGAGCATTTATTCACTTGAATAAAGCATAATATATGTGAGGCGGGCATTTCCATTCGTTGAACTGCTCCTTTGTCATCTTCAAGAAGCTCCTCAAAATTGTCAGTGCCATGCCGCATTGGTAGATCTGAGTCGGTCACAGAGGACCAAAGCGACGCCAACGGCAGAGTCCGCATCCCGTCCATATATCACGGGCTGGGCAAAGACTTTTTCCACTTCCTGTCTCAGCACCTGATTACGCGCCAGGGCGCTCCCGCTACCAACTATCCTGTTGACCCCCGCCTGCTGTAGCCGCTCAGGGGTCATCATGGAGGCCAGATTCTCCAGGATCCCATGGCAGAGAGCTCTGGTCACGTGACCCAGAGAGAGATTACTTATGGAAATGTTGGTCACGTGACCCAGAGTAAAAGGGGCGTGTCTCTCTCCTAGGACTGTTGGACGCACTGCCAGGTCGCTGCTTTCCTGGTTCAGAGCACAACTGATCATCTTCTCATATAGGGATTGTTCGCTCAGCTCCACACCTGCAACGTAGAGGAATTGGGAATGGCCGCTTTTTAAACTGAACCGAGCCGTGTGAGTCTGCGAAAAGACCAAAACAAAGTCGGGATGTGCATGCTTTGATATGATCCAAAAAAAAGTACACACCGAGTTCTTTCATCCATCCGGTGAGCATATCCACAAACGTGGCCAGGACATTCCCTCCGTTGAGCGCCGCCGCCACTGCCAAGTATGAAGAGTCAAAGTAGGGGAAGAAAGCAATGGACGATTCAGGCTGAGGACAGTCAGGAGGTTTGAAGTCAGCCGGCATGGCGAAGGTCAACTGGGCTGAGGTGCTTATGTTAAGAACTAGAATGACAAAAGGTGCAGTTGTGTGAGTTGAGGTTAAAATAAATGATGACTTAACATGCAAGGAGCAAGTTTAATATTGTTAGCATACGCAGTGTCAGTCAAATCAGCGTGTATAGATGTGCTCTGGTTTCCGTTCCAGTTTTGTTAAGAGTTTCATTAGAAAACTTTACAATTTTTTTTTTACCGTATTTTCCGCACTATAAGGCGCACTGGATTACAAGGCGCACCTTCAATGAATGGCCCATTTTAAAACTTTGTCCATATATCAGATATATACATTTGGCCCGCGGGCCGGACTTTGGACACGCCTGCTGTAGTGGCTCAATATTGGTCCATATATAAGGCGCACCTGATTATAAGGCGCACTGTTGGCTTTCGAGAAAATTGGAGGTTTTCAGGTGCACCTTATAGTGCGGAAAATACGGTAGTGGACAACTGCGATACAGCTGAAAAAGACTTCCTGTTTTCACCCGCATCTGTCTGCGCACTCAGGCAGGAGTAGACGGCGCACTGGAAGTCTCCCAGAGCGGCCCCTACTGGCGTGCCCGCCGGGATGCCGTGCCAGTCGGAACGAGTGTGACCCGCCGGCTCACCGGAGGGGACACACTGGGGAAGTAGGTGCAAAGGGAAGCCGACGCCATTGAGACTAGAACATGCACACACACACACGGGTTATGTGCAACATGCATTTAGTATAAAAGTTAGCACGTAACTCAACAAGTGTTACATACATGTCCAGATTCCACTGCTTGGAGGATGTGTTGTAGAAACCCCAGCTGGCTGCATTCTGGGGTGTCATGAGACATCGGTCTAACCCACACAATTTGGATACAATATAGTCTTGGATGGTGCCTGCCACCGTGAAGTCCTTAAGGAACTCGGGCCTAGAGAAGAATCACGCTCTTAGAATAAGATAAAAAAAAAAATTGCTGCACTTTCATCTCAAATCCATCGTGGCGCTGTTTAATTGATGAGAATTAGATCCATGTCCCAAAATTGATGTCCTGACTATGTGTGTTTTGCTCACCTGTGTTTCATATACCAAAAGATGGTGGCACAGCCGAATCCTGTGGCAACGGCGAGGTGCGAATCCGGTTTTGGAAGGGAGGACAGGAAGCTATTGCTGCAGCGGCCATCTTGCCAGGTAATCAGCTGACTGAAGTTGCCTCTGGACCAATCGCAACCTACAGTATGATGCCCATTTAACATTTTTTTTGCCTGGAGATTTTTGGCAAATTAAAAAGTTATGGGTGAAACTAGTTCTCCAAAGCCATGTGATCAGATTAATCTTTAACTGTTGTCCATGTCAAAGTACAAACAGGTACAAGACATGATCTGATCTTTTCCACTTATACTTTTCATGCTTTATAGTGATAATAACATTTGAGAATAATTTAGAGGCCAATGCAAAACAATGAGATGGTAAGTGAGCGCGCATTCTTGCGCAACGCGCATTGTAACGCAACCATATTTTGAAACTTTTGATGCATTTATAAAAACTCGAATAGTGCCGAAATAAAAATGTTTACCACTCTCAGCATTCCAAAACAAAACCCCGTGCATCTGTCCAGATACCCCGATGCTGCACACATGTTGCAGTTTGTCCGCTGGTAGCAGCCCGACGCACTGGTTAAGAGTTTCCAGAATCCGGCCAGTATCCTGCTCCTTAGCCTGGATATCGATAACACGAACCCGATAACAAGCAGATGTTTACGGCAGATGTTTGTCGAGCACTTACCTTGATCCCATTCGAATCGGCTAGGTCAGAAGCGGTTGGCAAACTCTGGCTTGCAGCAACGCTTCTTGATTCACTTTCTAATAAAACCGCTTTAATCGATGTCGTGCCCACATCTAAACCGAGAATGTACGGAGGCATACCAGCTGCGAACCGAACCTGATGCAGCTCCGGCTGAACTCGCTCTTCTTCTTTGGTGTTTGTCTTGATAACTAACTAGTAACTACACAAATGCATTGCTGCACCCACCTGGAAGTCATTCAGCAGAGCATTACATTAGTTCATATATTATATTATTTAAGGAAGCGTACGTTTTAATGTGTTTTTCGACGATATCACACTTATCCGGTGCACTAAAATCCGACGTTTTACCCGACATCGAACGCATCATTAACATAATTTCTGATGACTGTACGCTTTCCCGTTCCCATAATCCATTGCGACTAGCATGGACGAGGACTGACTGGTTAGCACTCCAAGTCGCGGTTGATAAAAATGAACGTGGCTTTTCCTTGCAGCAGCTCCGTGTTCAAGTCGACGAATTAATATTTTGCATATGATGCATTTGTAAGTGCGTTGTGAGGAGTCGAGAAGCCCTTCGTCATCCTTCCGGTAAGAACCACACGTCTCTTAGCATTAGCATGAACACAGTGTTAGCACGATGGTGCTAGCGATGCTAGGTTGTACGTTGAAATAGACTAGGGAAACCTTGCACAGCGCTGGTGCCGCCTATTTTACTGTTAAAAAAAACATTTTTGGGTCTATTACGATGTTTTCTGTAAGGCTAGCGTCGCCCGATGTAGATGCAGATTTACCCCTTCAAATGCCCTTCATGCTGTGCGATGTAAAAAACAGTGTAAATAAATTATCTGTTTTTTTTTCTTTTTCTGTTAATATCACCTGGCAAGTCAGTGCTTGTGTTTTTTCTTCCTTCTAAACATTAATGCACGTGATTGTACATAATTAATTCAAAGTTGTGTTGACAATAGAACTCATCAGCATCCGGTTGTAAATTGTAACTTGTGCATTCTCTGCAGACTTTTCCCGTGACCTGCGACCAGAGCAAAAATGGCAGCCATCGTAGCCAAACGAGAGGGGCCGCAGTTCATCAGCGAACTGGCAGTGAGGGGCAATGCCGCCGTGCTGGACTACTGTCGTACCTCCGTGTCGGCGCTGTCCGGGGCCACCGCCGGTATCATGGGCCTGACGGGACTGTATGGCTTCATTTTTTACTTTTTGTCCTCCTTCCTCCTATCTTTGCTGCTCATTCTCAAGGCCGGACGACGATGGAACAAGTGTTTTAAATCCAGGCGGCTGCTCTTCACTGGGGGCTTGGTTGGAGGGCTTTTCACCTACGTCCTCTTCTGGACTTTCCTCTATGGAATGGTGCATGTGTACTAAAATGACCCCCCCCCCCCCCCCCCCTTCTCAAACTAATTGCATTTTGTTTGAGCTGTAGATGAGCCAGAAATAGATTTTAATGTTATTCCATTATGACCTGCTGACACGACTATTTTTTTTTCTCTCCACACACTCAACAATGCCTTTAATTGACTCCAGGCCTCTCCTTATTTATGAGCCTGCCTAGGATTAGGTTTTGGATTGAAGTAACAGACTGTAGCACATGACATTCTAAACAAGGTGTAACTATTTGATGTTGCACTTTTCTGTACAGTAGTGAAGTTCAATACAAAATGTGATTAATGATTGGAATAAATACCTCTGTACTTATATGCACATGTCAGATCTTTGAGACAACATACATTCATTTGTACAATAAGACATTTGAAATAAATAGTGGTACACTCACATTTTAACGGTAGCACACAGTTCAAGGCAGACAATTTGTCATTGAAATTGGATGAAGCAAATTTCATCTCAAAATTTGCAGGGATTAAAAAAAGTAATCTAGGTTAATCAAAGCAACTTGTGCTCATTTTTTAAAAATTAATTTAGCAATTGAACATTTTCTGTTTTGACAAAAATGTCAAATGTATTTAAATAATATATTTTAATCCAAATTATATTCCTTAATTCAAATTTAATATATCCTTGTCAATACGGTGATGAGACCATCGTTGCAGATCATTTTGATGTTGTTTTCAATTGTCTGAAGCAAATGTGATATGAGGCTTTGTTTCCGCACCCTGCAGAGAGAGGGTGGTAGCGTACCGCTGGCCCGTGTTGCGTGGAATGGTGGGACCCCGCTTATTTTTCATTGCCTTGTTCTGAGTCTCCATGGCTTCAATGTCCTCTGTCTTTTGTATGGAGTTAGTAGCCTCTTTTTCTGCAGCTAGTTTCCTGGTTTTCCGAGTCCTTTTCTCTCGGATTGACTCGCGCTCTTTCCTGAAATATGCAGAGGCAGAGATTTGAATTGTGAAGAAAACCAATTGATCATTTTTCCCAAAATAGGAGGTGCATAAATCATACTTGAAATTGATGATCTCAAATTTCTTGTTTCGATAGAAGGAGCTGGTGTTCATCATGTACAGCAGGATCATATCACATACAAAAGCTCCCTGGAAGGAGAATTAAAAAAAAGATCTCAATATCATTCCATACAGTACAATTCAAATTTAGCAACGATATTAAGACGATAACTCACTATTCCTATAAGAGCAACACCTGAGCCAATGGCAATTATTGTGGGAATAATGTTGAATTTTCCAGCCTGCAAGAAGCAAAATAAAACAAGAAATATTCAGCGTCGTGACAAATACTGAAATCCTAATTTCCCCAATCACAGCTACTAACCTGGCCATTGATCATGATGTCAAAACGAATTCCATATACTTTATACAAAGTGCGAAATGTTTCCCCATTTTGATCCTTAAAGTATCTGGCGTATCTGCAAGGAAAAGACATCAGATAGTTGAGTGACAAAAAAAAAAAAAAATGGGGGAACAGAGGTGACATACCTGAAGTTGTACCCTGATGTGACAGAGTTATTCAAATTCATGTCCAAACGAGTGAAGCTGTATTCTGGATTACACTTCGAGTAGTCCTTATCCAAATCGCAGTACCACTCAATTAATATACCAACAGACCCACCCTAAAATTAAAAAAAAGAATAATCAGAAGATAAAAAGGTTTTTTTTTCTCCTATATTTACATTAATATCTCATTAGGTTATATATTGGAAAAAGGAGAACAGATTTTTTAAAATTACATTCTGGCACTTAGTACCTTTGCAGCCATGTCCTGGAAGTCATGTCCAGCACGTTTGATCAGATCTCCAAGTCGAAATATAGGACAGTAAGGATGGTCCACTTGGTCGTAGGAACATCTTTTCAAGTAGCTGTCATCAGCTGCATCAAGGACGTTGGACCTAAAAAAGTGAAGACAGCAAAACCCCCCAAAAATGATTATTATTCTGCAAATATTTTATAACGTTTATTAGCGTTTGGACCTGACTGCTGAGCATCTTAAAAAAGCTCTTACCATCTGTCATTGGGCTATGACCATACCATTGGCATGCCTACCTTAATTTAAAACCCATTACGAGCAACTGTTGAGTTTACCAATGCCAGTTAACGGCGTTTCGGATTACCCGTCGAAAAAGACGACGAGTCAGGAACCCGAAGAAAGATGTGCTTCATTTCAATGAGTTCATGATGTATGTTATTGCCATGACTAGTGCCATCTGTCCACAACACTTGAAATGAAAGGGGGGGGGGGGGCAATCTTGTGTGACACCTGTCCACAGTTAGGCTCGTGTCAAGGGCATCTAGCTTTCACTGTCTCACTGAGTGCAATGCACAGGGCGTATTAATAGAAACCACTCTGCACTATTTAAATCATGCACGGGCCACATAGTATAGTTCTCAGCTCGCTTACTGATCTATGGAGGCACGCCATCACTCATCCCCACTTACTTTGAAAATTCAAACTTTGGGAACCTGATGAAGTTCTTGATGTAAACGGTGAAGTTCTCGGCTTCGCTCAGTAATGGTTCTCTGGGAGGGAAGATAGGAAACGGAACAGTTGTTTAAAAGGAATGGCAGCTTCGTAGGGAGTTATCGGTAAAAAATAGAAGGTGTGAAAATGTCTTGAGATACCCACATGGGTCTCTTGTTGTACTCTACAGGACACCAGGCATGAATCTCGCAAGTGCCGGTGCTGTTTATACACAAGCCTGTTTTAATTCCTGATGGAGAGAGCAACGTTGGTCCAACAGGGATTGGACCAAATCAATTACAATAAGTGGTACGTTGACTTTATAAATATAAAATAAAATTAGGAGGGGATACTCGGGCCACGCCCCTTAAAGACACACGACACTTGTAACAAATGAAACGTCAAAGTCGAGGTACCACTGTATTGCATGTTGTCAAAACACAAAATAATTAGGATTTGGAAATTAGGAAATGCTCCTCACCATGCCCTGCTATGACAGTTTCCCCCTCAGTGCAGTCATCATCACTAAGACATTGGCCATTTGGTACCTTGATACTCTGTGACATAGTAAATGATATGTAAATAATATTTGGTCATCCAAATGCAGAAGTGATGATATTTAGGCCATTACAGAATTGGAAGACATTTTCTGGCCCTCAAAATGATATTTCAAATAATGCGCAAATTACGGAAGCACTTGTGGGATTTATGGTTCTTCCGAGAGAAAATGTAAACAAACTGGAGTGTTGACTCAATATTATTTACTGTAAAATACCAAATATCTCTCGGGCATTCCTAAAATAAATGTCATTAGTCCCTCACGTTTGATCACACATATAGATCAAATATAAATTATAGATGAAATATAGCAAATAAAATAAGTTTATTGCTAATTGCTACGTCATCCTTGTGTCGTGACATTTATTAAATGATATATATTTAAAATAGTATTATGTTCTGAAGTTGTGTTTTTCCACAAACACACAACCCTGCTACTAAATAAAGCAATTTAAAGAAAGAGAATAACTCATGACAACTAAAAGACATTAATATCTAAGTTTTTCTTTACCAGTTAGCTTAGCAGCAAATACAGCTTCCATGTACGCTTGAGCAAAAAATGCTAACATTAGCATTGATTTGCAACCCAATTATTCTCAGTCCTGTGATTGTACTCACAGTAGTAATTGAATTTAAGTAATATTGAAGTAAAATCCACCTAATTTAATTATAAAATAATAAATTAGCTGTTTTTTAAATACATATTTTCAGGTTCCTGACTATCTGTAATAGGGTTGCTCCAAACACAACAACGATAAGACGAGACTGAGTTGGATGAATCAAAAAATATGGTTTATTACAAGTTGTTCTTAAAAACATAAATGGGAAATTATAAAACGAACGCTTGCTTGCTGGCTAAATTGTCCTCCGATTCTGGAATGAGCCATGAAATAACACGGAGACTGGCCTGTGTGCACTCACCTCGGCACAGAAGCCCAGCCTCTGATTGGGGGTCTCAATGTAATTTGTAACCACGAAGAAAACCTGCTCTCCCTGCACAATACAATTAAGGTTTGATTCATTCTAATGAAGAAGGAAAAGGTTAAACGAACCCCTGGGGAAGATCAATACTGTTAAATGTCAATTAGGCAAATTCGGCTGCTAATGACATCTAGCTAAATCATATTCCTTCTTGACAAGGGGAGATTTTAATATACGGTACATTTGGCGGAATGACGTAGTCCTCGGCACTCCACAGGTGAAGGCCGCTCTTTGAGCTGTTGGTCAGTGTGACGCCTTTGAGCTTGGTGATGACGGAAGATTGGATGGCCTCCTCTCTTTCTTGGTAGCCCTTCTTCATCACAAACACCCACCTAATGCATAGAGCAACAGCCATGAGATTTGTCATCAAGTCTCACTTGCTGCTCACTCTTTGTCGGACATTTTTTTCTAATCGAGAGCATTCTAATCAAGTTTTCTTAGAACGTGGATTTTCTGTTTGTCTTGTCACTTCAATTTCACTTTTGCATAATTTTCTTACATACGCTGATGTGACATCACACACCTTCTGAAGGATTAAAAAGTATTTATAATAAAATAACCCCCCCACACACGCCCTGCCACTTTAACAGAGCAAATCACAGGACTTGCACAGGCACAACTATTTTTAACTTTGTGAATCACTTTGTGGAAGGTTAGTTTGTGCAAAGGCACCATTGGCGGCAAGGCATGATTGCACCTTACCCGATTATGTATCCCAGCACGGCCAGTTGGTAGATTCGAAATAGTATTCCGATCTTTCTGTTCTCTGCGATGACATACTTTTCCGTCTTGTAGTTGAGGAGGGAAAAGAAGAAGGTGCCCCAACCGGCCATGTCGGTGGTCGTGTGAGGGAGTGAGGAAGTGAGGGAGCTCAGCTGGTTGACTCGTCAAAACCACTGTCACTCCAACAAGCTCCTCCAACATGCCTGAAGGCAACATGAGCACACATCACATTCAACCATCTAACAGGCTTTTAAGATGACTTTTGAACTTCAGTGTTTTTCTTTTATTTGTCGGGGGGGCTCATTTATCAGGTCTTTCAAAAATGAATATTGAACCCAAATAGTTTTTGCATAATTGCAGTTGAAGTTGTGGGCCCATAATCAATTTTAGGGCCCTCTGTTTCCGGAATAAATCAGAAAAGTGCCATCTAAATTCTTTATTTCTAATTATGGAAAGGGACAATTGCTCATTTACAATGTCGACCTGATAACAAAGGGCAAGGTAAAATTCTAAAGTAGAAAAAAGTGCAAATACAAAACATACTGTTAAATATTTTTATTCTTTGTTTTTGGTCTTTCTCTCTTAGTACAGTACTCTTGTTTAAATAAGTGTGAATTGTTTTAAAAGACAGTTGAAAATAAAATACGTTCTGTAAATGTTATAAAAACATGCTTAGAGTGTATTTAAACAGGTTGTTCAGGAATTTTCATTTATTATTGCAAAGACAGAAACGTAATCTCCGACTCTTTGTTCTACAGTGACATCTAGTGACTGAATTGTGTAATTGCATCACAGTGTCAGGACCGCAGTTTTAGGACCCTTGTTTTTTGCCAGATCACAAATGCAAAGATAAGGTGGTTGAGAAAGGCCCAAAAAACTCCAATAGTCACAGTCTAGATTCTGTTGTTTTAGGGTTTTACGCAACTTCTTTTTTTAAAAGAAACCCACCAAAAAAAATAAGAATGATGTTTGCCGATCATTTACAATTTTTTAAATGTATTCCTCCCAAACTCCTGTGAGAAAATCCCAGCACGAAGGACCCCGGTCCAATGTAATATTAATCCGCGGAGCAACCCTTGTCAAAAATATCGTTTTATAAGTACGCTATTTATAATTGATTTTGTACATATTCTTAAAGAATAATTTAAGCGCAACAGGCGTGAAGGAAATAAACGCCAGAGTTTGAAAAGTTGTATGCCGGGGAATGAAAAAAAAGATATATTTTTTTAACGCGGATGGATATTTCCAGTGACGTGGCAGCGTCTAGTTTATAACGACGCCATCTTCAACACTCTTGTAGAAAGCAACAAAGACTCTACGGACGACCAACTCAATCTTTAATATCGTCACTTTATTGTAAGTAGGAATTAATTTCGCTCGTTTCGTTGATTCAAATGTCTGTGGCCTGACTTGTATCGTTTCCCCCCCATTTATTTTTGTAAACACTCTAACCTGGTCTTCAGCATCGGCTGCTTTTGTGTTTTAACGGTGACTGATTTTAAAAAGTGTTACGATACTTGGGTGTGCTCTTTCGATTAACTGTGTAAGATTTGATTTTACAATTCGTCGTCGTTGGATGTTGAACAACGGTTAGATGTTGACAATAGAACGTCCATTATGGTAGGCAGTAGCTGAACATAAAGAAGTCAACAAGGTCTCAAAATGGCGCTGGTAGATTGATAACTGATGAATCGCGCCCCCATGCTTTTGGTTATTGCTATTAATTCAATTTGCCTTTTATTAACATGATTTTATGAATAAATCCCATGGATTAAAGGTGTAACTCATAATAAACTCGTATTTTCCTGATCATCTTAATACAATCGACTTTTTATGGATTTAACATCAAAACACTTTTTCCTGTTCAGGTTTTTAATACAGTTGGTTTTTATGCATTCTAGGTGCCAACATGCAGATCTTTGTGAAGACCCTCACTGGCAAGACTATCACCCTTGAGGTTGAGCCCAGTGACACCATTGAGAATGTCAAGGCCAAGATCCAGGACAAGGAAGGCATCCCCCCTGACCAGCAGAGGTTGATCTTTGCCGGCAAGCAGCTGGAAGATGGCCGCACTCTCTCTGACTACAACATCCAGAAAGAGTCCACCCTCCATCTTGTCCTCCGTCTTAGAGGTGGCATGCAGATCTTTGTGAAGACCCTCACTGGCAAGACCATCACCCTTGAGGTTGAGCCCAGTGACACCATTGAAAATGTCAAGGCCAAGATCCAGGACAAGGAAGGCATCCCCCCTGACCAGCAGAGGCTGATCTTTGCTGGCAAGCAGCTAGAAGATGGCCGCACCCTCTCAGACTACAACATCCAAAAAGAGTCCACCCTCCATCTTGTCCTCCGTCTTAGAGGTGGCATGCAGATCTTTGTGAAGACCCTCACTGGCAAGACCATCACCCTTGAGGTTGAGCCTAGTGACACCATTGAAAATGTCAAGGCCAAGATCCAGGACAAGGAAGGCATCCCCCCTGACCAGCAGAGGCTGATCTTTGCTGGCAAGCAGCTGGAAGATGGCCGCACCCTGTCAGACTACAACATCCAAAAGGAGTCCACCCTCCATCTTGTCCTGCGTCTGCGTGGTGGCATGCAGATCTTCGTGAAGACCCTCACAGGGAAGACCATCACCCTTGAGGTTGAGCCCAGTGACACAATTGAGAATGTCAAGGCCAAAATCCAGGACAAGGAAGGCATTCCCCCTGACCAGCAGAGGCTCATCTTTGCTGGTAAGCAGCTGGAAGATGGCCGCACCCTGTCAGACTACAACATCCAAAAGGAGTCCACCCTCCATCTTGTCCTGCGTCTGCGTGGTGGCATGCAGATCTTTGTGAAGACCCTCACTGGCAAGACCATCACCCTTGAGGTTGAGCCCAGTGACACCATTGAAAATGTCAAGGCCAAGATCCAGGACAAGGAAGGCATTCCCCCTGACCAGCAGAGGTTGATCTTCGCCGGTAAGCAGCTGGAAGATGGCCGCACCCTGTCCGACTACAACATCCAAAAGGAGTCCACCCTGCATCTTGTCCTGCGCCTCCGTGGTGGCATGCAGATCTTCGTGAAGACCCTCACAGGGAAGACCATCACCCTTGAGGTTGAGCCCAGTGACACCATTGAAAATGTCAAGGCCAAGATCCAGGACAAGGAAGGCATTCCCCCTGACCAGCAGAGGTTGATCTTTGCCGGTAAGCAGCTGGAAGATGGCCGCACCCTGTCCGACTACAACATCCAAAAGGAGTCCACCCTCCATCTTGTCCTGCGTCTAAGGGGTGGCCAATAATAAGTTACAATTCTGTGATCAAGTCAAAAATAGTGTTGTTAATTTCAAAGGCATCTGCTGTGATGGCCAAATGTTCAATGCAAATGGTTGAAATAAAAGGTTAAAGCTATTTTGGTGTTTTTCTTTAAAGATAAATACTGTAAATATAAATACTGTGCAACAATGCATTTAAAAGATAGTCCTATTGATTTATTACAACTACATTGAATTTCAGCAGACCTGCTTGGTGGCAGGGATGATGTTCCAGATCTGTTTTAGGATCAAGTCAACCCAGCTTCCATTTGATACCAACTGGTCCTACTCTGCTTGGCTGCTCCTACAGGTGAGGTGTTCAAAAAATCATACTGAGTGAAGGTTTGGAATAAATGCTTTTCAAAATCTTTTAACTGAACATCACTAGTACAAAACAGTGACGATGACCTTGGACTTCCAGGTCAAAATGGCTGACTGGTTAGTGACATGGGCTCTTGCTCGGTAAGAATTTGGTTTGTTTCCAGGCGTGAGAATGTACATATGTGCTTATATTGTGCAATTAACGCTTTTTTTTTTTTTTACCTCTGGTCGTGTACCTATTGAAGTGTCCATGAGGTGTACCTACATTGGCACATAAAGCAGTTAACCAAATGCCAGATTTGTTTTAATTGACAAACAAAAAATCAAGGAATAACACCAGACAAGTTATAACAAATGTTTATTAAAAAAAAGTAAATTTCAAACCAGAATGTGAATGTAATGTGAAATTGCAGTAGATATATTGGATAATATGTAGGCATATATATGTATACACATTTAAAAACTACTATAATTGTTATACCACTCACCATAGCATCTACCAGCTCAGTGGCCTTGTGGAGTGCCCGCCCTGAGATTGGGAGGTCGTGGGTTCCAACCGGATAATCGGGTTACCCGGTGGTTCCAATCAGGTAGTACCGGAGACTATAAAAATGATACCCATTTTTTCACTGCTTGGAACTCAGTGTAAGGGGTTGAAATGGGGATCTGCTGCTGCTCACAATCATTGGGATTTTAACTTATAAAATCAAAATTACCCAAAGCGAAGCATAGTCTCCCCATTTTTGTATAACTGCGCATTTGATCCTAAAACAAATGTGGATCATCATCCCTGGCATCAAGCAGGTCTGCTGAAATTCAATGTAGTTGCAATAAATCAATATGACTTTTTTTTTTTAACTGTATTGTTGCAGTATTTATATATCTTTAAAGAAAAACACCAAAAAATCTTTAACCTTTTATTTCAACCATTTGCATTGAACATTTGGCCAACACAGCAGATGCCTTTGAAAATAACACTATTTTTGACTTGAACACCGAATTTTAACTGATTATTGGCCACCACGTAGACGCAGGACAAGATGGAGGGTGGACTCCTTTTGGATGTTGTAGTCGGAGAGGGTGCGGCCATCTTCCAGCTGCTTGCCGGCAAAGATCAACCTCTGCTGGTCAGGGGGAATGCCTTCCTTGTCCTGGATCTTGGCCTTGACATTCTCAATGGTGTCACTGGGCTCAACCTCAAGGGTGATGGTCTTCCCTGTGAGGGTCTTAACAAAGATCTGCATGCCACCACGCAGGCGCAGGACAAGATGGAGGGTGGACTCCTTTTGGATGTTGTAGTCGGACAGGGTGCGGCCATCTTCCAGCTGCTTACCAGCAAAGATCAACCTCTGCTGGTCAGGGGGAATGCCTTCTTTGTCCTGGATTTTGGCCTTGACATTTTCAATGGTGTCACTTGGCTCAACCTCAAGGGTGATGGTCTTGCCAGTGAGTGTCTTGACGAAGATTTGCATGCCACCCCTCAGACGCAGAACAAGATGGAGGGTGGACTCTTTTTGGATGTTGTAGTCTGACAGGGTGCGGCCATCTTCTAGCTGCTTGCCAGCGAAGATCAGCCTCTGCTGGTCAGGGGGAATGCCTTCCTTGTCCTGGATTTTGGCCTTGACATTTTCAATTGTGTCACTGGGCTCAACCTCAAGGGTGATGGTCTTGCCAGTGAGTGTCTTGACGAAGATTTGCATGCCACCACGCAAACGCAGGACAAGATGGAGGGTGGACTCTTTTTGGATGTTGTAGTCTGACAGGGTGCGGCCATCTTCTAGCTGCTTGCCAGCAAAGATCAGCCTCTGCTGGTCAGGGGGAATGCCTTCTTTGTCCTGGATTTTGGCCTTGACATTTTCAATTGTGTCACTGGGCTCAACCTCAAGGGTGATAGTCTTGCCAGTGAGGGTCTTCACGAAGATTTGCATGCCACCCCTCAGACGCAGGACAAGATGGAGGGTGGACTCTTTTTGGATGTTGTAGTCTGACAGGGTGCGGCCATCTTCTAGCTGCTTGCCAGCAAAGATCAGCCTCTGCTGGTCAGGGGGAATGCCTTCCTTGTCCTGGATTTTGGCCTTGACATTCTCAATGGTGTCACTGGGCTCAACCTCAAGGGTAATTGTCTTCCCTGTGAGGGTCTTAACGAAGATCTGCATGCCACCACGCAAACGCAGGACAAGATGTAGGGTGGACTCTTTCTGGATGTTGTAGTCTGACAGGGTGCGGCCATCTTCTAGCTGCTTGCCAGCAAAGATCAGCCTCTGCTGGTCAGGTGGAATGCCTTCTTTGTCCTGGATTTTGGCCTTGACATTTTCAATTGTGTCACTGGGCTCAACCTCAAGGGTGATGGTCTTGCCAGTGAGGGTCTTGACGAAGATTTGCATGCCACCACGCAAACGCAGGACAAGATGTAGGGTGGACTCTTTCTGGATGTTGTAGTCAGAGAGGGTGCGGCCATCTTCTAGCTGCTTGCCAGCAAAGATCAGCCTCTGCTGGTCAGGGGGAATGCCTTCTTTGTCCTGAATTTTGGCCTTGACATTCTCAATGGTGTCACTGGGCTCAACCTCAAGGGTGATGGTCTTGCCAGTGAGGGTCTTCACGAAGATTTGCATGCCACCCCTCAGACGCAGGACAAGATGGAGGGTGGACTCCTTTTGGATGTTGTAGTCTGACAGGGAGCGGCCATCTTCTAGCTGCTTGCCAGCAAAGATCAGCCTCTGCTGGTCAGGGGGAATGCCTTCCTTGTCCTGGATTTTGGCCTTGACATTCTCAATGGTGTCACTGGGCTCAACCTCAAGGGTGATGGTCTTGCCAGTGAGGGTCTTCACGAAGATTTGCATGCCGCCCCTCAGACGCAGGACAAGATGGAGGGTGGACTCCTTTTGGATGTTGTAGTCGGACAGGGTGCGGCCATCTTCTAGCTGCTTGCCAGCAAAGATCAGCCTCTGCTGGTCAGGGGGAATGCCTTCCTTGTCCTGGATTTTGGCCTTGACATTCTCAATGGTGTCACTGGGCTCAACCTCAAGGGTGATGGTCTTGCCAGTAAGAGTCTTCACAAAGATCTGCATGTTTCAACCTGACGATTTAAGGTAAAAGGGGAAAACATTAAAATCCTTTCTCAAAATCCCAAAGTGAAATATTAGATTTTTAACAACACAAGTTAAATGTAATTTTATTTTAATTAACATTGTATATAAAAGGTGTTGATTAGAACAAAATCTATTAGCGCTCATGTAGACAGCGCCATTTTGAGATCTTGTTGATTCCCTTTTGTTCAGTTGCCGTCGCCCATAATGGAAGCTTCCACTGAAAATGTCGAGTCACTGCTGTAGCTAACAGCGATTATTTGAAACCATTGATCGTTAAAAAAAAGATAAAATTTACGACAATGTAATAGTCAAAGAACTGTCATATAGTAGTTTGTGAGTTTCGTTACATTATTTGTTTTAAAATGCGTCACCATCAGTTATAAGACCAGGTAAGTAAGCGAATGTTTATAACCGCAAAACGATCTAATTCACGCCAGAGACAATTGATATAGAAATATAGATATGAAGTATAGAATACATATAGAAAATGAATACTTACTTAAGAAGAAAGAAGCGCTGGAACAAATCAACTTCTGCAACGTAGCGAAAGTGGTGCGTTGTCAGCCTGTACTGCAACGCGTCAGGAAAATCCCTTTATATACAGTAGCAACTGCCACGTCATTGACAATATCCATCCGCAGTAAAAGGTAGTCCACTACTTCCATGCCAGACCGTATTTCAATCCGTACGGTCAATTTTGTTGACACCCAGTACACTTAAAGTACGTTTTAAGAATAAACACGATCGAATAACAACGACAGAAACATTATAAAACGACCTTTTTAAAACTTGGAGAGCTCGGCGGAATAATATTGCATGGTAATAAGGTCCTCCTTGGAGTTTTCTCCAAGGATCTCGGCTTCTCGAATCTTCCTCCTTTGATTGGACGGAGGAATTGTTTGTTTGATTTGTCATTGGTTGCTGAGCAGTAAGTAACCTAAAATGTCGACGAGTATCGTTAGAACAACAAACAAGACACAACTAGACTTTATCAGACTTTGTACAAGGCCCTTTTTGTTTCGCCTTGACGCACTACTGAGTGAATTTGTTCTTGTTTTGTTTTTCTGTCGTGTAAACTTGACTAAATGGCACAAGGTGAGACGACAAAATGGTGGGGACTAATTTGATCCCCTTTAAACGTGACTTCTAAACACGTGCTACTAGCTTGTGTTATTTTAGTCTCTGGGTGAGGACTGCCACAGTTGGCCTCACCTCAACTAAATCACTTAGTAAATCTTTTGGTTGGGGTATTTGTGTTTGACTTCTGAGTAGAAAAGTACAGACGCAAGTGTAGTTAAGTACCAAAAATATAAATTCATTTTATGATCAGTTTTATCTATATCTGCCCTTTTTTTTAAAAAATGTCCTGTATTCATCCAAAGGTTGAATTAAGTCTTTTTTTAATGTAACTTGTAGAAAGTACTGTACACATTTTCAAATGTATGCAAAAGTGTCAAGACACCAAGGGGCAAAGTCAAGTTCAGACACCCTTCAATTTGTCATATAAAATAATAAACTAAAACAAAGTGCTTACAAATCTGTATATGGCCTTGTGGCTTTCTATATGAGGTTGATGATTTGATAAGATAGAGCTAATATTCTTCTATCTGGGTCATAGCGTATCATCTGGCAACATGTTACATGACACCCAACCCGTGATGTAGCGCGTCACAGTTTTCCAACACAGAGCTATGTGTCAGGCTGAACTAGTTCAACCCAGGAGGGAATGTGTTTGTGCAAGTCAGCTGTACTTTGCCCTCCTCCGTGCTTAGAAATAATTACCTGACCCCAAAAAAGTTCCAGGAAAAAACCCAACCCTTGTACTTGTAAAAACTGGTTTATCACGTGAAAGGCATCTATCACGTCTTTGGACAACAAAGATATTTGCGATGATCACATTTGAATACATCTGGAAGGAATCAGTAGGTAAGAATGAGGACATGTTTGTTATGTAAATGACTTGTGATGGACCTTTGACGTGGTTGCGCAAAACAAGTTGGTCCAGTTTTGCTGGAAGGTCAGCTGAATACAATCATGTAACTGTTTGGAAAATATGAATGAATTCATTGTGAAAACCTCCGTTTGTTTCAGAATGGCTCTTGTGAAACATACCGGTGGCTGCCATTGTGGAGCTGTTCGGTTTGAAGTCTGGAGTGCTCCAGACCTCCATGTTTTCGACTGCAAGTATGGGTCTTTATTTTTCACGAGTATGCAAAAACATTTATTGACATTGTCTTTGTCATTTCCAGCTGTAGTATTTGCACAAAGAAACAAAACCGTCATTTCATTGTCCCAAAGGTTAACTTTACTCTTTTGCAGGTAGGGATTCTGTTTTTCCAAAGAGTTTACAACGGCAAAAAAAATATATAAACAATCATGTTTTCATCTTTTTTCTTTTCTTAGGGTGAGGATCATCTGACCACTTATACGTTCAATACTCACATTGCAAAGCACACCTTCTGTAAAAAGTGCGGCGTTCAGAGTTTCTACACGCCACGCTCCAACCCTGATGGATACGGTATGAAGGAGAATTGTTGACGCACCACATGATGATTCTCCATGTAATGTAAACATGTTTTCTTTATACTGCAAACACCCAACTGAGCATAGTGCGAGTTTGGTGTAAACAGATTTTACATGACAGGCAAATACGGAAATCCACTCAAAAAAAAAAAAACTAGGATGAAAACAAATTTGTTTTAATTTATCATGATCTTTGTTTTTTTCCCCCCATTATGTTCTTTTCAGGTGTCGCTCCACACTGTCTGGATCTAGGCACAGTGCAAAGTGTTACAGTAGAGAAATTCTTGGGGGACAAATGGGAGGAAAGCATGAAAGCACACAAGACAATCAAAGACATGTCAAAACAAAAGAAGGGCAGTCAGTTGGAAGAGACAAAATAAGTTTGCTGTGGTATAAAAATCAGTATTTTGATCAGCATAAAATACAGTGCAGATTGACTTTTTTTTTTCACAAGAATGACTGAACATACTAAAATTGTGCTTATTTTTTTTAGGCAAAACTCTTATGAGTTTATTTAGGTCAGCTTATTCAAGTCATAAATAGCATAGTATAAAATCCTAATACATTTGATTAACTTTTGGTCCCCGTGGAATCATTTGGAATGTATTAACGAACATGTAGCGTGAGAAAGTGATGTACAGATACCGAAACCAAACCAGTTGAGTGCGATGACAAAGCATGGCAGCCTAAAAAAAAAAAAATTGAAATAAGAATAAAATTTAAATAATAGATAATAGTGGTCAAACTGTCTTTACTGTTCTTACTTTGCACTGCCTGTAGCCATTGGCGCCTATTATGCAGCAGAGCACTGAAGGAAGCAGCCAGCTGACAGGAAGTTCCAGGAAGGAAACATATTTCCTTAACAGGCTGACAGTTACCAAGGACAACAGACAGCAGTCTAGGGAACAGGAAGAAAGTTTTTGGTTCATGTTCAGGACATTTGCAGATGATTATCATTCATGCCGACAATTTCCTGGCACGTTAGCGGAGTTGAAAATAATACAGCGTCCTTATACGACCCTGGCTGTCAAATTACATTGGGCTTAACTATACACACACACATCCAATTTGTTAAAAAGAAAAATCACATTTTTTATTTAGTAACCCTTTTTTCTGCCAACAACATTTTGATTCAGACAGTGTAGTGTTTCACTCATTCCAAGAAAGTGCTTGATGCAATGTCAGTGTTTGAACAAATCTGCCTTTTTTTTATTTTTAGGATCTCCCGAATTTATTGACCAAATTTCAAACAGCTTTCTGTTAATGAAATTGAAAATGGGCCAAAAAGGCTTAAATGTTTTTATTAGGTTAACTTGCTGTATAGTCACGTGAAGCTTAATCACGTTACAGGTCAGTCAGACAGATGAGGTGTTACTCAGTTCATTCGGTTTAAAGCTGTAAAACCTGCTTGAGCATGATTGATGACAAGCCTTCTGGTTTTTAGATGACTCACTGAAGGTTCCGTTTGATGGAGCCTGGCAACTGTGCTGACTATTGCGACATGATGAATTGCTCTGTTTCTTAACAGCCCCTGTTGACCTGACTAGCTCTCAATCTGTTCACATGTTGCCCCAGTTTCCCTCGGCCCCCTCCCACATTTCAAAAAGATGCATTTTTGATGATGGTTAATTGAAGACTCATTTGTCCTATATTTTGAAAACTAATCACTAAAGTGGTCCTAAAGCTCACTATGGACAATTAAATGATTGAATTTGAATTTCTTTTAAACCTGTCATTAGTATTTTTTTTTTCTGACACTGGCCCCAAAATATTGAAAACCCCTGCTGTAAAGCATCACAAATTCCCTTGTGAATATAAAATACAAATATATTACTTTTTAGTGCAAATAAAAATCATTTGGCATCTGTGGTGTGCACAAGGGGGCGCTATATCGTAACAAACAAAATGTAACTATCCCTAAATGCTCATGATAAAATATGTAAGGTACATTATCAGCATTAATGACCCTGACATTCATGCTGATAATGTACAATACATATTTTCTTCCAGTATAGCTCAAAAGAACCCCATGTTGTCACAAGTAGACAAATTACTAAATACGGTGAAGGTATCAAATTTACCATTAGGTAGTTGGTGATTGGAAGCGATGTGCCTGAGGGAAGAGAGGAGAAAAACAAAAAACATATTTGACACGACAAAAAGACCATAGATTGGTGATTATAATACAAATGTAATGTCCTAAAAAATGAGGCTATGTAGTTGCATTAAAAAACAACTTAAGTGAAAGGTTTGTGACCAAGACTGATCTGATTGGAAGATTTAAAAAAAAAAAAGTACATTAATGCCAGGAGAAAAAGCTTATTTGGTCATACTCCCAAACCAGAGCGGTCCCACCACCAATTTAGTGTCAGGATTTATTGCTTCTATTTGAGAGCGCAGCAGACTGCTTTTGAGAATTATTTTTGGCATGTACAGATGTTCTGGGAAAAACATTGTAAAAAATGCACAAGGTTCACTGTTTTTGGCAAAATGATTGTTTTCCTGTGCCTTTTTTTTTTTTTTTTTTGCCATGTTGTGTAAGATGATTTTTAATGATTGACTAAGGCAGAAATGTCAGTGGATTCAAAACACCAAACAAGCCTTGAAATTCAATCTACCTGACAGCTTTATAGATAGCTACGTGATTGCTATGGCCACTGACTCCTCTTCCATCGAAGGTCAGCGCCTGAAACAACAACAACACCAAAAAATGTCACTTTCTGGTTGGAAGGACACAATCGGTGCATCCAAGAGTGAGTGAAGACAAATCTAAAGCGAGAATAATTTTCCTGGTTAGCTGTCGGGTTTCTGACCCAGTCTGTGGAGGTACTTGGCATCTGCCACCTGATATTTAGAGGACTTTTTTTTTTCTGTGTGCATGGTTGAACCTTTGAGCATGTGGGAGAAAAAAAATGCCTTCAAATTTGGCAGTTGCTATGTAGCTATGTTCAAACTCGCGATTGCTATGAATCCAAACGAACACACGAAATCCTAAATGCCCTACTTATATTTTAGGAAGGCTCAAAATCCCGTCACGCTTGAACAGAAATAATAGTGTTGGAGAATTTTGATAGAAACCGCAGCAAAACAGAATTAGGGGCAAGAATGTTGAGGTACTAAAACATGCTTAAGCAAATAGATTGCCTTGGCGGAATGAAAAGTAGGAGTTATCACACAGGAAATCAAAGGAAAGCTATGACTTGAGTTATGTATACCATGTGGAATGTTTGAGCTCTCAAGTGCTTCAAAATTATAGAGCTGACCAGGGAGACTCTCCATTCTGCTTTGGGATCATCTGGAAGGTTCCTGGAAGGCAAAAGAAAAGCACTTTGGTTGCAGTGATATTACATCAGAATTTTATTAAGACTAGTCATGTCTGGGTTGTAATCTCACAGGAGTGTCAATTTTCCGCAATATAGTGAGAAAGTGTTAACCCCTCCCCACCAGTGATGAAAAATTGCACCCCCCCCCTCCAGCATTTAAGTTGCCTGCCTGAGATAAATGTGCGTGCATAAAGCAAGGGTGGTTGAGGGGTCACGTCTACTCCCGTTGCCCTTCCTTTTGTCGCAAACAATGAGTCAGGACAGTTGAGCAAGTTGGGGGAAGTGATGGATTAGGTCACATAACTATTGGCAGTGAGGCAGGCCAGTGAGGGTCAGGCTTTGGGGTCGCAGTGTCAGAGGGAGGAGGGGCTGCTGTTCATAGCCATCATGTGGAACATCACATCATGAATAGGACAACTATGCAAACAGAACAACCAAATGTATTCAGCCATCATTTCTTTCCTGGATTTGGCTTCAACCCTCCAAAAAAGTTCAACATGATTATTTTCTATTTGTCTCATGGCTTATATTTCTCACTACTGCATTCATTCAGCTGTTATTTTAGACATTTGGTTTCTGGGTGGGAGGGATGTTGGAAATGAACAAAAGATACAAGATACCTGACCTTTCCTCAAGCAGACCAAGTGTTGGCGTCACTATGGCAACGCAGCAAAATGTCCTAAAATAACCTACGTACTTGTAGCTTTGCATGTGGATGCAGGCGGTTTTATGTGCGGTCGCCGAACTTTAGCCAAATGTCGATTTCCAAGGATTGCGATTCTCTATCTCTCTTCGTATCTCTATTCAGCAATTCTCGCTGATGACATTCTTGTGACACTCAGAACTCGGCTTAGTCGTGTTAATCAAATTTTTTTTGTGGTCATAGCAATTCCAATTGAACTAGAAAACATTGGTTGATTCATGAATCGTATGCCTGTCGTGCATTTTGGATATTTGTCGTGCATTGTAGATATTTGGTATGGGATTAAATAAAACACAAGCTGAATTCACCGACTAGAGAAATATCCGGGGAAGTCTAGATTCAGTTTGATAAAAGACGACACTGTTAGGTTTGTGCAGTAAGCAGTTCTAATTTGCCGGGAGCAGACCGAGGTCAAGCCAGCGCGAGTGCAGAGGCAGCCGAGCGTGTTCCGATCGAGCGTGATCACAATGGCCGCAAAATGCACTGGGGCCCCGAATTCTGTCAACACAGCTGTCCTATTCATAAGCAATAATGGGAAAATCCCATTTTCAAACTGGATTTACATGTCATCTGACATTTTGTCTTAGAGTTCCAAGTTACAGTTGTGACGTGGGCGAGAGAGAGAGAGCAAAAGGACACTTTTAGTAAACAGTACTTGCTCGTAGGATAAACATCTGCTGTCTGTGCAGCTACTTATAAGTTAAAGTGCAGTTAGCTATTCCTTTTAATACAGTACATGCGTATTCCCCATCAGAAGTGCCGACACGTCTTCCATCAAATTGCATGATTATCTTATTGGCAGACCAAATAATGCAGTCACTGGATTTTTCCGCATGTGACCCATGGAAGTTTAAAACAGAGAGAAGTGTGGTTCGCCACAAAGCACGAGGCATACTCCTCGAGTCAGATAGTGTGGTACGACCTACATTAGCAGTGCTTCGGAGCTTTGACCAAAATCTAGCCGACTGGAGTTGGGGCTGCGGGTGGAGGGGCGTGCAAGGAGAGCGGTGAGAGAGCGAGCATGAAGTCAAATGTGAGTGGGGCTGGAGTTTGCCAAAAGCTGATTAAGTGGGTGCTCAAACAGCAGAAGTGGAAAATGGGCTCCAATCCAGTTCTGAGATCAAAGTTCAGATACAGTCGCTGACAGACATACACACACAGACAAATCCATAGTTGGGCAGCACTTACAAGAAATTCATCATCATAGTGGTCGTGATTAAGGAGATTAAGACATTGAATGGTGAATGCTTGGAACTGGTACACGGTAGCATCTTTTTTTAAAATGAATGACTACATATGTGAAAATTGCTTACTTGTGGTTTAGTA
The DNA here is from genome assembly GCF_033458585.1 of Syngnathus typhle. Taxonomy (NCBI): domain Eukaryota; kingdom Metazoa; phylum Chordata; class Actinopteri; order Syngnathiformes; family Syngnathidae; genus Syngnathus; species Syngnathus typhle. The sequence goes on from NC_083752.1 coordinate 4,361,498, forward strand.
TGGTAATTCTGGAGGATGGTATCCCCAGTTTAGCACAGCTGTTGAAAAGTTCTTGTCTACGCTCAGCACCTCGATTGTAGTAGTTCCCTGTAAGCAAATTGGTGTTGTACACATGAGGTTGCAGGTGCATTGAAATGTAGGAGTGTTAAATGCAAGGTTTCAGAGATTAATTTTTTTAATTAAAATTTGCCTAGCTCCAGTGCACAATAATATCAATTTTGGATCCCAGATTCAATTAGTGGGTTTTAACTAAATATGTCTGGGGAAGCTTGTATGTTGCAATAAAATTCACGACTACTCATCATAAAGTAGACTTCATAGAAATGTGGTGTTACCGTACCTTCCGATAAACAAAGCAAATGCACGTTGACGTTACATTCAACAAGTCGTATGATCGTTGGTCCAAAGAACATGCATTCATCATCCGGATGCGCGGTTACAACGAGACAGTTCAGATCAGATCCATATGTTTCTAACTTTGTTAACGCATGGATTCCATGTTTTAAAGATCGCCGATGTCGATAATAAATGCATTTTAAACAAAACAGATATGCCACTACTACGATGACGACCAACCATAAATACATTATTTTTTACCGTACTCATAAACAAACCGTGTTAGGACAAGTGTAGTATTATTCGTTCCGTTAGTAAACTACGTAAAATCGTCGAAGCAATTTGTACAAATACGAAAATAATAAAGTAAAATACTGACAGCGAGCTGTTTGGAAGGTTTTGTGTTTTATTGGGTAATTATGATGGATAATTTTGTTGGATAATTTACGTAGCTATAAATATTGTAAAACAAATTATGATTAATTCAATTATTAATATTATATTATTATTTGAAACGGAACTGAAATAAGAAAAGTGTTTTGTGAAAAAAAAAATTCACATTAACTTTACAAAATAAACAAAACATTGCAGTTTTGGGGGGAATGATTTAGCGAACACACCGCTTTGTCCTTGCAGGTACATAAATAAACACTATTACAAAATTCAACTGTCTCTAAAGAGAAACACTGACAATCGCAGTAAATTGCAAATATTTATAAATGATGCTTTTCATAGATGTTTGAAGGTATATTAAGTAAACTTAAGCTTGTGCATCTAACTAAACAAGGGCAGTTTACTTTGACCTGTCAGGATATGAAGCGACAAATGCAGCGCAGCCTAGTCTGCCCAGCGTTCACTGCCCGTTACCCGCGGATTTCCATAAAACAATTCCACACGTTCCTTCCTACCGATCCCATGCCCCTTCTTTGGTGAACTCTCCAAATATGAGGTGAGTGCTAATATTTTTTGGGCAAATCAATATGCGTAGGTATATCCGATTCAAGTGCTCCGGTATACGATGAAAATCTGCTTTGCAAGATGGCGACGTGGTTGCGAATTCAAAGGTGAAATACGGGTAAGTTAGCTTGCTAGCGACAACAATAACAATAATAACAACAACACCGCCTTAAATAGCCTGCTCGTATTTTTGGAGATCTACAATCGGGTACGGTTGTTGGTGATTTATTATTTGAGCCTTGCGATATGCTTGGTAGTGGGGCCACCCCCTCAAATGAGCGTCAGATGTAATGAGTATGCTATCAAAGTAGGACGGTAAACATTTTGCAATGTCACTTACATGTAAAGCATTGCGACAGGGGGTTAAATTTAAACACTAACGACAAGCAGTTAAAAACGTCACCGAGAAGCTATGGCTAAAGCTAACATAATATACGCACCATTCGGAGATGAGGCGACTTCCAAACTACTTCAACGATTGAGCGTATACCGCTAAAAGTGATTTCAGTGAGCACACTTCAAAATACAACGTGAAAAAGATTTTATTGATAACGTGAAAGGTTAGCATCTTATTGAAGCGGTTAGCATGTCCCGTCTAATTGGTTGAATTTAATGTTTAAAAGGACGGTGCTCGTTTTAGAAGCAGGAAGTCGCAAGGAAGAGCAAAGGATTTGTATTGTTTGAGGAATCCGCAAGCAAGGTACTGAGGTGCATCATTGAAACAATTTGCTTTTCCAGTTTTAACACTCATCCAAGTACACTACATACACTTGTTGGACATTCCAGTTAATGCAAATAGACAGCCGATGGAATTTTTGCACAGTGCGGTGTTGCGCAAACTTCACATCTATCCATTGATTTTTTCTTTTTTTCTTTCTTCTAATAACGCTTGTCCTGTCCTGAGCTGGAGCATAACCCTGCTGACTTTGGGTGAGATGTTATGTGGAACTAGCAGGTCACCAATGACACCTTAAATATCCTGAATTAGCATATTACTATATAACAATTCTCATTAAAATCTTTTGTTACCCTGTTGTTATGGTACGTGTGTAAAAAAAGTTGCCGTATTGAAAGCAGTTTATTCCTTCGTCCCCCCCCCCCCCCCCCCAAAAAAAAAAAGTGATCTTGAAGTCTACTTTGTGTTGTGTCTTAATCACGACCATCAATATCCATGTTGCGTGCTTCTTCTGGCCTAGTTTCCTCTTGTCGTTTGCTTCGTCACGTCTGACACAGAATGACCCGTCTGGCACTGACACAATAACTGAGATGCTTCAAACTGACTCACAGAACTATTTTTGTACTGTCTGTCCATGTCCAACAACTTTGGGTGAAACGCTTTTTTCCATTTAAAAATTCATCCCCATCAAAACACCCTAGAAAATGGAACACACAAACATTTTTGGAATGAAGGCAAGGTTATAACATTAGACAGGCTGAAGGACATCCTGTTGCTTTCTATACATTTCTGACAAACAAATTCAATCTAGGCTGATATCAAATGAAGTTGATTCAATTAGAGCGCTGTGTCCAACCCCCCCCCCCCCACACACAGGAAGGCCGATGTGTCGTACATGTCCTCCTGTGCCCTGCAGCTGCCGACTAAATCTAGCCGTTTCTTTTCATACGGCTTTTGTTCAGATCAGAAATGTTTGACAAGTCTAAATATGGCAGTTGGATCTGGTTGTAATTAGATTCCGAAGCCTCCATTGATCATGATCAAGAATAATTGAGTTCTACACCTAAATCCATTCTTCTCCCACACAGGAGATGGACTTTTATCTCATCAGTGTTCCGTGTATCATTTGGATTGTAAACATCTAAATCTGCCTTTTTGCTGTCTGTCCGCCTATAGGTGGTTTGTATCCTGCAACATGGTGTAGCTCAGTCTCCAGTGAAGCAGAAGCGGCCCACTTGCACTGAGTCAGGATGTCCAGCAGCTCTGGCTATCCCCCTAGCCAGGGGAGCTTCAGCAGCGAGCAGAGCCGCTACCCATCCCATTCTGTCCAGTACACATTCAGCGGCACGCGGCACCAACAAGTAAGACTTTGCTGCTGAATTTGGCTTACAGTAGAATCTTTTGTGTCGTGGTGCTTTTCGTCCAAATGATATTATCTACCCTGTGACTCTGCAACGTAATATGATTTAGTATTTGTGTGCTGTTACTCGTGCAAATAAAAAATAAATTGGATTGTTATTGCTGATTATGTTACATTTAAAATCCACTCTGTTGTTTGTCCTGGTTTAAATAAATAAAGTGAGTATTGGACGCATGTCCCAGTAACTTTGGAGGCTTGGTTTCGTAGAAGCTTACTTCCACAGAACGTTTTGAGTCTTGTTTGCTTAGATCTGGAACAAAAGTGGAGTTTGGTAATATTTCCTGTAACTGCGTTTGCTTGTTCAGGTTTTTGTGGAGGTCGTGGAATGCTGATAACTGTTGTGTGCTTTTCAGTTTATTTTTACAAAAAAACAACTGGTGAATAAGTTCTAATTAATATTTATAATTATTTGCATTTGTGGTAAATCTTCAGGAAATGCTCGATTTTGTTAAAGGACATATATATTTTGAAAACTATGCAGTAAATGTCTTTTTTGTTTTTTTTTGTCTCGTTAATTTTTACTCGACTAAAAGTCTTAGCATTTTACTCTTATTTAAATGGCCATATGGGAGTTCTCCCCAAATTCCCAGAAGCTAGCACGCCCCTGGTTTCAATAATATAGTGTATGGTATGTGCATGGCTTAATGTAACTCATTATTTCATTGTTGCAGATTTCAAAATGTTCCCAACTGCTTCCCAGTGATTGTTTTCTTATGACTGTATGTACGTTCGAGTTTGCGTGAACAGGAAGTCCATTGTAGCCTATATTGTGTCAGAACACAGAAGTGAGATGAGCTCATCCCAGCTGTACGCTTATTCACAGTATCAATAATTCTATTTTCACATCCAAACATATGTCATATGTGATATCCTGTTGCTTTCAGGATTTTTCCGTCCCAGATTATCGTACTCACATGCAAGATCCGCAGGGTCGAAGAAGACCATCTTTACTATCGGAATTCCACCCTGGTACCGAAAGGTAATACTTTTGCCCTCGTACAATATAATCCACCTATCGGATCAGATTCATGCACCTCATGTATGCATCCCCCCCCCCCCCCCCCCCCTGTTGTGCAGGCCTCCAGAGAGACGGCATGGATACGAACAGCAGTTTCACTCCATCACTACTCAGTCGGAACATGAAGCCCTGGAGACCAAGCGCCCACGCATGGACTCTATTTCTGAGGCCCACATCACTCGTACCTCTTCTTCCGCTGGGAATATTCTCTTGCCCATGCACAATACACTACAGGATAGCCTTAGAGCCACTGTTGAGGTGAAAAAGGTAAGGTTCTCATGCCTGTGGGGATTTGCATTTTTCTCTTGCAGCTGCAAGGAGTTGTGTAACAAGATGATTTATTTTTGTTGTGTTACAATTCTGCAACCTGTGTTTTTCAATAAAGTTGATCTATTATTATTATTATTTTTTTGGGGTTTCCCCAGGAGTCGCCTTTCAGTGTGAAAGGGGAATGCCCTTCCCCAGGAGGACCTACGTTACACCTCGGGGAAGAACATGACGCGTCTCCTTCCAAGCTATCCAAGGAGGAGCTGATTCAGAGTATGGACCGGGTGGACAGAGAGATTGCTAAAGTGGAGCAGCAAATTTTCAAGTTGAAGAAAAAGCAAGTTAGTTGCCCACTTGGATTTCTTGTCTTCTTCAATACAAGTTTTAAAAGCACTCAAATATTTTCCGATGGAAAAAAGTGATGTAATCTGTCATTTGTTATTCCCTTTGCGTGTTTATCACCAATTATTTTTGAATAAGCAATAATATATATTATTTCAACAGCAAGAATGTGCCTAAATAAATGACTTTAATGATATTATCTACCTGTTTTAAATCCGGTTTGCTATCAATTTTGAAACTGTCCCTCATTTGATGGGAATGTCGGATCAACTGTGCTATGAAAGAGAAAATGTTTAATTGATGCATTTCAGGAACCGCTCAGTTCAACCCTGTAACCTGTCGGCGTACATAACCTTTAGCTTGTAAACATTGACCAACCAAACAGTCATCAGTTCAGCTTGTCTGGAGCCATCAGCGTGACCTCAGTGGCTGAACTTTTGAGTTTTTGCATTTTATACCTCAACCAGCATGCGTGAGTGACTAATTTGATTGTGCATGCATGTTTTGCCCTTGTCAGAGGTTAAGGTCATACCAGGACAGAAGGGAAAGCAACTGCTGCATGTTATTTGGTGTACTTTTCTGAACTTGCTGTTTTGTTTTTTCCTTTTTTTCTTGTCACTGTTGTCTCCTAGCAACAACTGGAGGAGGAAGCAGCAAAGCCTGTGGAGCCAGAAAAGCCAGTGACCCCTCCCCCAGTGGAACATAAACACCGCAGCATAGTCCAAATCATCTACGATGAGAACAGGGTGAGTTGTCATGTTTTGAATTCCGAGACGTATTAACCCGCCCACAGATTTGACCTTTACGAACTGACTCTGGGACAAAGCGGCACTGGCATACCTTCTGCATTTTATCAACAAGTGTGATATTTAAGAGAGAGAAGAAAAAGGAAAATCAGTCTTCATGTTTATTTATTTCAGTTAGATCTTATCCGTCGTGAAGAAGTTTGAAATGAAGCGCACTGACAGACTGCTGTGTGTTTGGGCTGATCAGGCGGAAAGGTTATTATAGTTCATATCTGTCACATGACATTGTGGGCAGACACGCCTTTCCTCCCCGCCGGCGGTTAACCCTTTAGACTGTTCTTTTTTTGGTCGTTTTTTTTTTTTTTTTTTTGTGTGTCGCAGATCTCTACCGAGTTATCATTTTTTGGGTTGTTTTGCCCGGACCATGAATTCTATTTAAAAATAGATAAGACCATATTTCACTCTGATGCTCATTCTCACAATGTGTGCAAATCAGAGATAAAGAGAGACCTTTTAAAAAGACATTTAAAACAAATAGTTTTACCTCTCCCACAAGCTTTAAACTCAGCATTGCCTTGCAATTTGAGGAACAACTTACATAGACATAGTTGTTTATATGATCGTTTGACTTCACGTAATGTTGCTTGCTCTGTATTTTTAACCTTCTAGAAAAAAGCGGAAGAGGCCCACAAGATACTGGAAGGCCTCGGACCCAAGGTTGAACTGGTATGACAGAGCATTTTGTAATTTCTAGCTCATTAGTCATTTAGAAATGACCATGTGAATAATTAACCATGACTTTCTCTTCTGTTTGCCCTGCCTAGCCGCTGTACAATCAACCGTCAGACACAAAAGTCTACCACGAAAACATAAAAACGTGAGTATCCTCGTTATGATCACAAACGAAATACAAGCACACATATGTGGAATAGGAAAGATCTCAACGGGTGAAAGTGTTAATCTCCGTCTGATAAAACTCGCGTGACCATTCAGTGCAATCGGATTTGTCCAGTCACCTGATTGAAATTGGCTCACAGAGATAGTAAAAGAAAGACTGGATGTTATTGTGTAACTTTTTTGTGCTTTAAAAAAAAACGGTGTTCCATGACTTATCTAATGTGCCTTGCAAGACATGGTTTCAAATTTTTACCATTCTCCAACAATCGGCACCTTGCAAGACATGGTTTCAAATTTTTACCATTCTCCAACAATCGGCACCTTGCAAGACATGGTTTCAAATTTTTACCATTCGCCAACAATCGGCACCTTTTGTGTCAACTTGTATGCCCGCAAACATTCTTGGCTGTTGAGAATTTATAGTCTAATCTTCTCGAGTATTTTTACGAGCACACAAACAAAGATATTCGTTTTTGTTTTGCCTTTTTTTGTCGCTTAACATAACGAAACCGAAAATAACAAATGTGTTGTTTCTCCTATAGCAATCAGGTCATGAGGAAGAAGCTGATTCTATTTTTTAAGAGGCGGAACCATGCCCGTAAACAAAGGGTAAGCAAGTCTGCTTTTATTAAGCATTTTTGGGAAATCCAGTTTTTTTTTTTCTTTGCATAACCAATCCAGACTTTTTTTTTGGAAGATGAAAATTGGTTGGATGATTCGGCATTACACAAGAGCAATGAGGTCAATCACAATGACATGCTTGTGCTCCAAACTGTTCCTAGAAGTTGCCAAACACAACTGATGGCTCCTCCCATTTTAAATGACTATTTTCAAAAGCTCCATGTTTAAATAGAAATGCACGGTGGATTTGACGTCAGGACTAATTTGAAAATCAGTCAATTAAATGTTGCACGTCGGAGTCCATTAGTAGTTCTAAACAAAGCTACTGATCATCCATCTGTCCATTGTCTATGCTCATACTTTTTTCCGGTTATGGGAGTGCTAAAGCCAATTCCAGTTGATTTAGTGTAATAAATGTGCTCCTTGAGGGTTCTTCTATTTGTATTTGTTTTGCTTTGTTTTAGTTGGTCTCAAACCAAATGCTTGGACAAATTGATGTCATAGTTAAGTTGCCACGAAACTCGACAACTAATTTGTTTCTATACAGAGGAACGCTCTGGCTCCACAACTGTTGCCCTTGTCCGTAAACAGTAACGCAATTATATCGGAAAGTCATCACATGGATGTCCTTTTCTCTACCGTAGCACCCGGATGCTTCAGTGACTATGACAGCCTTTTGGAATTTGCGGCCTTATGCCAAGAGAGTTGTTTGTTTCTGGGTCCAGTTTGGAAAATTCAAAAATGGACATTATTTTAAAGCAGTGTATTTTTTGCCGTGTAGATTACAAAACCTTGCTCACAATGTACGCAAAACCTATTTACCCTGCACTCTGTTTCCCTCATTCCATTGTTTCCCATTGTCATTGTCCATTTTTAAGGCCCGCGGCGCAGTCTTTTGATTTACTTTTATGGCCTCTCTTCAGGAACAGAAGATCTGCCAACGTTATGACCAGCTGATGGAAGCTTGGGAGAAAAAGGTGGAGCGCATGGAGAACAATCCCAGGCGCAAAGCCAAGGAGAGCCGAACACGGGAGTATTATGAAAGGCAATTCCCTGAGATCCGGAAGCAGAGAGAGCAGCAGGAGCGCTTCCAGAGGTGAAAAGCCTTAGATACTCGCTAACCTTTAACAATACAGCCATTTTTGCCATTTGGGGCTTTGCACCCGTTTGCCTCCAGACTTCCCCTTCCCGATAGTGTCGTGTTCACAAGAAAGGGGTGGAGATGTTTTCATACCGACTGAAGCACATAATTGGCTTTGGGGAATACAAATTGCTGGACTGCTTTAAATTTGATTGGCTTAATGGTTGCCACATCCCCCACACACTTGAATAAAACATAATCTCCCCTTGTGTAGTTGAATGAGAAATGACATGTAGCACAGGGCTTCTTCAACTAAAACAATAATGGAACAGCCGTGAAATGAGATTGTGTCCGGAAGTCCTTCGACGTAAGCGTCATGTAAGGATTTAATCACAACCAGATGAGTTTCCATGTTGTGTAAAATCAACAAGTGATCTTCAAGAAAGAAATATAAAATAAAATGTCATTTCACACATTATATGCCTCTTCCTTTTTCTAGGGTCGGCCAGAGAGGAACAGGACTCTCTGCGACAATCGCTAGAAGCGAGCATGAGATTTCGGAAATTATTGACGGTCTTTCTGAGCAGGAGGTGGGTAATGTCATTTTAGGTTTTTTTTTTTTTTGTATTAGTGTGGTGTTGACTAATTATGTGTCATCTTTTATGACCTGCATACTGCGAGCTAAAATACAAATCAAGACTTTGTATTCATCCATATAATTTTTTTTCAATTGGTATTATTTGAAACTTACTATGATTCCGCAGAACAATGAAAAACAGATGAGACAGCTGTCAGTCATCCCTCCCATGATGTACGACTCGGAGCAAAGGCGAGTGAAGTTCATCAACATGAACGGCTTGATGGACGACCCCATGAAGGTGTACAAAGCCCGACAGTTCATGAACGTTTGGACTGAACACGAAAAAGAAATCTTCAAAGACAAGTGAGTTTGTTTTGGTTTTATTACAGAATGCAGAATAATTATGAAATCATTTCGAATGCATTTCTTCTTTCTATGATTGTTTTTCCTCTTGGCAGGTTTGTCCAGCACCCAAAGAACTTTGGCTTGATCGCTTCCTATCTGGAAAGAAAGGTGAACAAGAGACAGTTAATATTACACATATGGGACATTTATAGAAGAGACATGGAGTCCGAGCCCATGCTTGAATAATTGAGAGTCAGTATCATGTGTGCCTGCTTTCCTTTCATTTTCAGTGTGTCGCTGACTGTGTGCTGTACTACTACTTGACCAAGAAGAACAACAATTACAAGACGCTAGTGAGACGCAACTACGGGAGACGGAGGGGAAGGAACCAGGTAATCCCGCCGATGTTTTTCTTATTCGCCCGTGTCGTAACCGACTGATAATACGGCAGCATTAAGGTGACGATAACATAGACGCCAAGTGTGATTGGGTTGATTTGATTCTGAATGGATTTTATTGTATTTGGTTTCATAAAAACTGATTTTCCCGATTTTCAAGGCAGCATTTATTACACTCGTAGTATTGAATGTCAACTTTTACACTATTTATAGGTGTTGACTTTGCAGTCAGTTATGCAGCTACATTTTTATTTATTTTCTGAAATGTACGAGCTAATTTGGAATCTTTACACAACTTGTCTTACCAAGCTATCATTATTTTTTTTTGAAAGTGACGAGCCATTTTTTATTTTTAAAGAAATGTAATTTAGCAGGAGATATAATGCATTGCTAATTCCATTCCATTAAAACTGAGTGAATTTAAGTTCAGTTGGACTTGCAACACATTTATTTTGAAAGGGCAGGAAGTGTGGAGAGAAAAAAAAAAAAAAAAAACCCATGCGCTGGAACAAGTTGAATTTAGGAGGGAGGTCGAACCCTCACGCGACAGACTCGGCGCTGCTTGCCAATCTACCGAGTGCTGCCGCTCTTGTTTTCCACTTCCTCATCTCCACGCTTCTCATGAGAAAGTTCCCCCTCCCCCCTGTGTGAAACGGCTCAGTTGGTACAGTCCAACCATCTGACAGGCCCCAAAACTCTCCGTGCTGCTGCGAGTGCCAATCAAAGAGGACTGCTTGAATGGGATTACCTTGAATGACCCGGCATAGATTAGTGCGTTCATGTGAGATGGACAATTCTTTTTGGCCGCTTAAGTGGCCTGATGGCACGCTTTCCCGGAATATCCGCGTCAGTGCCTTGGCCCGGCAGCCCTTCTAAGGAGCTCTGCTATGGTGCTGTCCTGCCCCTCTCTCACAGCTATGGAAGCACTGGAGGTTAGAGGCGCATTTACAGCCCCAGTAAGTTGCGGCTCATAGCATAGAGCATTTTATTGGCAACGAATCAGCTTGCAGGTATGTTTTCCTAGCTTTAAAAACACGCCCAATCACCATATTTCCTGTCTTGTGTTTTTCTGCCGGAGGTTTTGTTTTGCTCTGGCAATTCACAGCAGACATCTTGTGGCTTCTTGAAAGTCCAGCCTAGCTATATTTAGACCGACTTTCTAGGAAATATGCTACCAGGGGCTCGTCGTGAAATGTTGTCGCGCGTGCTCGTGTTGCAACAGGAGAACATGTTCAAGTTATTGCGAAAGTGGCGAATACGACCTGAGTGAAATTCGCTTTAATATTACGTCATCTCGAATGATTCGTTGACCTGTTTGATTTTTGGGGGGGGGGTCCTCTTCAATATTATTTAAGTTATGCTTGGCACAAATTATAATTACATGTCAGGTAGAAGAAAAATGTGGCTCATTGTTTTCCAAAGTGAAAGCGAATGTTGGCTTTTTTTTTTTTTTTAATCAACACAAAGTTCAGTCTACTTGCGTGAGTGATTCTACATATCTGATCATATTTACTGTTGAGAAGATGAGATTTCGAGCATTTGAACAATTTTAATTCAAACAAGGACCCTAAATAATTAATTGATTATTGAATATTTATCGATTAATCGGCCATCATAACATCTTTGCAACTTTGTAAATGCATATTGTCAAAATAACACTCTTAAATTCAGCTTGCGTTCGACTTTTTTCAGCACATCATTTCTGAAATTCAGTACTTTTTTTTTTTTTTTAGTGTTAATGCACTCCTTTTAGGATTTTTGCTAGTTGCAATAAGTTATTCGCTACTAAAGACTCGGCTGTGATGACATACTTTCCAAAAAGAAGCAGAACATGTGAATCAGCAAAAGTGAAAAATATTCAGTCCAGCTCGGAAAGGTCTTCATTTAAAAATACCGAACAACCACATCACCACAGAGTCTCCTCTTGTCTAACATCTGTGTAGAGGCCCTTTACAGACCCGTTGGAGAAGAAGCAGGAATGCCACGGTTCTTAACTGGCCTCCAAAGCAAACACATGAGCACTCATTGAGCCAACCAAAACAGCATCCCACTGAAGAACAAGTATTGTGAGAACATCTCCGTCTTTGAACAGACTGCAAAATATTTCTCAAGTGCCAAAGCAAAGACGCACGTATTGACAGGAAATTAGTCGAAAGGTAACGTGGTAGTCGAAGTTCTATATTAACCTGCAATCCCAGCAACCGGCCTTATATACAGAGCAAAGCAATGTTGTTCTGAAGAACCAGCACGACAATCCCCGATCAGACATCTGCTAGCTGTGATAGTGTCCAACGTCGCTTTGAAAACGTCCAGGTATCTCTCGTGGTTTGTTATCTAACGGACCAATTGAAGATTGGCCAAAAAACATAAACGTATGGCCAGGCTTTGTTCACAATATAAAAATATTGAGATCCATGTGCATGATGTCAGTTTTAGTTTCAGAGTCCGGATTCCTTCTCTACTACTTTTTTTTGTCATTTCATGAAACAGAATTTGAAAGCTTTTCACAGAATCGCCTTGGAAATGAAATCTACATCACTCCCAACCAACAGTCATGGCTTCTATGAAGCTGTCTGTCGACAAGGGCGTTAGTTGTTAACCACACATCTTCAAGAGAGTTCCCCTGTTGGATTCAAACAAATCCCTGCCGTGCTCATCTGACACAAAAACAACCGAGCATTGACGTTTGGAAACGCTTGTGTAGGCATAAACACTGAATGAGACGGAACGAGAATAATACTTCTTACCAAACGCTTGAATAATTCATGCCATCCACTGAAGTGCATGAAGGTATCGACGACAGTAGTGTTGGCAGGCTGGTGATTTTTTATTTTTTTTTGTTTGCAAAGAAAGAAAATTAAAGAGTATGTGGTGGGAAGGTACTGAATAAATTCTTAGCAATGGATTCACCTTAAAAGAATCACAAACAAATGCATGTTTTATATTATTTAAAAGCAAACTTGTTTAACCCTCTTTTTTTTTTTTTTTTTTTTTTTGTCGCAGCAAATAACACGCCCCGCGCAAGAAGAGAAGTCCGAAGATAAAACCGAAGAGGAAAAATCGGAGAAGTCTGAGAAAAAAGAAGACGAAGAAAAGAAGGACGAGGAAGAGAAAGATGAAAAGGAGGAGTCAAGGTGATTAGTGAAAATACTGCATTGTGCTTTTCCAGAGTCCAGAAAAAATACACTTTTTTTTTTTGTGTTCATACTACACAAGCATAAATTCTTGGTTTTATTGTCTTTTAAGCCTCTAATAAAGATGTCGCGGCGGGGATAGTGCAGGCCCTGTATTTGCTGAGTCGACCGGGGCTCAATTTTTCTTTCCAAGCAGTCTCTAAAAGCTGTTTTTTCCTCCTCGAAAACCGCAGGGACATTGGCAAGGACAAAGACAAGTGTGACGGTGGGGAGGACGAGGACGGGAAGGAGCAAAACACGCCGCGTGGCAGGAAGACTGCCAACAGCCAGGGCCGACGTAAGGGAAGGATCACCACACGCTCCATGGCCAATGAGGCTGCCACTATGGCGGCGGAGGAAGCACCTCCCTCTGCTTCGGAGGCTGCCGTGCCAGATCCTCCGCAGATCCCTAAATCTGACACAGCTCAGAAGTCCATTAAGGAACCTAGCAAGCCGCCGACTTCAGTAGCGTCACTGGATACAAAAGGTGAACACGCTTGAGTAAACTCTGATTATCAGGAGCAAATGTGAGGGTGTGAAGAATGGCAGCAGACGTTGGGTTGCTGTCTTTTTCTTGAAGTCAACACAACCCTGAACGCAGTGTTGTCGATCCATCACCATGGCAGTGCGCTGCTCGAGCTGTTGTTACGCTACTCGGTCACACTTCTTCAATTTCACCCTCATAAGGTCGTCACTCCAATGGGTGACCTCATCGGTTCTCAGGTATCCAGGACCTTATCCGTTCATCTTGTTTTGGCGCTAATCGGTATCGTCTGTTCAATGTTTTTGTAAGTCCGTTGTGTGACTTTTTGACATCTGCCGGAGCTCCACATCTTGTAATGTTACGCAAGGGCTGTCCTGTAAGGTGATTAATTGGCGTGCGTTCCGTGAACCCTCTGGCCGTGTTCCACGTGTCACCTGTAATCTCTCACGGTGAATAGTTTGGGGGATTTTTGTGTGTGGCGCTTGCAGCAACCACAATGCAGCACAAAGAAAGCAACAGTATGTGCCAGACAAGCTTAAGAAGCACAGAGTCTGCGGGGGCATGTCGGTTCATATTTTTGTTTGAAGTTGTAGTGGAGGGGGGGGGGTAGTGTGTCGTGAGGTGAGACGATCTGCTGGAGGCAGAAACCCAGCCTGTTTTTATAGCTCAGATCAATGGCCACCCAGCAGAGCATGTCACGGGGAGAACATGTGACTTTTGCCACCGGAGGTCCAAGCAAAGTCAAGCAGACTTGCATGTGATTCATGAAACTTATTGCAGGATTGGACGACTTTGGTTGGACCCGGCCAAGCAATGATAATTGCCCCCCCCCCCACGAGCGCACTGTAAATGCCAAGGGTTTATCTGCTTCTATTTATGTTTACACAGCTTCAGTCGACACTGACTGAGCCAGAGTTCACTTCAATGGTAGCAACTCACTTCTGTGAATTTGGCTTGTGTGTGTGTGTGTGTGTGTGGGGGGGGGGGGGGGGGCGTGACGAACTATGCAGCCATGTCAAGGCAAGTGGGAGTCTGTATCAGTCTGTGCGTCTGTTTGTATGACGATCCAAGGGTTGGGGACAGCGTGGCTGTTGTATCTTTTAGCCTCCATCCAAGGCCAGTCTCTCCTGTCTGGCTTGACATGATCTAAGGACCTCCCCTTGTGGATTATAGAGGCAGATGGCTTTTTTGGAGCTCCAGGGAAAGGAGGGAGAAAGTGCGAATGTGAGTGTGCGAGGTGGGGAACGACCTAGAGCGACAGTGGGAGTGAGAGGGAGTAGGTCTCAGCATCTTGTGAATGTAAACAGATTATTAGATTAGAGGCCATGAGAAGAAGCCGGCTGGAAAGAGGACAGCCTCTCTCTCTGCTCTCCCGCTCTCTCTCTCTTTCTCTCTCTCTCTCCCTTGCACCCATACGCTCCCGTCTATTCGTCTTGTCGGCGCTAATGGGGCCGGGTCTCTCTGCTTTCTCATTTAGCTGGTGTTGGTGAAACTGGAGAAACTTCTCGCTGGACCGAGGAGGAAATGGAGGTGGCCAAAAAAGGTAAAGACGATTGACTTTTATCTCACCGTCTTTCACTTCTTTCTGCGGCCCTTTTTTTTCCCTTTTTTTTTTTTTTTCAAACACTCCCGCAAGATAGAACGTGATTGCGAACCCGCGCAAGAATAAATGTGTGTGTGTGTCTCCCCCAACACAAAAAAGAAGCTTGGGCAAGTGCGTCAGCGCTCCAGAAAGGGTTTCGGGGTGTCTTATTTATTGATGGGATTTATTTAGCCAGACTGCTCAGCTGGTGTCTTGGAAATGCATTTATTCAGGCCACCCTTGAAGCACCAGAGCGTGACCGTTTTCTGCAAGGATCACTATCATTTATTAAAGTTCACATACAGTGAACAACAATATGCCATATGTCATTCAAATGTATTACTGTTCCTCTTTTTGGTTCATTTTAGCATATATATATATATCTCTTTCTTTTTTTTGACTGAATCAGAAGCTTTACGGATAATTTGCACGAATGAAAGTGTGTGTTTTTCAGACCTGTAATGAATTCCCTAGAGTCCATCGACTCAAGAAACCTGTTAACCTTTGCCCGTTGTACAATTAAGAGGGTTTGGAAATCACGTGCAGTAAATGTGCTTTGCCACCCTAACCGGTCATGCAAGTGAATTCTTATCTCCCTTACCAATAAAAGTTGCAGTCTGCTGCATTATTTATTCCTATTTTTATTCTTGGGAATTATATTAATTCCCAGAGTGGAAGGAAATTTGGCTCGGGAACAGGGAACTTGACAATAGAAGCTGTTTCGTAATTTGGGCAAAACTAATCAAATTATCGGATAATTGTTCTATTGTAAACAAATTATTCTATTTAGGGATTTCCTGATCATTGATAAAACATTTTTTAAAGTTACATGATCAGCCCCAAGTTGCAATCACGTGATTGGATCTGGATTCTGGTCTGTTGTTTTTCCATCAGGTTTAGTCGAGCATGGGCGAAACTGGACGGCCATCGCCAAAATGGTGGGCACCAAAAGTGAGGCGCAGTGCAAAAACTTCTATTTCAACTACAAGCGACGACACAATCTGGATAATCTACTCCAGCAGCATAAACAGGTAAGCTCATTTCTTGTTACCTGGTGTGGTATGCCATTGGAAGTACAACTACAAAAAGTCACTCTGATATCCAGGACACACGGCGGGCTCGTGCCGATAGGTCTCAAGGTGAAGGTCTTACCACAGCTTCGCCTGATGACGACGATGACAATGCAGACGACAGTGAAGGTTAGAGGCGAAGATGATGGAATGCATGGGCTGGCTTTCAACACGCGCTATGACATTTTTTGCTTTGGACTTTTATTACTGATTATCTCAACTAGGCCATGGGCTTTCCAGGGGAGGACATAAAATGGCTGATTTTGAGCTTTCATCAGTTCTAATTGCTGACAATAAAGTTAAAGATAAAGGTTTTGAGGATTTGACGCACCCTGACTGTGCATTTGATCATTCTCCCAATATTAGATTTTATATATATATAATATTAGCATTTATGTGATATGTTAAGATAAATATGTTTTAATACGATTAACATTCTAATAATAAGGTTGGTGTAAAAAAAAGCAGCGTTTTATCTCGTAACTTTGCGACCTTGATCTGGCAAACAACATAAAAGATAAGACATTGTTGTCACTTGCAGTCACGTGTGATATTTCTTGGAAAGAAAGGTGTGTAATGTCAAGTGGGAGCAGCTTGATGTTTGTTCAAGTGGGAGCAGCGCGATGTTTATTCAAACTGTTTGCAGTGCACGAAAATGTAATGTCAGGAAGTTTTACTCTCTTCATTCTCAATCTTTTCACATGTCAATTATTATATTAAGCATTTATTGACACGGTTTTCTTTTTTTCCCCCCTTCTTGCGTCTTGCAGGAGGCGACAATAGCTCTGATACAGAGAGTGCTCCTTCCCCCTCTCAAACGGACCCAACCAAGTCCGGTGAGAGCAAGAGATCCGAAAATGCTTCTGGAGATGCTCAGAGTTCCGATCAGGACACGGTCCCGGTCAGCAATGCTAAAACCTCGGACCCTTCATACGGAGGCCTGCGTGTCAAGGAAGAGAAAAGCCCAGAGGCTGAACTTGGTTCCCATGAGGAAAAGAGCAGAACGTCCTGCTCTGGTGTGATCCATCCAAAAACGGAACCCTTCGATATGGACATGAAAGCTGGAGAAGTTCAGGTTAAAATGGAGCCCGAGACCAAGGAGAAAGGAGAACACAGCGAGAGGCCGAAGGAGCTCCACTCGGATAATGACTCCAGCGCCACCTGCAGCGCTGATGAAGATGTGGAAGCAGAGCCTGAAAGACAAAGGTAAGGTTTATTCCACAAAGACTTCGCTTGACATCAAGTTCATGTTTGATGTCGCTTTCGCAGAATTCTTTCCATGGAGAAGCCGTCTTTGCTCAACCCTCCCGGCACCGTCCTGGTGTCCTCACCCAAGCAAAGTCCGCACAACATCCAGCAGATGCATCAGCGGGCAGCTGCCATTCCACCAATGGTGATCACATCAGAAGTAGGAAATGTTCTCGTCATGCTGCTTTTGCCAGAACATTTCTTCTATTTCTATCACAAGGTACCTGGACCTTATGGCCATAATCCAGTGCCCATCAGTGGTTTTGCCATGTTGCAACACCAGATCAAAGCAGCCCACGCGTCCGCTCACCAGGAGGAGAAGCAACGGCAAGACCAGGCTGACCTGGAGCGCAGATTGCCCTTCAATACTCGTAGCCCAAGTCTGATTGACAGAGATGGTAGGAGAACCGAAACCAGCCTCCATTTGGCCTACCTCTTGTTCAAGCTGCATGTGCCCCTGCTGTTTTTTTTTTGCAAGCGACCATTTATAGTGGATGCACATTTTTGGGCCTTGTTTGTGTTTGTTTGTGCCTTTTGGAGGAGAAAAAAAAAAAAAAAACTCGGGGTTGCTCTTGCTTGTTGTAATCCTGCTCAGCCCGAGTCCACACAAAGAAGGTGCTTTCTGACGGAAACACGAGGTGCTATGCTTGACATTGCCCTTGGATGAAGAAATGAGGCTGCAGGGGGGGGGGACCTTTGCTCTTGTGACTAGTCACCCATGTTTGCTGCTTCACGAGCAGTGAAGCCACTCCGCTGGCTGTGGAAGAGCTCCATGCAAAGCTTTTAGCACCCTTAAGTCAGAGTGCCGTAAAAGTGACACCGCTGTCAGCAAACCGCCGTGCTGTGAGACCACGGCTTCTGTTTTTCGCAAGTAGCCACGAATGCTATTTGCACCCTTTTTTTTTTTTTTTTTTTTATCTGGATGGCACTCAATGCTCCAGGGGCAATGAGTTCTCCTCCTTTTTTTTTTTTATTTTTTAAAAAGTGGTCGTCTTTGTCCTTATACCTGTGTACTGCAGGTAAGCCCCTAACCTACAATCCTTATGACATGATGTTGGCACTGGACCAAGATGCCCTTTTTGGTCGGCCAGGCTCTCCTTACAGACTGTCCCCCAGGAATCTAAGCAAGTCCTCACCCCAACCTGACCCCAACATCCCCAATGCTTTCCGCTACAATGTGCCGCCAGGTAAAAGCAAACATCTTCACCTCCCTCTCTAACCCTCCCTCCCTCCCTCCCCTGCTTTCTCAGATGCCTCCAAACCATTCCACTTTCTCCCGCTAATACTGTGTAACTCTTGTGAGACACAGTACCAGGAATATAAAGACATTTTTTTTTTAACCCTAACTTTCTAAAAAAATAAATACCTAGTATTGAGTGAGTGGACTCTGATAAGACACAAATATATCTTTGGGAGCAAATGAGTGAATCCACGGATGAAATGATCTTCATTTAGCTGCCTTTAGCTATGTGTTAGAATGTTAAAATTGAAGAAATACTGCGGCGCTTTTGAAGCCCCAAATTCTAGGCTCGGCAGCAATTGAGGACAGTACATGCGGTTCCATTTCACTCTTCTAAACGTGAATGTGAATTCGGAGACCATACGATGGCCCTGTACCATAACTGCATTTAGATCTTGTCTGCTGGGTCCAGGTTGAACTTTAAGTGTCATGTGATGCAGGCTTGTCAATAATGTTTAGAACTTCAGATGGTGTTTGTTTCTCCCCCCCCCCCCCCCCATAATGATAGTTGCATGTGTGTTGGTTTTCGTTCCATTGTGCAATTGATTTCTTGCACCATGGGATTGGGTGGTCTATGTCGTAACACCATCTCAAGGTTTTATGAACATTCTACCCGAAGATCTTTTTCCCCCTCGTCTTATGTGGATCACCAACATGATGCTATTCATGTTGCAAGAAGCCTGGCAGTTATTTTGGAAAAAAAAAAACTAAAACATGTACAGAGGCATGCTTTTGTGCACTATGCAGGATCTGTGTGGCATCCAGGATCACTTAAGTTTTCCCACATCACAATCCAGCAGGAGTTAGTGTTGCAGTGGTTGGAGCTGTGAAAGTAGTGTGGGGGAAAATGCACTTAGAGAAACTCTTGCATTAGCCACCATATTTTCTCTTTGGTCAGCTAAATGTTGGCTGGCACACAATAATGGAGCTGACTAAATATTGCAATGAGATGAGGTTGAACTTGTACGTATGGGCTCCTACATTTGATTGATCATGGTGTGGAAGACAACTAATGGATGTATATTAAAAAAAAAAAAAAAAGAGCATTGTCAAGGACATTCCTTGAAGCTATGTTTGAGCCATTACCACAAAATGGAATTTGCTAAATGACAATTTGAATCAAAGGTCGTCTGAAACTCAGCGAAAGTCACCATTTTTCCCCCCCTCTTCTAATATTCTCCATCAGTCCTTCATCCAGCCCCCAATCAGCTGATCCAGAGTCTGCCAGAGGGACCCCGGATGGCTTTCGGCAGACCCAGTCGACCTCCTAACATTCCCTCGCCGCCTCCTCTCATTCCAACCACCAAACCCACCGACAAACCGTCCTTCATTCACGGAGGCTCAATATCTCAGGTAAGAAGATTTGCCTTCATATATGTTTTCCTATTTTTCATCACATTCAAATATTTTCAACAATTTCTGACTTTTTCAAAAATGTCAATTTTGATCGTGGGATGTCTTTCGGCCATTTTTAGGGAACCCCGGGCACGTACCTGCCTTCGCATGCCATTTACGGGCCTGACGGGAGTAAGAACACAGTGGGCTCCATCTCTTTGGGTCTGCCTCGGCACCAAGATCCCAACAAGTCTGGTAGGCCAGTTACATATCTCGAATTCTGTCCATTGTCAGACTTTATTTGGAATAATTGGCAAACTGTTGTAAGGACTAAGTTAATGTATTTTTTTTTTTGCAGTTTCAACAATACACGATGGTAGAGGACATCCATCGAAAATTTGTGAGAACCTCACTTTCAGAGGATCAATCACTCAGGTAAAGAAGACACGAGATGACCAATGTGTTCCTTCTCATCTAGCTTGCATTATGTTTTATTTTTATTTATTTTTTTTAATTTTTTTTCATATTCAGGGCACACCAGCCCTTTCCCAATCAACTGTTGCTGCTGACCTGCTGAAGGGCACCATCACAAAACTAGCCACCGAAGATCTGAGTAACTCTGACAAGGCTCGGGACCAGCTGGCTAAAGGTCATGTTATTTATGAAGGCAAGAGTGGTCACATCCTCTCTTATGATGGTGAGTACTTTGACCAGGTTAATAAACAAGCGTGTGTGAGCAAATATAATTTACATCGTATTTGTTTTAAAAGCCATCAAAAACCCAAGGGAAACGACTCGTAGTCCCAGAACTAGCCATGACTTGAAACGGACTTATGAGATGATGGAGGTGCCCATCAGCAGAGGCCACCCTGGTAGGGAAGGAGCTCCATTTGAAGGTGCTCTGGTGCTATTTTACAAATGAATTATAAAGTGCAGTTTCTGTATTACTGTGACTTGAGTGTCTGTTTTTTTTGCATTCAGGTTTGATTAGCAGAGCTTTGCCCAGAGAAGGCCTCCATGGAGATTCTAAAGACCGACAAATAATCACCGGCTCCATCATGCAAGGTAACAAACGACCAATCTGCCTATTTGTCGGGCACGACGACCATGTTTTTTTTTCTTCGTCTTCATAGGAACACCAAGAACTGCCGCAGAAGCATACGAAGACGTTATCAAATACGGGAAACAGATTAAACGAGAGAGCCCACCTATCCGCTCCTTTGATGGGGGGATTGGCAAAGGAAAACCCTATGAGGGAGTCAACACCATTAAAGAGACTGGGCGCTCCATTCATGAAATCCCTAGACAGGACCAGTCTGGCCAGGATCTCAGGAAGACCCCTGACCTATCGGACAGGAGAGTCATAGAGGGTTCTATGTCTCAGGTTAGACGTTTTCAAATGGCGGATGGGCTTATCACTAATTCCCTTTTTTTTTTTTTTAATTTGATAACAATTGCCACATTAACATTTCTGACCACGAACTATGTTTCTCCTAGATGCACTCTCTGAACCAGCCTACGATCAAGCACAATGTTAAGTCCCTAATCACCAGTCCCAGTAAGCTCCCCCACAGCTTACCCCAACACGAGGTCATGGAAAGAAGCAAGTACGAGGAGAGCAAAGCAGTGCGCCACACCTCGGTGGTTAACTCCACCACCTCGGTCCTGCGCTCCACACACCAGGAAGCTGCAAAATCTCAGCTCAGCCCAGGCATGTACGAGGACGCCAATGCTCGTCGGACCCCTGTGAACTACAGCACCAGTTCTGTGAGCAGAGGTTCACCCATGCTGGGGCGTTCGTCAGATGGTATTTGTCAGCTATATTTTCAGTTTGGTCAATAGTACGTTGCATATGATACAAATGTCATGTGTCCCTCTCCTCCACAAAGGAACAAAATCTAGTTCACATGAAAGAAAGAACGCCATGACACCCACTCAGAGAGAAAGTGTCCCAGCCAAGTCCCCAGTAGCGGGAGGGGACCCCAGGGCTTCTCACAGCCCCTTTGACCCTCACCACAGGCCGGTTGTTCCAGGCGAAGTCTACCGAGCCCACCTGCCTCCACACCTCGACCCCAGTATTGCCTTCCACCGAGTGATTGATCCTGGTATTTTCTTTTGCCCTTCATTATTTTAAAGCGCTTGTTTGGTGCGGGGAAAACAAAATTTTATTTGAATCTTGTGTTCTATATTGTGTTGCAGCCTTCATGTTTCCCAGGCAACCGTCTCCAACTGGCTACCACAACACATACCAGCTCTACACCATGGAGAACACGCGGCAGACCATCCTCAACGATTACATCACTTCTCAGCAGATGCAAGTCATCCCTCGGCCCGACATGGCCCGTGGGGTGTCGCCGCGGGAACAACCTGTGTCTATCCCGTACCCAGCCGGAGCTCGAGGTATGGTTTTCCACCAGCTGGCCTTTTCTTAGCTGTAGAAGAGACCCCCGGTTGGGAGGGGCTGGAGTTTCCCCCCACTGGTGATGCTGTGACGTAGTCGTGGCTACCTTTTGCAGATGTCCGGAAGCAAATGACCTCGACACATTTTGCTTTGCGGCTGCACTTTTGTTTAACAATTGATAAGCGTGACTCAAATATTGCCTCATTGAGGTTGGCCATCTTTAAACTTGGTTGCAGCCCTGCTTACCTAAGCAGCGCCCAACTGTATTTGGGAGCACCGACCGATGGCGGGTGTAATCAGTGCTACGAAAGAAATGATTTGGTTTTGATTGTTCACCATTGGCCCTTTGCTTCTGTCTGTAAAAGGGATAATTGATCTAGCCCAGATGCCTCCAACTATCCTGTTGCCTCACCCCGGGGGAACAGGTACTCCCACTTTGGAACGCATCGCCTACCTCCCTGGAGCTCAGCCCCCTTTCACTACTAGGGCTTTCAACCCAACCTCCATATCGCCAGGTGAGGATTCCCTCCCCAATATCTACGCGCCCTTCCTTAATTTCCTCGCCACAATCTCATGGCCTGCTGACCTGCACAAGGGTGTCCAAGGTCAGCCCTCCCCAATCAGAGACCAAGTGTAATCAAAAGTCCTAAATGGTCCAGTCAAAAGCAGACCCTTTTTAATCATATGCGACTCTACGACAATTCGGGGAGGTTATTTGTGTGTGATGTCGTCATTTCACCCTCAGGTCACCAAGCCCACCTGGCTGCTGCAGCCGCCGCTGCCGCGAGTGTGGAGAGGGAGCGAGAACGTGACCGTGAGCAACAGGAGAAGGAACGGGAGAAAGAAAGGGAGCAGCGGGATCGAGAAATGCGCGAACGGGATCGGGAAAGAGAGCGAGCCAACGATTATATTCGCGGGAGTGAGTATTTGCGAGTGAATTAGACGAGTTACATTTAATTAGTGCTCTTTTCCTTACTAGCATGAATGTTCTTGTTCTGCTCACCACCCACAATATCAGCCAAACGGTTGACATTGTTCTAACCGTGTCATTTTTGATCAGGTGGAGTTGAGCAACCAGGCCGACCAGGAAGCCGAGGCTATCGGCACTCTCCTTCCCCTTCACTCAGAATGCAGGAAGTGGTTGTTCAGCAGCGACCGAGCATCTTTCAGGGCAAGAGTGTCATCACGTCTCTAATGTAAGTCGAGCCGGCTTGATCGGCTCTCAAATAAATGTATCTATTGGTTCGAAAATCTCTTTCTGAACCCCTTTTATTTTCAGGCCACATTCAGCGGCGGCAACAGCAGCGGCCCAGAGTAACTCTCGCTACAGTACGGCAGCTGACGCACTCGCTGCTTTGGTGGATATCGCAGCCTCGGCCCCACCCGTGGACGTGTCCAAAGCCAAGGAGAACAAACGGGACGAGCGCGATGACGAAATGTCTTCAGCGGCTCGGCGAGCACCGAGCATCACGGAACAGCAACAGGAGCCCGACAGGCGATCGGCACCGTACGGTGCTATGCCAGGAGGGAAGTCCCCCTCGGGGTACCCCGAGGGGGTTGGCGTTAAGGAGAAAGGGCCGCAAACCTCAAAGTCCCGCATTGAGGAAGAGCTTCGAACCCGTGGAAAAACAACCATCACGGCGGCTAACTTCATCGACGTCATCATCACCCGACAAATCGCCTCGGAAAAAGACACCAGAGAGCGAGGCTCTCAGAGCTCCGACTCCTCAAGTAGCTGTGAGTATATGAGAAGTTAAAAGTTTATTGTCTGTTGAGAAAGATAAATAGAACATTTGGTCATTTTCTTTTTTTTTTTGTAACCACCAGTCTCCTCAAACCGATACGACAATACTGGTGGTGGAACCATTGAAGTGATAAGCCCTGCTAGTTCCCCAGTCCATTCCCAACAGGAGAAAACGGACGAGGGGCAGCACACAGCAGGTATGGGACGCAGGCAGCCACTTTTATTTTTTGTTCTGTAACAAAACCTTCCGGATGACATTTGACAAAGCTCTGTTTTTCATAAGTGATGTCAATACATCATGTCAAGAAAGGATCTAGTAGTCCTTCAGAAGGCTGCTCATTGTTTGCGAGCCAAATTGTTTTGCAATTCTGATAAAAAAGGATATCAGAATATTATGGAAATAAACTAAAAAAAAAAAAAAGACAAATAATCCACTCAACCTATTTGAGAGAAAAATAACAACTCACAAAAAAAGAGCGAGAATAATCTCAATGACATGACGGCAACTTCTGTTTGTGAATGGAGGTCATTAATATGCTGTCAAGTACTTGAGTCCAATCAATGCTTTGCTTTACTCACTCCACAACTGCTCTGCTCCTCAACCTGATTAGCTGCCATGCGGGTTTACGACATGAGTCGATACCGGCCTTCGGCAGATCCGCCCCAGCCCAGTTCACAGCAGCCCCCTACGTCCCAGGCTGACAGCTATTCTCAAATCCCCAAGACGCATCGGGTCATGACCTTGGCAGACCACATTTCGGTAGGAAATGACTCGTGACATCATGGAAAGACAGTAAAGATCAAAAGTGACCTAGTTTTGTGATCTTCTTCCTGTGCTACGCAGCATATTATAACCCAGGACTTTGCTCGCAATCAAGACCCTCCTGCAGTTTCCTCGTCAGCCTCTGCCACATTCCAGAGCACGATGCCACTCGCGTCTTCGTCGAGTCGAGTCAAGGGTCCCAGCCGCTACAGCCCTGAAAATCAAATCCAGCCACCAAACCATCACCGTCCCTCCAGCAGGGTTTCTCCGGAGAACACTGCAGACAAACCCAGATCCAGGTACAGAAACTGAGCCAGCTATCACCCATAATTGTCACACTTTGCCTCAATCTTTGTCCCCCACTTTCTAGACCTGGTAAGTCTCCAGAGAGAGGTGGCAGACAGATGGAGAACTACGAACCCATCTCACCGCCACAGAGCTACCAAACCATGGATAAGCAGGAGACCGGTGGGCCTGCACCGCAAAGGCGAGAGACGGATACGTCCGAGATCAGGTTGGAGAGCTGGACAGATGAGATGCACGCTCTTGAAAGCCAGGAAAATGAATCCATGTCTGGTTGTTTGTTCAATTTCAAGGAATGACTCACGGTCCCCTGGCAGTGTCAGTTACCTGCCCTCCTTCTTCACCAAACTAGAGAACACTTCACCTATGGTGAAATCCAAAAAGCAGGAGATCTTTCGTAAGTTGAACTCCACATCTGGTGTTGGTGATTCTGACGTTGGTAAGTGGGGCTTCCTAAAAAACAAACTGTTGTCGTCTTCAAGCTCATCAACCGTGTTTTATGACTTGCGTGTTTCATTTTTGGGGGGATTTTCACGAGCTCGTTCTCCCTTTCAGGAAATGCTCAGCCAGGCACAGAGATTTTCAACTTGCCTGCTGTTACCAGCTCCAGTAAGTTGCAAAGATAGACGTGAATTTGACGATTATAGATAATCCATTTATATTGTTACGGGTGAGCCGACACAAAGACCATTCCTTTTGGTCTGGATCGACTTTTCTTCTTGTAGTTTATGTTGTATTGTGATTCCTAGGCAACATCAACCCTCGGAACCACTCCTTCAGTGACCCCGCCAATAACTTGGGCCTAGAAGACATCATCCGTAAAGCCTTAATGAGTAACTTGGAGGACCGAACGGAGGAGCACCAAGGTGCCATCAGCAACGCATCCAACACGAGCGGTGACACCCGCCAGGAGGCCAATCCTTCGCCGAGCATAGGTAGGTTAAGTTTCATTATTTATTCATCTCAATAAGTATTTTTGGTAATTACAAAGAAATGGATCAAATATATATATATTTTTAAATTTTTTCCAGGACTATTTGAGTTATCGTTACACATTTTTCAGGCAAAAAAAACTAACATGATGCTCCTCTACCACACCCACAGCGAAACAGAAGCAGGGCAAAGCAAACAGCCGTAAATCGAAGTCTCCTAACCTGGGTCAGGCCTATTCGGGAGGGGATCGCCCCTCCTCTGTGTCCTCCGTACACTCCGAGGGAGACTATCACAGACAAGCACAAGCCCAATCGCAATGGAGTTGGGATGACCGACCCTCCTCGGCAGGTCAGTCAGTCAGTCAGTCCATCGTGCCCATTTAAAGCATGCTGTCATTTGTGCACATGTTTAAAATGTTCTTTTTCTTTTGACAGGGTCCATGCAGTTCCCTTACAACCCGTTGACCATGCGCATAATGAGCAGCACGCCACCCACGTCAATATCTTCCCCCTCCATTCAGAGCCAGCAGCAGCAGCAGCAGCAGCAGCAGCAGCAGCCGCTTTCTGCTGGAGCTCCAGTGGGCCAACAGCGCGTGTGGCAGTCTCTGCTGTCAGAGCAATACGAGGCCCTGTCGGACAGCGATGACTGAGGCTGGTCCGCAAGAAGGGATTAAGAGAGACCCAGGATATGAGGTAGATCTCTTCCAACCCCTCCCAAGACACCAAAGTGACAAGTCGACAGAATGGTGTCCGGTTTCTTTTCTGGTGCTTCAGCGCCCCCAAGCGGAAAGTGAGTGTACAAGCAAGCCGACGATGGACTGGACCCTCCCAAACGAGCGTTTTGGTTTGGAAGCCTCCAGCCTCGTGCGGAACTAAACCCGACTAAGGGGATGACTTGTGATATAGTGAAGCTGAAATGTAAAAAGAGACTTTGTTTAATTTCTGTAAAGCTATAACTCATCTTCAAGAAAAATCATTGTATGTAAATAGAATAACCTTTTTGCAGTGTTTTTCTTAACTTGATTATTTCTTATTTTAATGTTGCTTTTAAATGGATCCATTCTAATGCAAAGTGAAGGTGTGTTATCTTTACTGCCCCCCCCCCCCCTCCTCCATCCCGCTCCTTCCCCAAACAGCGGCCACCTTAATGTGTGATTTCTTGCCTCGTGAGACACAACTGAGGTGGGCATGGTAGACATAAAAGAAAAATCTATTGCTCAAATTTAAAATAATTTTGGTTGTGTTCACACTGTGCACATGTGTGATTTTCGACAAAAATGTGGATGAAGGTCATCTCCCCTGACTGCATCCGTGACAGGGAAACGTCTCGAAGGCAACTCGCGAACACTGGTGTCGGAAAAAATAAAATATAGTTGAGAGTGGCAACATGATGCTCGTTCTGCCGTTTTCCATCATGTTCCAAATGTTCTCTAAAATTTTGTCACAGCTATGAATCGGTCTTGAATCATCAGTTTTGTTTCCTCCCCATATTTTTTTTTTTTTTTTAAATGTTTTTGCCATGCCTTGTGACTTGAGAAAAAAAAAAGGCAGCTTTAACTAATTTTCTCAGAGGTATTCTTCAGTGTTTGATATTTGTATTTGTTTCTCTAGTACCTTTTTTTTTTAAATACTTCTCAGAAACAATCCAAACGATAGAATGTCTTTCCAAATTCTGACCCACTTTACCAAACATTTTGGTCTGTGCCATTTTGCACTTTTTGCTTCATATCTATTGATAACAAAAGGTGTAGTACTTGAGTAATTGGTAATACTCGACAGCGTGCTTTTTTTTTTTTTTTGCTCAACACCATTCGCAGACCTTTTGTGTGTTAGTTGCTTCAGCATTCTGGGATCTTCACGTTGTAGTTTTACATGCTACCATATTATTATTGAGATTTCAAACTATGGCAGTTCTATTTCCATTGTGTTAAATAACAGGTATATAATTAAACTATCAACACCGCAGTGTCACCTTCAATTGTCACTTGGCTGTTTTTCCATCTTTGTTGTTCTTGTATCCGGTTCATCAAGTTTTTCAATTATTTGTCCCAGAATATGTTCAGATGGTTGTTTTTTTTTCTGACAGTTCCCCATTTTTGTTTTGTTTTGTGTCCTGTTTAGATGGGATGGTTGCTGTTTACAAAGGAAATGGCAGAAAATGTTTACAAACTTGAATTTGAAAAGAAAGATGACTTGAAGCCGAAAAAGAATTAGTGTCTTTTCAAGCTAGAAATCCCGTGTGACTTTTTTTTTTTTTTTGTCTTTTAAATTCAAACTTGAAAACGTATCCACTTTGATGTTGAAATGCAATGATTGTATGGCACAATGTCTTTCAGTTGGCTATTACGGGAGTTCAGACCAATCAAATAAAGTGGTTATTTTTTTTTCCACTGTGGTGAATTATCTTCACATGTGCAATTGAGAATCAACACGTCAGAAACACAGTACATATGATTTATTATTATTCGAAAAAGTGTCAAAGTTATTGAAGCAGCTTAGGTTGCAATCAAGTTCTTCTGCATTATTTATAGCAAGAAAAATAATGAAAATATTCCCCGTTAAAGCATTTTTGAACCAATGATGGTGAAGGACATATGTTTCTCATGCACTTTTAAAATTAATTGCGATTTAGGTTTTCAAGTTTCTTCTGTCCAGTTTTAGTTTGACAGTGTATCCTGTCATCACAGTGGATCCTTAAATCAGTAATACGGACATACGACGTTGTATATTTCGAGGTTACGAACGGCGCACAATAAAATATTTTGCGTGTAATAATAGGTCGTCACGTGTGACTTAGTGTTTTACATTTAATTGTTACATATTTTGAAACTGTTAAGTGTTTTTATAAAATTATTAATTAATTATAGACATTTGTACAAATCCAGGTTACGTCATCACCGTAGCGGAAGTGTTTGATAGGAGGACGTACTGGATTGGCTGGAGGAATTGAAATGACTTCCGTAAACAGTACCGGTGGAAAAATGCCCGCCATTCTACCTGCAGCGGCAGAACAGCTTTTACAAAATATCCGTAAAACATACCAGGAAACTTCTCAAAGTAAGTTGACAGATACATTTAGATAGCACGACCTTAATTTACCTTTTTAAAATTTGACAAAGCTTTCACCGATAGAATGGCGGACGAACTGGTTGGCTCCTGCTTTATTAAACTTCGTTTGACATACTTCAGCCCAGATGACGTTTGGAATAAAAATAAACTTTTCCTTTTGACAATATTTCTTTTAATGTCATACAAGTGAATACTACCAAGTTCACTCATTTTTAGGTTTTACAATGTGGTTTTTCATGTGTAAAACGGTAGGGGGCGCTGCTGTTTCATATTCTCCATTAAAATTCAATTAGAGCCACCATGGTATACATTATAGTGCCTTAATTATTTTGAATGCAATTATAGACTGTATAAAGGTGCCAACGATTACACCAGGTGCTTATGTCCTATGTTGTGTTATAGTGCAACACGGGTATCTCACCTGGGTCATATTCTCACCTGTTTTCCACGCCTACCTGTTAAAACATCTGATTTTGGACAAGCATGAAAACAATCCTGATCATTTCAGGAACGCTCGAGGATTGGTGTCCCAGAGGAGTGGAGAAATAAAAATGTAGCTGGAGAATATCAACTAAGGATGATAATTGTGAGAAGCAGTGATGTGATTATTTTTGTGTTTTTCTTTTTGCAGTTCCTGATGACTTGCTAACTGCGTAAGTGCCCCTCCTACTAATTATGGTTTTTGATTAGTGCAGGGTGTCCCCTGCCTATTGATCAAAATCTGACCTGAATAACGGCAAGTGCTAAAGAAAATGTTTATTGTTTTTGGCTGTTTTTATTTTAAATGTTCACGTTTATTATCCACCTGTGACTTATCTCTTCTGAAAAGTATTGAGAAACCAAATCTTGTGATGAGGGTGAGAAATAATCATGCTGATGCAAATATCAAGAAATTCCCATCATAGTGGTTTGAAGTGAACCACATCCAGACTACAAAGGTTTTTTTTCCCCCTCATGAGTAAGTCTTCCCAAAATTGGCACTAAAGCCTTATTTAGACCAGACAACATTTTAGAGCGTCATCAGTTGCAGACTCTGATTAATTCAACCATTATTTTTTATAGCACTTGCACGTCAGCACTGGAATTATTCCAATGACATGCATTTCTTATATGTTTGGAAAAAAATAATGGTTAATGTTATTGATTGCCCCCCCTGTTGATTGTTTCTCAGGTTGAATTGTGTTTTTGGGCCCTGTGCAATCCGAGCTTTGGATCTGGTTGACCAACGTTCAGTCACCTGTCTGTCATCACCCAGTGGACGTAAGGCCTTCCAGGTACGTCACCTGCTTGCATCCATGGTTCCTTTTTTTTTTTTTTTTTTTTTAACAGACTGTAGCTGTGAAATAGGAAAAAAAAAACCTCTTTAGATCATTTGTTATGATAAAAAGGGGGGAACCACCGTCATTTCATGTCAACTTCTTTTTCAGGTTTTTTGAGCAAATGGGGGAACTTTGAATTACAGTTCTGCTAAATTCAGACATGTTGCTTTCTCATCTGGAGCTGAATGATATTTGGCATTGCTGGATTTTCTCATAGTAGTCATTAGAATGATGTTTGATTACAGTGTGTGTATATATGATTTGTAGTCAGTCAAAGGCAATGATTGCAGAAAAAAGGATATTGTTGTTGTGGTCCTGCTCAGACCAACTGTTGTTGCCTCCATTATTTATTTGTATGTCCTTATTTGTATTTATTTTTTTGAAATTTTAATACTTAAAAAGAAAAATGTTTATTTAGACATAAGACCCTCTTAGTTGGATATAACTCTGAAGAAGTGTGGTGTGTGCTCTCTTGGCACTGTATCAAATGTTGAAAAAGAAGTTGATTCACTTCATTTTCATTACGTTGGTCATTTCCTGTTAACACATCGATGAGTACTTTTTGCCTGTTATCGCGGTAACGCGCACTCTTCTTTCCTCAGCAGCATTGAATAAGACATGTGATATTTTGTTGTTCCCTGTAAGCGTCTTTGGGTACTTGAAAAGCGCTATACAAATTTAATGAATTATTATTATTATTATTATTATTATTATTATTATTATTATTTTACTCTTGAGATTTTTTTTACCTTGTCTTCTCCAAATATTCTGTTCCAAATATTCTGTGACCTTCTCAAAAGGAATGTTGCAGCGCAGAATATTAGAAGGCAATATGACAGGTAATAATAACAATAAAAAGAATAAAAAAAAATAGATAAATAAATAAAATACATTGTACTTTTACTTATTTTACTTCAGTCAAACCCAAATTCTAGGCAGTGAAAAAATGTGCTTGTCAAAGTGTGCAATGATCGAGAAGAGTTACTCGTTCGTGCCTGTGGTTGTGGTCATTGTGACCCACATTTCCTGTAAACGCCTTCAGGTTCCTGAATTAAAAAGAACTCTAAAATAAAAGTGCTGCTAAATTCAGAAATGCATTGTATTGTAGACTTTTATAATTTTGTTGCTTTGAGGTCAAACCATTGTTGAGCCTTGGCAAAGTTTTTGTTGTACTGTATGCAATAGAAATCCAACTCCCACAGATCCGAACCGCAAGTTTTCTCCTTTTGAGTGTTTGTAGAACTACACTTCCAGTAGGTGGCCCATATTTAAGAGTCTGGTGATGTAAAAGAGGAGCATGTTGACGCACAGCGGAAGGTCTGTGTGAATCGTAGTGACTCCCAAAGCGCTTGAAATTTCCTTGAAACCCTGTTTGTGTTGCGGTTCTTGTGGACAGAGCGACGTCCAACATCCCATAAGGCCAATCGTGCCTTCCCAACAAGTGTTCCCACGAGATCCAGTTCTTCAGGCCAGGACAAAGCTGAAGCTCTCTCCCCGCGGCGATTGAATGGCCGCACTTGATGTCGTGTGTTCCCAAGGAAGCTTGGCCTTCTGCCAGTCGAAGGCCTAAGCTGCCAAGCTTTGCTCCGTGAGGCCCCGGCAAAGCCACGTGATGCCACGCCGGAGGTCAACACACAAAACCTAACGTGTGAGGTGTTTTTTAACTACCGCTGATCTTTTTCCGGCATTTCCTGGCTTGGTTTTTAGTTTTACAGCTTCTCGCTGCATCCTGCCTAGCACACTGCTCAAGTCGGGTCTTCTAAGTCTGGGTCATTGTTTCTTTTGTCTAATTTACAACGCAGTGTCACGTCGGATAAACGAGGTGTGCGCGACTCTGTAGGTCACCGGTCGAGGTAATTTATAGACCAAGCGGAGAATAATGGAGCCTGCTGGAGTATCTCAGGAGGCGTTCATCATCATGTCAAGCTGTTCTTGGGCCTGATTTACTAATAGTTTTGCAAGGGGGTAAAAAAACGGGTGCAAATATGGTGGCGCTTGTCGGTGTGATCGAGACAAACTAACGGCACATGCAATGAGCATATAATTTAGTACCCACTTGGGGTTTTAGGAAATGAGACATTCTTGGTGAGTTGAATTACGGTCTGCAGCAGACACTTGAGTGGGAGAGAAGAAGGCAGGTGGTCATTAGACATCATGTTTGATTATTCATCATTTCCTCATCGCCTCCAAATAACTTGGCGGATGATGACGTCAGCCGGTGTAACCTTAGTCGATAGCTGACCCATCACCCAAGAACCTTGATTTTTTTTTCTCCTCTGGGAATATCTGATTGATTTATTTACTGGACAAAGTATACAAGCACATGACTTGTCTCCGCTCATGTGACTTTACTCAAAGAATTATTTATTCGTTGGTGTTGAGACATTTCCTCCCTGAGTATTTAAAATACTACACTTAATTCCAACTTAAAATAATGAAATAATTGTAGATAAAATGTAATTTATAAATGGCAATTTTTTTTTTCTTTAAAGCAATATTTTACATTCCCTTTTTCCTTTTTTTAAAAGGGTGTCTTTCTTGAAACATTTGTTTATATTCCAAATTGTTCAATCAACCAAGCCTTGAAGTTTAGAACTTCACAGTTGGCGTTTCTTTCGACGACCATTCCTCCGCCTATTATGTTTCGTGAATTTAGCCATGTGTTGTCTTTGGACCGCTTTGAGTTCAGCATAATAACACTCATTCAAAAATAATCACTTCAAGTTACAAGCTCCCGTTTTGAGTTATTTTTAATCTTAATATTCAGTCATGCCTGAAGTTCGAGGGCCACTGGGATATAATAAAACGTGTTTTTCCCTCCCTGCCTTGCTTCTTCACTACAATCATCTCTGAGCATCCAAATATGGCCAATACACCGAATTCCTGAATATAAAGTTGCATCGATCCATTTGAGTAAAATTCATGATTATTATTATTTTTTTTTTTGCAGGTCAAAGGAGACTCTGGGAGGTTGTACACTTGTTTCACATCCTGCCACTACTGCCCATGTCCCACCTTTGCTTACACGGTGTTACGAAGGGATGAAGGCCTGCTGGTAAGGATCTCGAATCAAGACAAAACTGTCTTCCAACTATTGTCTCGTCACTCGGGGCGTGTGTTGTAAGTGAGGCAAAGCGGAAGTTGAAATATGTGCAACGGGATATTCGGGCCATGTGCTGCTCCGGTATTAGTGCTAAGCGGCTTCTTGTGTCGCATGTAAGTCCTTTGAGAATGTCGCCACAATTGGCCCAGTGCACTTGAACTATGACTGATGTCATTTCAGTAAACCGTCCGCATGTTCACACTTGCTCTGCACCTCTGATGGCATCTCTCAGATAACCCAAACGGTATTCGGCGTAGCTACTCTACAAAAGCGTAACAGTGAAATTACGAGACAGCGTGGCACCGTTTGCTCAGGTTTCGGACGTGGCCATGACTAATGACAGTGCCGTGCTCTTTTGTTGCAGTGCAAGCACATTCTGGCCGTGTACCTGTGCGAGGCCGTGGGTGCGACCTCCACTCAAAGTGTGTCGGATGAGCAAATGACAGCGCTGCTCAGTGGGACCTTGTAACTGTGAGTCCCACTAATTTTCCACTATGTTGCCAATATATATAGATATATTTTTGGTGTGTCTTTAAGACATTTTTTGTGGACATATTTTTGGCCACCTTTAAAGAGTCCCTAATAGTTCCGGGGGAAACATCTGTTTTTATTTTTAGCTTCCTGGTTGGGAATGTTTATTTTCCCACTTTGAAAACCATTTTTCGAATCTGTCAAAATACATCAATGACTCTCATGATACGATATAAATTTTTATTCACAAAATATTTGACAGTAAATACGTACAGATTGCACCCAAACTTTGAATAAAGACACGAAAGCAACAGTTGCTGTAGGTCGGGGATCCTTTCCGATCTTGGTTATGTCACAAAAACAAATAGCATGACATTTACAGTACGTATTACACGCCAGTCGACTAAGACAACGCATGACAGTGCAGTTACAGTATAGATGTCTCCATTGGAATGTTGACACACTCCTGTATATTTATTTAGCCCTTTGAAATCAGTCAGACGAGAACATCAGCCAAAGCAATTGACATTAAACAAGCGAGCGCCATCTTTGTTTTGGCCTTGTACTTTTAACACCGCTAACGTTCTTGTCATGTAACAGACGCTGGTCCTCATCTATGAAAAATAGTTTTGAGTTGGAACACAGTTGGCTGCTGACACCACCCAGTTATAAAAAAAAGAAAAGGAGAATAGAGTAGTGCAGCTTCACCGTTGGGTGTGGTTTAATTTATTATACCTAAAATCCTTCAAGTAGATTTATAATTGTTGAGTAGGGGGAACTTTTGGCTGGAAATTACTCGAGTGGTAGAATATTGGAAGACATAGTCTGGAATATGAATCATTTTCCAAAAGCAGTAAAATCTCCTTCAATTCATTTTGTCATTTCCAGCCCAAATATACCAATTTAACAAATACAAATTCCATAAATAATCTCCTTTTGACTCAGTTGACCTACAAAAGGAAGCAGCTGAAGACACAACGATTCAATCAATGATTTTACGTTCAACACTTTCCGAGAGGGAGGGGCCGGGGGAGGTGATCAGAAATAACCCCAGCAAGTACTTCGGTTCTACCTATTGAGGTCCAGATTCACCAAAACTTTTAATGTTCACATTCACGAAGATTCCATTACTGTAATAAATAAACACTTGAACTACCTTTTGGCAGCATAAAATAAAAAAAAAAAAAAACAGGACTGTTGCAGTTGTATCAGGGCTTACTATGAACAATATCATTTTTAGAACGTTTTGGGACCCGTTCGCAGTCTGATACATCCAGTTAGTGTTACCTCAACGACAAAGCCTTCACGTTATAAAAGTTCGACCCCCCCCCCCCTCAAGGCGTGTTACCCTGCTCGTGTAAACATCATTCAGCGGAAACAGTGGCGAGTCTATAGGAGAGGATCTACAGTCATGTGGATCTGCTCTGTGTTGCGCCTGCTGCCGTTGGAGCTGACGTAGAGCTCTTCTTTGCGACACAGCACGTGGCGTTTCAGAATCTTCCGGAAGGTTTTTCTGAAGTCTTGGATGCGGTAAGCGTAGATGACGGGGTTGACGGCCGAGTTAGCGTGGGATAGAATGATGGCTACGTACATGACTTCTTTGGGTTTGACCAGTTCCTTGTAGAAGAGCGTGAGGCAGTTGAGGATATGGACGGGCAGCCAGCAGATGGCGAAGAGCCCCACGATGATGGATAGCGATTTGGCGGCGCGGATTTCCCGCTGCAATAGGCTGTGATGATGGTTGTCGCCGTTGGAGACGCATTTGAGCTCAATCTGCCTCAGCTGCATCCTGGCCACCGTGAAGATTTTCATGTAGATGCCCAGCATGATGAGGAGCGGCAGCAGAACGCAGACAAAGAAGTTAAAGTAGACCATGTACTCCATGTCCACCACGCTCTCAAAGAAACATCCGAGCTTGCAACTCCGGGGTAGTAAATGGCCGCCTTTCGGTCCCGCCTCCGGTTGACCGTTCGTAGTGTTGTCCGCCGTGGTGGCGTTGGCATTCCTGCAACTCCTGTGTTTGATGTTCCAACCGAAGAAAGGGACCAGCCCGATGACGAAGGACAGGATCCATAAAACAGCGATGATCTCTCTGGCTTTTTTTCCTGTCATCAACTGATTGTACCTGCATTTAGCAACAAAAACATATTTGGACTGAATCGTACGTTCTCTCGCTTCAATTATAATTGACTTTTATTCCTCCTCACTCTTGTATTTGCTTTCATGTGATTGTTTAAATGGTTCAATTAATGACATTTAATTTATTAAATGAATTGTTTTAATTTATAAATTAAATACAATTAATGTATTAATTACAATTTCATTTATTCAATAAAATCATGTAATTTATTAATTAAATTAAATTCCTGTATTAATTACAATTTATTTTAAATACAATTTCTTTTCAGGAATTTAATGTATTAATTCAATCAAATTCACGTATTAATTACAATTTATTTTAAATAATTTCTATTTCCAGGAATGTAAGTTTAAAACGTCTTAACCAATACGGATGAAACGTGGGCAGGGGTTGAGTGGTTCACAAGTTCGCCTCATAGTTCTGAGACTCGGGTTTCAAATGTCAGCTCTGGCCTCCTTGTGTGGCATTTGCATCTTCTACCCGTGTTTGAGTTTCCCCGGCTTCCTCTCACATTCTAAAAACATGGGTTCAAATTGTCCACTCGTAAGAGTGTGAAGGTGAACGCTCCCTATAAGACGGTCAAGTCAGGTGGGCTAAGCTCCAGCTTACCCGTGATTAAAGCGGATAATCACTCGAAAATGGATTCATTTGCTCGAGCGCCTCGCCGTAAAGCCGAGAGGTTGACTCCATGAAGCTCATCCAGTCCATCAGCAACATTGCAGTTTCCGAGAGGGCAGGGATAGGTCGCTAAACTCGCACGCGGAAATAAATCTTGCCTAGCGCAAGATAAAAATATTCCTGGTTTTACCACATCTTGGCAAACCATATGTAAACACGCAGAAGAAGAAGAAAAATTGCACCGTCATTGTGCTATTATTACATATGATGTGCAATATTGCAAAAGTGTGCAATTTCCACAAAAATATTCTTCCACTCTGTGTTGTCATAGCCCCGAGTTACGTAAGCTTAATGACTAAACCCTCACTTCAACTTTTCTCGATTTACATTCTGCATCTGTCCCACTTTTTTTTTTTTATTCACGTCGCCAAGGAGCAAGGCTCTTCGCATGTCCACACAAAAGCGGCTAATAAAGTAGATTAGCAGCGCTCAGCAGGAGCTCAAAGGACAAATGGCACGTCCCGGTCGGCAGCATCCCGCAGGCTGTTTCCTGACGTGACGTCAGGCTGCCGTGTGCTTAACGACACACACACACACACACACATGCTGACACACACGTAGCCCCAACAATCCTCCACAAGATGACGTTGACATCCGCTCCCAAATTATCAGCAGCTATGTAAAGCGTCGCATGTCATTTTAAATATATTGGGCCGCATATTTTAACAAACATCAGGTATGATGAGGAAAAAAAAAAAGTGCCAGATTTGAGTGTTTGTCAATTATTAGCCCATCTGAGCTTCCTAATAGCTGCAAATGAGCCCATTTGGGACTTGTGTGGCGTGTGAGCTCGGCCGTGTGGCCGCCAACACCCCCCCGCCTCCACCAGCCAGGAGTGCATGCAGCCCCCAAGGGCATGAATTATGCACCAAGCTTGCATGCCACCTGTTCTTCTCTATCTTCTGCTCACTTGGTCAAGCTCGTATGCGGCTAACCCTCCGCCCCCGCCTTCACAGGGGAGTGGCAGGATTAGTTGCGACATGACGGCACTTCGCTGGCATCCATCTTTGTTGTGTTTTCGGTTTTTATCGCGGCCTGCCTCGGCTAAACCATAAAGCGTACGTCCACACCCTGAGGCCAGGAAGCGATGCCAGGCCTCACACACACACACACACACACACACACACACACACACGCTGCAATCTTGATTTTGTTTCACTTGAGCTTCTACAGGCTCAAGATAGACACAATTAGGATTACAGAATTTACAATCCCATATTTCCTCATAAACTGTAAAATATTCCAAAAATCTTCAATAGACATTGTCTACCATTTTGTTTGATGACAAATTGATGGTGGCTTCCTTATGACAAAGCAACCACACATTTGGATAGCCTTCACACTTCAGTGAGAATTCAGAATAGGGGAAGGGAGGGCGAGTACATCCTCATGAGAATTCCATACAGTGTTTGCCAACTACACAATGATACTTGACAGTTTGGGACTATTTCCACAGCTAAGACATTTCATTTATTTATACACTGTCATTTCAGTCATCTCTAATTTATTTTAGAGAATGATAATATAATCCTGTGAGTATTTTTTCCTATTGTTTGTCTACCTGTGTTGCTGCACTATTTGTCTCCAACAAAATTAAATATGCACTATAAATAAACCAACCCAACATCAAGTCTAATATATGACCCCCACGAATGAAATAAAATGTGAGGTCAGCTGGTCTAATTCGTTGTTTCGACAGAATAACAATGCAGACCAGAGGCATGGTCTTTTCGTACGTGATACAAAACGGGAAGAAGGGGCCCCCAAGGAAATTGTCCAGTGTGTGTGTGTTGCCTGTCCCAGGAGCCTGAAAACATCTGGCCTGGCCCTTTTGCTTCCACTATAAGCATCTGTAAAAACACTTTGTCTTAAAGCAAATCCGGATCCCAAATAGTTGCGGAATGCTCTCACACATACACCGAACACCGTCTGTTTGTGTGTGTGACACGGAGGCATCACAGTATCATTCGGAAATCTGAGCCAGGCTGATCTTATTAGTGGGCATGTGGTGAGGGTGGGAGGCCTTTTTAGAGACCGCTAACGTCATGTCGCGTCTATTATACGGAGCAAGTGTATCTGTTGTGAGTGGGGTTGGCAATTTCCGGTAACGGAAATTGAGGTAAAGTCAAGGTATCAATGGAGTTAAATGATTATATTTGGCAGCATTATGTTTTCCAGATATGAATTTCTAATTAATTAGCCAACTAGCCAATTTTTATTGCAAATTCCTCTTTTCCCCATGGAATATTTCAACGGTCAATTTCCCGGAATTTAGCAACCCGGATTTACTTGTGAGTCATTGATGATGTAGTAGTTGGCTAGTCTAACTTTGATGCATGCAGAGTGGCTTCACTCCACACCCAGTGATTGTGTAAACATGAGTGTGAATAGTTTTCTGTCTGGATAGGAGCTCTGATTAGCTGCCAAAAAAGATGCAATTAACTAATGTTTGCTTACAACCTGTTGCTGGTCTTACAACAGAATAATAGTTAATAAGGGTGTTTATTTGTTTTGTTGTGATCTTAAAGAATGAGCTTCCTTGCCTTCGAGTATTTTATCTAGTATGTTTTGAAAAGCAAGTTTGTCCCTTTTGAGTTTTCCCAGTTCAATCCTGTTTAATGGCTAACTGGGTCTCCTGATTTTGAGGTGAATCCCTCAGCGGAAGAGCTGTCAATCATTTACGGGAAAAATGTTTGTCGTCCAAGGTTGTTGCCACTTTTAAGACATAAAAGTTGTTTGCAGGACAGCTCTGATAGCAAATGGGAATAATTGTTCTTTTTCTGACATGCATCAATTTTATTTGAATGCTATCGTAACAGACGTTTCAGGAAAAACTCAAATGCTTTTTAATATCGTGTAATTTTGAGATGTTCAAACAAACAAAAAGCTCAAATAGCATGGTGGTAATGGTTTGTGTTCAATTTCCAAGGCCACATGGCCACATTTGCTGAGCCGCGAAGTCGGCGCTATTTGACTTTCCTCCTGACGCATGAAAATGTCCTTTCTTGCCAATGCTTGACGCTAATGGAAATGACAGCGCATCTCAAAAAGCCCCACGGGAGGGCACAGTGAACTTGCGTTGCTTTAAAACAAGCGAAAAAAAATAACAGCAACGGATCTCCTTTGTTCATTGATGAGTTCATGGATGCAAATTTGTGATTATGTCAACAGTCTTAAGTTTGATTTGTACTCAAGTGCAGCTGAATGCAACATAACTCAACATATCTGAATAATCACATGACTGGAGACCTTCAATGTTTCATTTTGGTTGGTTGGCAGTTTAAAAAAAAAAAAAATATATATATATTTATTTACATTTTATTTATTCACTTGTAGAATGTCTAGCTAAGTTTAGGGTTTTATTTGATGCTATTTAGCTAACGATGTTAACATTGACATTTATAGGTGAGGGCGCAGCAAATTGGTGCAATAATCTTTTTGCTCAAATAACTTGTTAATGATCACTGACCACGCCCATCTTCTCTTTAAAAGACGGAGCAAAAATGTTCATAAACAGCTTCAGAGCTATTTTCTGCAAATTCATCTTAGTAGCAGACCAGCGCGTTTTTTTTTAAATGTTTTTTTTTTTTTTTTTAATGTTTGCTCAATTCAGGCAACTTCTTGTAATAGCATATTGCATGCAATGTGCACACATATTTCACACTTTCATTCTTTGGAGAAGTAACAGAAAGTGAGGTTCAATGCAAAAAGGCAGCCAAGCCTTGCACAAATACAATTCCATCTTTAAGATGCAGATAGTCGTGTTTGCCAGTCCATCGATTTTATATTAGTAGCAGGCAGTAATTGGAAACCTCACATTTTGTACACAACTTTTATTTAGGAGCCTAACAATTTTACCATTTATATCACTAACATTTATTGCAATATTATTAGTTAGCACAACAAAAAGTTGTTTGCTTCCCACTCAAAGTCAGGTTGGACGCAGCCTCCATCACCCAGGATAGAAGAAAGAATAAATTCCTAACTTTATGGCTAAAGTTGTGAAACTAGGTCAAACGCAATTAATGCTCCAATATTTATTTACACAATATGGTAGATTACTTACCAACATTTAATTGCTCATTAATGCTGATCTTATTAGTTTTCTATATTATTAATACTATATTGCATCAAATAGCAGCAACAAGAATGGAGCACCCCGCCCCCTCCCCTCCTCAATATGACGTATGCTCACCTGAGAGAGATTTTAACAGCCAGGTATCTGTCAATAGCGATGGCGAGTAGACTGAAGATGGAGCTCTGGGTGAGAACCAGAACGAAACAGGCCATGAAGAGACAGCCATAAAAGTCCAGTCGGATGCCGATGCTGATAGTGATAGCGAAAGGAATTGCCAGGCAGCCCACCAGGATGTCCGCCACGGCCAAAGACACCAAAAAATAGTTGGTGGCGTTCTTTAGTGTGGTATTAATGGCCACAGCCCAGCAAACCAAAACGTTGCCGGAGATGGAGAACAGAGCAATGACCACTTCAATGATAATGTACAACGTCCTCATTCCTTCGTCATTCATTCTTCTGAGACGAGGAGCTCCCTACAAGTCTACAGGCAGGGCGCAAGTCTTTAGTTTGGGATCCAGGAATAGTCCACAAGCTGCTAAAGTGGCCATCTGGAAAGAAGCAAAAAAAAAAAAAAAAGCAGCATAAACAGCAGAAGCTGCAGCTGCAACTTTAATGCAATCGTTTTTTTTTTTTTGCTTTTCTTACCTTTGCAAAGCTTTGCATCGTCTGTGGTCGCGTCCACGCCACTGAAGACTTTCCACTAGTGTGGCGCAACTTTCCTCCCTGACAGCACTTTTCAAGTCGAGGAGGAGCAGGACGGCTCATGCTGACATTTTCATACAAGCCACGCCCCCTCGCTCTCACCCACGCGACACTGACACGATCGTAAGTGTAAACGCAATCACGACGAGAGGAATCCCGAAATGCACGGCCATCAGTGAGCCGTGCGTAATTACGCACGGAATCGAAGCGAATCCAAACGCACGCGCACGACACGTTTCTGCTTCCATTATGTTAAAACGGGACCATCTCCTCGTGCAAATGAGCAACAGTGGGCTAAAGTGCACTTTCCCTAACGACTTGTTGATTAAAAAAAAGAAAAAAAAAAGCCGTCAATCATTAAAATATCTGATTTCTGGGACAATCAGCGGAACCAATTTCAGCCCTCTTTACCCTCGAGACAGCCT
Source organism: Syngnathus typhle (assembly GCF_033458585.1). NCBI lineage: Eukaryota > Metazoa > Chordata > Actinopteri > Syngnathiformes > Syngnathidae > Syngnathus > Syngnathus typhle. Next base: position 4,403,442 of record NC_083752.1, read on the forward strand.
GCTTTAAATAAATGCATCAAAATTGACATTCCTTTATTAATGCAACAGCTTAAAATAGAAAATGTTGGTCCACAATTACGCCTCAAGATGCACGTACATAAATAATGTTTTGGAATTAACGCACATTTTAAATATTAAATGCTGCCACAGTGTTTTTTTTATTTATTATTATGCAAAGCTGAGTGACTTTTGATGTAGAAAAGAAAAAAACAACAACATTTAATCATGTCCACTTTTTAAACACATGGGCTCGAGTGTCCAGCACCAGGCAGGAGTCGAAATTTGCCAGTAAGGTGAATATCGTGCAAATTCCGATCAGGTCTCAAAGTACTTGTAGATCTGAGAGACGTACTGCATGACGCTCTGCCAGTCGGGCCTGTCTGTCTGCATCAGCTCCTCGATGTTCTGGCCAGAGCAAATAAATGAAGTGTCATGATGGTACAAATAGATCCAAAGTGAAATACTTAAATAAAGTTGTATTATCTTTTTTTTTTATACAAGTAAAAAATATGATTTAATAACAGTTGATAGATTTCATAAAATGTGTATGATCGCAACTGTCTGGAACATTTCCTATAAGACAAAATTGATTTGAAATCCAGTTTAAATTTAATCGCAGCCTCCCGTGTTCCCTTTTAAAGTGAAAAGATGAACATTTCCAATCTTTGTAGCGAGATGGATTTTTTTTTTTTACTGTGGTCAGGATGGAACATTCTTTCACATTACGCAGTCCTCGTGGGGGTCTTTCTGGCTTTTTGCAGATACAAAATAAATGAGCTGTTGCACTGATTTATGTAAATCACCAAACCCGTCCGTCTCTTCAACATGCGCACTTCCTATGAACCTAGCTTTGAAAGTAGCTAAATAAACATTCAACATGAATGCACAGATTTACATTTCAGGCATTTCAGACATTTTTCTGCTGTCAAAGAGACGCAAAGGGCCGACTCCCGTAGTCCCGATAAGACAGATTGGGACGGTTTGAAGGAAGTCAGACTAAACTGTTTGGTGGAAGAATTCAAGGTTGTTGTGGAAGATATCAGGAGGAGGATGACATAGCAAGAGGAAGTCCAGTTAATGTTTAAACTCTCTTGGGAAAATTATTTTATATACTACAACTGAGTAGGGATATATTTTGACTCTTAAAAACAAAAAGGTAAAAAATTATTTGGTTTTCTATCAGAAAGGAAATATAGTCCATCTGACTGTTCTTAGGTAAAACCTATTAAATATCTATATTTTATAAACCTATTGTGCCATTTCTACTCACCAGGGAAGTTTTGATGCCGATACTCTCGGCGGCCTGAAAAGCCAGCGTCAAATTCCGGATCTGAAGGTAAAATGAATCACACTGTCACATTGTCTTGCAAGAATGCACACACAAAACTGGATAAATTTTTAGTCGATTCTTTAATAGATATATTTTTTTTATCTCAGTTGAAAAGTTCACATCGAGGCTAAACTAGACAGTATAAAAATTGCAAACCGGATTTTCTTTAAAAAGCAATAACGTCCTCCTATCTGTAGCAAGCAATGTCATTTTTGTCCCATGTTGTAATCTCAAGTACCATTTTGAAAGTGTCCTGCACTCTCTCCCCAATTATGCCGTAAACTGAAGCGAGCGAGCACCTGAACTCATCATGTTTGCCTTCAAACTGCCCGCACCGTTTTGGATGATAAAGTACTCCACTATCAATATTATTAAATCAATTCTCATCTAGTCATGGCTGGAAAAGAGCACCTTTCCCTGTTTCCTGCCTAAAACTCCAGGCCATCGATTACAATCTTGGGTAAAAACATCTGATGATAAAGGGCGAGAGGGGCCGTAATGAGATTAGTGGAAGGACAGATTACACTGGAAAGAGCTGCTTGGCTGTTTGGGCCCCGAGGGTGAAGTCACTCAGCAAGAGTTATTAAAGTCAACTCCCGTCTATTGAATTATTCAGCACGGTGGCAGCGCCGTGTCTCCGTCATCAACTTAATGTAACGCGCCCGACTCATTCGTCACTTAGGATGAAAAAGTACCGGCGTTTGACTTTTTTGTTTTAACGCGGCGAGCCACGGTATGCTGCTCCGACCGTGTGACTAGCAACAATCTTTGGATCCCTCCAAGCTTTAAATAAAAATAAAAAACTGTAGCTAACTTTATCAAGAAAGTATGTAGCATAGTTTAACAGTGGGAACAAAAACAAACGTTCCTTAGATATGAGTGATACCCTCGGGGTTTCTTTGTTTAATTAATGGAAAAAGAAAAATCTGAAAGAGCCACAAGCAACCCTTGTGACATTAAGTGTATGCATAACTGATTTGTTCGCTTACGAGTGTAGGAGCTCGTGAGCTACACTAGATCTTGGATCTAAGTCAAAACAATATTGCGCAATATGCTGTATTGTAAATATACAAATTTATAAAGTCAAATCAAGCGTGTTTCTGTGTTTTCCTGAAGTCTTGTACCTTATCTTGACTGATGAGTTCCTGGTAGGGGATGTGGGCGGGCAAATATGTGTGCAGAAGGGCGCAAAAAGCCAAACCATCACTCCAACTGCTGCTGAAGTTGGTCACGTCAATATTCTGTCCACAAACAAAAGACGGAGGTTAGAATAAGAGGTTTTGGTGGGACATTAATGCCTTTTCAGGATGTTATCAGGATCTTCTTGGATCCCTTTTGTTAATCTCCCCTCTGTGAGGAGCACGAATAGGAGCATGTTCACTCAGGTGTAAAGGTCAGAAGCGTGGTACATACAGTCATGATTAAGGAAGGTCACATTTAAATATTTTTTTTAAGCAGGTCTTTCAGCCTGTTTTTTTTTTCTGTCCTGGAGGGGTGGTTCTCGTTAACAGAGTCTTCCGGGTGCAGAATGCGCACAGCAGCACGTCCAGTTTGAATGCGGATGTTGCAAGTCGCAGAGCATCGCTTTGAAAGGACAACAGCTTATTATTATTATGAGGGGACAGCCTGGCTCCAAGCTGTTGTTTGCTTCAGTTCCGCTTTCTAATTTCTCTGAGGGCTCACAGTACACTAAAGTCATATTCGTTGTGTCGAAAACGTAGGAGACCTGTAAACTCCACTTGTGGAACGATAGTTTGTGTGTGTCGTGGGGGGGGGGGGTTCTTCCCTTAGCCCAGTGCTAGCCAGCGCATGTTGGTTTCAATTCTTGTCTTAATATGTCAGGAAAGATTTCTGATGGCGCAATATCGTATAAATAGAATTTATTGTCATTTTATGCGCAGTTTGAGCATTTAATTTAGTGATTCTTTGGTATACCACTAGAGGGCGCCTGCATACCACGCGTTGTATCATTGCTGTAAAAAACTGGTTTTATAAAGTGTAATTAAACAGAAAATCATAACTAGACTGTAATCCATTTGGGGGCGTGGCTTAATGAGTGACATCAGAAGCAGCAGTTATTATTTATTATTAGCATCGACTCCATATTCTTTATTTTCATTTTTGTATTTGTGTGTCTTACCATCTGCCCTATTCAATAACTAGGTCGAGTTTTGTGTACATCTTTGAATCAGCCTTACAGCGCCGCCACAAGTGACGGACGGATCAGACGTTTGTTTACTGACGCTTCAAACCGCCCGGTCATCAATCTGTGCCTCAAGGAGCAGAGTCCAGCTGATTTTTCATTCCAAATATCTAATCAGAGGATTGATCCAAAGCAGTGACTGCAGGCCAATGCAATTAGCTTACCTGATTGGACACCAAAACTACATAGCTCCCCAGGTCCTGGGGAAACTCATGCAAAAAAAAACAAAAAATCTTAACTTTCAGCCCACAAAACCTGAGCTTCACCATAAAGTTTGAATTTCTTTCTAATATTCCAGTTAGCCTTATAGTGCTGGAAGCATCTGCGCTAATTAACAAATAGCATGACTTCCCCATTTTAGACACAAGATGACTTCAGGATCTTTGGTGATATGATGTCATGATGGATTTAGATCATTCAAATTGAATTGAAGAAATCAATCCAGGAATCACATTTACTTGTAATTATCAATCGCTAACAAGAACAGAACACACATTTTATATCAATGTGCAATATTATTCAAAGTAAAATTAAGTGAGCGTAGGTTACTGTGCCCTTAAACCATCCATCAGTCACAGCGTCCAAGTCTAAGGGGCAGATGTGTGCAGTCAACTCATTCCCTTCCTGTTGCATTATAAGTAGCCCTGTGTGTGTGTGTGTGTGTGACACATAATACGCACGCGCTCAGTGATTAAATGTTAGTCAGAATGCAGACACTCCGAGACAAAGATGGATCATGACAAACAAATAAGGAGAGGGCCGCACGTGTATGTGCATCAGGTCTGAAATGATGGTTTGGGATGGGCGGGGCTAATAGAGGCCAGCGGTTGCCGGGTTTCGGCGGGAGTGAGGCATGCATGCTAAAACAGCAAGAGCGGCTCACAAAAGCAAACACAGCATCAAGCGACAGGAAGTGTCTAGCTTGGCACAAAAGGCAGAGCCATGGCTTTTTTTTTTTTTTTTGGCATGCTCAGGAGAGAGAGGGAAGATTTGGACATGATGAAGAACAGAACTTGATTTTTGGACAATAGAAAAGACGATAACTGCATGACTTGAGAAAGTTGCAAATTGGATGAAAGCAGGAGAGACATCAGCCTGAGAGCTTTGTGTGACTGATGAGCTCGGTATATTTCCTGTCAGGCAATCACTTTACCTCACCACCATGAGCACAACAGCGACCAAGGAGAAAAAAAATAAATTGACAAAAAGAAGACAGACATGTACAAGAAATGGAAGCTTGCGTGAAGGTCACAAAATTCGACTCCCTTCCACCACGTGTGATCACATTTTAGTAGACCTGGATTTTCTTTTTACGATCCATTCAAAGGAGCTCCTCTAAGCGGCAGTCTGCCAAGACCACGCCCATCCTGGGGAGCCCCACAGCAAGCTCTTTTTTTTTTAATGGCCATTTATCCGCTCATCAAATAACCCGATTTTCCTTGAATCACGCAGCACAGCATTTCCTGCTATTGTTTTAATGGGATTATTTGACAGAAGCTTGGAGTAGTTTCAATAGGGAGTCAGCACATCAAGAGGTGTTAACGATACTATGCTCTTGTTGAACTCGGACGGACCGCTGGTCATTAGCTTTTATTTAACGATGATGCAAAATTACTTTTGGCGGGTTTACACCAAGGACCCAAATGCCTGTTCATGCATTCCTGGAGCGGCAGGAGCAGGACTTCGGAAGCAAAGGGTCAGGGTTGGAATGGAAAATGTCACTTAGTTGTTGGCTAGATAAGAACCTGCTTCCTGACTTCTGTTAAGGTGCTTTTGTACATGACCTTTGACCCCCCCCCCCCACCCTCTTGAGGGAATATAATTGCTATAACAAATGAGCAGAATTTACACTTTGTTTTCTCATTCAGTGTCTGACCTCCATCCCTTCCACTCATGGGGGTCCGTTCCTGTCTTTCTATGTGTGTGTGTTTGTGAGAGAGAAAACGTGTTTCCCAGACAGGGCCGGATGAGCTGTTGCTCTGACAGACCCAGCTGAGCCCAACGCTTCGAGCCTTTGCTCATTGTTCCCATCTTAAACAAATAGGGCTTTTATTTTTGTTTGGCTTCTACGGTTAATGAGAAAACATTTTATAAGCGTCTGCAGTCTAAAATAGGACATCAAAGTGGCTGGTAAATATACAGGAGACAAATATGTATTCCAGTAAGCAAACCACAAACATCACATTTAATAATATTGTCTTGGAGACCAGGGGCAGAGCTAGGATTTTTTTTTTTCCTTGGTGAGGCCCTGGGGGGAAGGGGCAAGGAAAATATCACTGAAAAATCTCAGAGCACAAAAAAGATGATGTCATATAGTTGAATTGATTTGCTTGTGGCGTTGCTGGAATTGATAATTCAACTTTTTTCTTTTTAATAATAATTCGAGTGAATTTTATTCCCAAAGTGCCAACAACCTCTTTTGGATTGTAATTTCCCACGAGTGCCCCCCCCTGCCCCCCTCAATGTTCTTGTCTCCCTTAGGGTCGAGTCAATCCGAACCTTTTTAAAAGGTCCTCACTCATCGATCAGTGCACACACACACACACACACACACACACACATGCATAAATTCACCTGAGGCACAACCCACAATACATGATTTAAAGCACGTAGGCTTATTGTCTCTCCTTTCACCGTGTGTTTTTTTTCTTCACTCTCAAACACTTGCGGTAAATAAGCATGTGTGTTTGCACAGCCCCATGTAAGATGATAGGACACAATCAGTTCACAAGCTCCACTGTGCTCTTGTGATGATGACACAACACACACACACACACTTATGTGTCCTGCTCCATTATTGATTCAGGTATGTGTGACATCCAGATTTGTATCCAGATATAATCACACCGATTTGCTTTGTACCTCAACAACTACCTGCTCACAATAGCTCGCGCTTCCTGTTGCATTTTATAATTAGGCTTGTGCCTGATGGAAAACTTGACTGACCTCTTGTTAGGTAGCCAGACGCACTTTGACCCCGCCCCCTTCATATTGCGATTACAATTAAATACGCTTTTTTCATGGTCCTTCTTCCCATGTATTTTTCTTTTAACACAATCGATAAATCAATCTGGATATTTGTATTGGTGCAAACTTAACTGGACCTTTCCATAAATTAAGAATAAATATTTTGTTATTGATCTGCATCTAAATACTAGTTCATTGAAGTTTGGAGCCAGGAAGAGTTTCTGTAACTGCACTGACCTTATCAGCGTCCAAAATGGCCGTGACAAAGCAACACGGATTGTACTTCTGCTTGTCTTTTTTTATTTTTTTTACTACAGTGTCACTTTGTGAGTAGACTGACTATAATTGGTGACTCGACTGTAACAACCTAACCTTTCGCGAGATGTATCGGACCTGAAGTGACATCAGACGCTGACCTTTTACCTCTTCTCAAAAGTTGACAGCAGTCACTCGTATCCAGGTAACTTCAACCTGTCATGCTATTTTGCAGTTCACCAAGGATTTTTTTTGTTGTTGTTTGTAAAATGTGTATTGTATAAACATGAGCACGGACATCCTTGCTTGGGGCAAACAGATGGAAGATCTGAGACTCTGAACTTGACCTAAACAACATTTTTGCTCTCTTTCAATTTTCCTTCAATTTCCCCAATCCTGGTTAAATTAGGCAAACAAGGAATTCATATAATGTCCTCCAAGTATAAGATTGTTACAATTGGTGTGAAAGTCGAGTTTCTTAACTGGCTGGTTATCAGGGATAGAATCTAACTACAAGATGGCGGATGGCAAGGATCATCTGAATCAACAACAAGCGCCTCTGAAGGGAAGAGATTAGCGTGAGACTACAACAGATAAAATCCGATCTTCTTAGATTATGCTTCATACTTCAGAAAGAAAAAAAAAACGTCTCCAACAAGAGAATTTAAAGAATGAGGCCGTGTGAGGACATCAGAACAGCTGCGACTTCACTAAATCTTTTAATCGCGTTTAAACTTGTTTTATAAGCTTGAATTTGCTGTGAACATAAAGCATCAACGCTGCCTTCCGAGACAGCTGCTTTAAACTGATTGAATTTATTTGCCCCTATCCCAAAATCAAATTAAATTCCGCGTTATGAGCTGTCTCATGTTTCATGGCGCACGTTTGCGTGAATGTCCGTCTAATGGTCCAGCATCTTATCAGGCATGTGCTTGCTGGTCAACCTTATTAGGCAACATGTTGTCATCGCACAGGATTCTGTGTTTTATCAACAAGCACACACACACAGTTTGACTATTAAACTTTAGAGGGGGCAAATATGGCCTATTAATAATATTTATTCCCTGGCAGGCTGGATTTGTAGTTGGTAGTTATCACCTGTTTTGTCACAATTGTTTTGTAGATGTTGGCTCATGGAGGTCACATTGAAATGCACACAAATCACATTTTTGGTAGAAAAGGAAGAAATGTGTTTGTGAAATACGGATCGCACTTTTGTAACACTTTCGTCAAACACCTTTGAAGTGTCTAAAAAATCTTATTTAGAAAAAAAAAAAATCAAATTATATGTATATAAGTATATTTTTTATTATATTATATTAAAAAAAGAAAAATAATATTAAATGATGTATTTTTAAAAGAGAAAATTAATATTAAACTATATGTATATATATTTATATTTTTTATTATACTTAAATAAAAAAGAAAAAGAATGTTAAATCATATGTATATAGACAGACAGACTTAGACTTTGGCTACTGCCAGGTTTTAGATGTGTGGAACAAATTAAGACAATAAATCAGACAAACAAACTCCAATGCATCGGGGGAAGAACTGCAAACAAACGTAATTAACAGCAATGCGGCAAAAAGCACGATCTGACCCCGACTGGGCTCAACTCGGACGTGAGAAAGATCTTTAACCTGTGATCCCTACCGGATAGCCTTGTGTTTTCTTCTGGCACCACTTCAGTAGAGCGTTCCTCTTAGATCCCCCATACTCCCGCGCGAGTGCAGCCAAGGGGTCCGTACTTTCCACACCGTCACGAGGGAAACACAAACCACAAGTGCACAGTGAGAGACACGCAGATGGTGCGAGAACAGATAAGTCTATTTGAGTTAAATGTATAAATGCAAATATTGTCATTAGACCTTGAAGTTAATGCTCCCTCCAAATGAATGGGATACATGCTTTTGCAATGGCGTAAAATAAATTAAAAAAATAAACAAGATGAAACATACACACACGGTACATGAACTGCGCTTTCCGATGACACGAATATTGTTCCCAAGGTCATCTCGCTGGTGTTTGTGTTGTAGCCAGAGCCATGGGAAGACCACGACGCCCGGTCGTTGATCTCAAAACGGTGTTGCGCCACTTGGCTGTTAAATTCATTAGTCTCTTTTAGGCGGTCGCTTAGCATTGAAATTTTTTTCCAGTCACATGTAGACACATTCATCACCAATGTATATGAGTTGCATAATCATCCTGGAGGACCATACCAAAAACAGTCATAATAACACGCTGCTGTTTGGGAGGTCTTAATAAGGACGTACAATAACAACACTTCGCTGCCAATGATTGTCCGAGTGAAAACACTGCAGGAGGTTTTAATATTCTCTTGATGAATCAATTGGGAAATATGGGATGGGTGAGACGGGTTATCCATGTCAACAGTCTGATTACGGAACTGAGGGTGTGTCTAGACTCGGGGATGGCAAAGCAGAAGTCATTAAGCAGACTCATTGTGACAACATAGGGGTTTTTTAAAACTTGGACAATACACAATGTCGTTTACTTTAAATGTTATCAGGTACAGCACGGGTGTCAAAGTCAAGGCCCCGGGGCCCAGATACGGCCCGCCACATCCTTTTAGGTGGCCCGCGAAGACAAATTGTGCAATTCCAAAATTTCAAATTAAAATAGAGATATTGTTAGCAATTTTTAATACCATTCTTTTTTTTTTAAATCAATTTTATTTTTAAATATTTGATTTCAATATTTCTTTTTGAAATATTTGAACAATTTTTATTCGTCTCATCTGTTTTGAAAAATAGTTATTCATCAGTTTGTTGTGTAGTTGTGTCAACAAGTCAACATTTCTTTTTTTTTTTCCACCGGGTTGTGTTGACATTTAGTGCATTGGACTTGAGTTTCCTATAAATCTCAATTTCTCATTTTTATTCTCCCAAGATGACATGGCAGGAATATTTGACAATTACCCTGACTCACCTGAACATACTGTTAGCCTGGTTGCAGGTAAAAGATGATGCACGGCTTCTCAGAGAAGCAGGACTTTTGAATATTGACTCTAGAGATGGACTCTTCCTCATCAGGATGTTGCTTTTCGTCTCCTCCCTTCCGCCTGAAAATTGACCTGCACAATCGGAATACGTAGAAATTAGACACTTGTGATTATTTATTTGACAGTTTAAAAAAGCAAAATGAAAATAGGGCGAATGGGAATCAGCCATCACATATAGTAAACATCAGGTTGGCTCTAAAGACAATATGGAGTGAGTTGTTGGATGCCTGAGGTCATGCAGAAGGGAGTAGCAACATGTAATATGATCATACAAGATAAGTAACTGCATTTGCTCCTTGAAACAAAAAAATATATATAAAGCTACCTTCCTAAAGATTGGAAATCTTTTTTCACTTGACAGAGTGTGACACCAAAATACACCCGACCTTTTAGTCTGTCTTGTGTTGCCAGGATATTAGCCGCCACCTATGATTTGTGTTTAAGCTAATATTTGTGGCTGTCCAAATACTGAGAATAATAATGACAATAACAACACATTAAAAACTAATTAGGATGATCTGTTATGTACCGTGAGGACGAACAAAGTCTCCATGATTGATTCTTTTTTCCAACAACTTGGACAGCGGCTTTATGTTCGACTGCCTCTGCGAGGAATAAAACAGATCAAATTGGGTACGATTTTTTTTTTTTTACGTTAGCAATTTAGTTTGGGGCTTAATCGTGCTAACCTGGATAGGCGAAACTGCAGCTGCAGGTGCTGTGCGCGTCGGGATTCCACTTAGAGGACTTCTCGGTGAGCTGTGGATTTGAACTGTCAGGCCCGGTCCATCTGAGAAACATAAGTGTACACAAAATATATATTTAAAAAAAGTATATATAGTGGTATTGTATGGCTGCAGGTTGCATCGCTTACTCTGTCCACCAGTATCAGATGACTTGATGGGGGACTTGACAGGAGCTCCTGGTTCCGTGTTGGCATCACCGTTGATGTCAGTGGGTGGGCTCGGGATCACACCGCAACATTTACGGCTGTTTGTGTGTACTTTTAAATCATCCCCTTGAGACCTGACAAACACAATGAATACAATCGTAAAACTGGCTGCTCCAGATGTATTTTGAACTTACAAATCGGTTTAATGGTTATAACGCTGAACTCCAAAATGACACAGGAGCCACATATCTACTGGCATGATATCATTTATTTGTGAATCGTTAAGATTGACACGCAGTTTTATACGAGCATGGATGCAGTCTTTGTGGTCTTCCTCATTGTATGGCTTTATTCAAGACAACGTAAACACATGACCTCTGCCGGAATTGTTGTGTTGTTGATTGGCATTAGCAACGAGAGAACGTATTTTGTGAGGAGGGGGCAGTTGCAGGCATCACAGTTTTGCTATTATACAAAAGACAATAAATCAGGACAACAAATGGAATTCCAAATGGAACCTGAGATCCTGTAACCATACGGCCCGGAGAAGTATTAAACTCTCCATGGGTAGTATTTGGCTCATATAAGACAAACCTAATTTACTTTTATATTTGTAAACAAACCCTTTCAGTGTAATGTAGCACAGTTAAACTGGTCTTTCTGATATGGCCATAATTGAATAATAAAGGCAGTGGAATAACTGTAAATTTAGCTTGTTAATGCAATTTTTTTTTAATTTATAAACGTAATCTAAATTTTGGCAACAGGTCATCCCGGATGAGCACATACTGGACATAAAAGACAGCACACAGTAAAATAAACCCTCGGCCGGTTCACGATATGGTGTTACATAGCGCCATCTACTGGCAGAATATGGCATTACAGTTAGACACTGCAGAGACTAAATAAATGCATCGGGCCTTATTTACCAACTGTTCTAAAAACAATGAGCATATTTGTCACACAATATAAATACATAAATAAATATTCCTCAAAATACAACTGATTGTTTTACAGTATTTCAATGTCATATAAAATTGGTGGATTTTTCAAACACCATTATATCTTCATCTATAAATTTAAGAACCATTCATTAAACCTACTTGGAACCTTTTAGAACATTTTGAAAAGGTCATTCTTAGGTTGGTAAATCAGGTCCATTGTTTTTAGTCTCCATAGCCCCCACCTGAATTACAAAATAGATAGAAAAAAAAAAGTTTTAATCTAATATGTGTAGTCCGACAGCTCATTTATCATGACAATACAATAGTATTTAATAATGTACGTATTTTCTAGTAAAATGGTTGAGAACCACAAACAGTGTGTGATGACAGGTGCTTTAAGGAAATTAAAACACTTTTTTTACATAACAAAAACAACACCTCATCTTTAAAAGGCACACTTAACTTTGCAATTTAAGAAAAATATCAAATATCACAAAAGAAAATGTAGTACATCGAGGAAAAAAAACAAAATACAAAAGCATAAAAAAACTTTTACGCGGGCACATTTCAAAGAAAATATAAACAGCCATATTTAATATGCTGCTAAACAAAGCGTACACAATTTGCACGGATGCTTGTTGATTAGCATTTTTCTTTTCCAACTAATAACTTAAGTGCGTCAATATCGACTGACTCCGATCTTCACAAGGTGCTTAAATATCACTTAGTGTCCTTCGACTGCGGTCTTGGTATCAAAAGTTGCTCCTGGGACAATTCTGAAAACAGAAAATACAGGGATCAACACATTTTTTACACTGTAATCTGAATTTAGAGACCATAATATTCATTTCAGACTAAAATACTACCTCATGCATAAATCATTAACAAATATCGAATGATAAAGCTGCTATCCAATCGAGATCTTTGATGCATTGCCTGAAAAATACATCCGGCCGGCCATGCTGCGCACAACAGCCGCTCGCTAACTAGGGCTTATTCCAACACACAACAGCAGGTGGCGCAAGAGACATTCGTTTGAATAGAATGAAGAAAAGCTTTGCAAAAAAATAAAATATAGTTCTACAGTGCCTTAAGCCAGTCTGTAGTAAAAGATAGAAGTCAAACGAGCTGAAGGTGAGAAATAGGGAGTTGTGATGAGAGCAGAATCAGTAGCAGCAAGCTTGCAGGCAAACCGAACAGGGCTGGGAACTCACCTGGACTTGCCAAAAGACATCTTTGTGAAGCATCAAATGGTGCTGCTGAAGTTGGGGGAACGGATGTAGCGTAACAGCTAATCTTGGCCTTTTACCCGATAACTAGCCATGTCGTATATTTATAAGGGACGGCACGAAATGTCATTTTAAAAACAATTGTGAGGCGGCTTTGAACATTGACATGAATGGAAGGCTTAATGGTTCACACGATGGCGGGACACAACATAGCTAAGAACAAGTTGCCAAAGAAATGATGAGTTAGCCCTTGTTGAATCCGTTACAGTATGCCAATAAAAGCTAATGGTTAGTTCGAAATAGAACAAGCACACTACTGCCTGGCATCAGAACAAAGACTCCTAAATAGATTTAGTTAAATGTCAATTGTTGGATGCTGTATCAGTGTATACATTTGTAAAGTAGAAAGAAAGAAAAAAAAAAGTGGTTGTGGATAGTGAGGTCAAAGTGTCTTTGCCAGGCAGTGGTCAGTGGAAAGGAGGAAAGCAGCTTAAAAGAAGCACGAAATGTCAAGTCGGATAAATCCCAGGAACCAAATTCTGAAATATTTTCATCCTGTATGATAAAAAAATGTGAGCTAAATAACGCCTAATCATTTATTAGGAATAGAAGATACATTTTGAACTTGGCAGCAGTGCTATGGAAGCGTGTGAGATGGGACTATCGTACCGAACACCTTGCAGGGATTCCAGGTCTAAAGAAAGCTTGGCGCTACGATCTTGCTCCTCCTGCAGCTGTCTCCTGAGTGTCCGGAGCTCCTGTTGAGCCTCCACTTTGATATCATTGGCAACCACCACGGCTGTCTGGAGATCGGCCTGGAACCGACGCCATTCATCTTTTTCTTCCTGTAAGAAAATGAAAAGACACATCTGCTCGAAAAAGATGCGTATCCAAAATAAAAGTGGCACGCAATCTCAATCCCAAGCACGCTTACCTTCATCTGCCTGCTAAAAACTTTCAGGTGTCGTTCCGCTTCGAATTTCTGCTCCTCTAATTTTTTAGCCAGATCTGCAAACACAAATTGAAGGTCTCAACACTGAAGCTCGAAAAAAAATCGAATATCATGGAAAACGTACTCTCCAAGTCGAGGACTGTTTGATTTGTGTGTAGGTTGATGGCCCGCTGTTGTTCCACCTGGTCCTCCAGTTCAAAGATGGTCTCCTTCATGTCCTTCACTTGTTTGTCAGCCAGCATGCCCGCCTCCTCCAAGGCACTCACCCGCTTGGTGAGCTCCTCCTCCCTCATCTCCGCTCTCTCCTGGACCAGCTGGCCTTTGGCGTTCACCTGCGCGGCCATTTTGAATTCAGGATGTGAACAGAAATGCCGAGTGCGTATGCCAGCGTGATCCACGTACCTTGGAGATGCTGGCTTGTACGTGCTCGGTCTCATCTTGGGCCTGCAGCAGGTCCCGCCTCAGCTCAGTCAGCTCCAGCTCCAGTCGGTCTCTCTCGGCACGGGCCGTCTTGAGTAGACTCTGCAGCTCCGTACTATCGCCGGCGCTCTGCACGGTCTTCAGCTCAGCCACCTTTTGCCTCTCGATGTCCACCTGTGCCTTCAGCCGACTATTTTCCACTCTGAGACAATCAACCGTGGCTTTCTGTTCTTCTGCCAACTGTACGGCTTGACCTCCGGCTTCCAGCTCGTGGTTGAGTTGGCCATGTAGCCTGTCCATTTCTTCTCGCAGGCCATGCACCTGACCCTGGGCTTCCTGGTGCTCCTCCTCAAGAGCTCGTAGGCTGCCGGTCAACTGCTGCTGGATGTTCACCAGCTTCTCCCGTTCGAAGCGCGAGCTCTCCACCAGCTCGGCGTACCTTTGCTCGAGTTCGACGAGTCGAGGACCTTGCGTCCTGATCTCGTCCTCCCTCTGGGCTTGCTCCTGAAGTCGACTAGCCAGCGCCTCATTCTTCTGGGAGAGCAGCTCCAAACGTTCTCTCTGCTGCTGGAGCGAAGTCTGCAGGAGGCGCTTCTCCTCAGTTAGACGCTCGTTCTCAGCCGTCAGTTCTTGCACCACTTGCTGCTGGTCAGCCAGCTCCTGTAGAGTGGCTTGTAGCTCCTCTGAAGTGCTGTGGTGGTTTTCCTCCATCTTGTGTATCTGTTCCGTCAGACTTTGCAACGACAAATCTCGTCCACCCGCCGTGGCTTCGCTACTGACATTGCTGCAAGTGGATCCTGAACGTGGGATCTTCTCAAACTCCGACGAGTCGGGTGAAGG